>NC_072897.1:6622482-7224526 GCF_027943255.1 Anastrepha obliqua
GCTACTACAACACGTCTGTGCTTTAGATCGTCTTCCATATGGTTACTTGTATTCCATCGTCTTTCTTTTCATTTTGCTTTTGATTCTGGCATACCGATAAACGAAGTGCACGGAAGAGCTAGTACTCTCTGGTCATTACCAGTTCTGCTTTCACTCTTGTCGAACAGCGCTGTTTGGTCAAAAAAAATTCTATTCGATGTTCTTTTGAATTACATAGTTTACACAATTACTTAACATTAAATCTCTTGAAACATTTTATTCATGTCTCTTACTCGTAAGGACATACACTGCCCATTTTTTGGTGCACCTAAACCACTGCTGTCATCGGTCCTTCCCACTAATACCGACATTATACAATGTTGGCAAGAAGTGAGGTACAAAATGTCAGTAGATCTTCTGCTGCCAGTTCTGGTCAGAAGTTAAGCTTCACAGTTGTAGCAGATACTGTAGCTCATCAGACTGAGTCCCTTTATTCCAAGGCTTCGATTCCAATAGTTTCCCACACAAGAGTTGTACAAAAGATTAAACATCTACATGATCGATACTACACTCTTCGTAAATCTTATTCAAGGGACAAAGACACACCTGAGAAACAAAAGAAGTACAATGATTTTATTGAACAATCTTCAAGTTATTAGGTTATTAGGTTACAGGTTAGGTTATTCAAACAAATTCCTTTTTTGCCCATCCAGAAAACATTCTTCTCTCGATGGTGGTAGATGACAGAGAGCATGTCCGCGATCTTGGATTGAGGCGAGTTCTGAAAATAAAAAAAATCCCTTCAAAAGACAAAAATATTAGAAACTTTTTGGTTCCTAAACTGAACTTTGAAGCAAATGAATATTTTGAGTTAATTAATTGGTCTGAAATGAAACTTACCTGCCCTCCAATTTTAGACAGCCTTTCTTCTGAAGATATCTTGCAATTAATTTCTGATAAAGAAAAACCTAAATTAACCATAGATTTAACAAATATTCCATGCCATACGCAAGCTGTGGAGCGTTGCGTAAAACTAGTATATTAACTCAAGCGTCCTCAAAAGTGTATGGGAACGAGAGACGTGATGGGTTTATAAGAGCAGCACTCACTTCTCGTACAGTTATGCCTCAATTTGACACTAAAGCAGACTTTGCCACTCCCGAATAAATAATTTTTCATCTTTGGTTGGTTGGTTGGGAAGGGAGTGGGTGGAACTCGTCGTACAGTCACCTTCACGCGGTGAGTTCTGAGTCGTCCAAAAAGGGCGGGCCAAGAGCTGTACAAAACTTCTTTAAGATAGTGTGGTCAGTGGGCGCGCTAAGAGGGGAATAATTTATTCTACTTATATACTCAAGAAGACTTATACAAAAATTAAAATAGAGAAACTAACCACCCGCAATTACGTAAATTTATACAAAAAATGACATTTTCCACTTCTTTTCAGGGGCTGTAGGGGCTTTGATAGAGCGGTAGACGTTTTTCTTTTCAAACTATACCTGATGTTCTAATAATCTACAAAAAATGAACTTTATCTAACATCATTTCCACCTCTTACAATTTTTCGAATATTTGTTCAATTTACTATAAAATTTGTAAATTTTAAATGCAATGCGCGAACGGAAGATATTAACCGATTTGAAATTTCTTTTTTTTCCTGAATTTGTATTGATATGTAGCAACTTTTCCCTGCTATTACGATATGATTTGAAAAAATTTACGTATTTCACTCCCGTCTAATGGGTATGGCACAAGCGTACCTGTGGTCTAGGTGCTATGTCGTCGGGACAAATACTTCATTGTGAATTGAATGTAAGACCGCGAGCATGTATTATCATGCCGAGGTTGATCGAACAACGATGTTAAAAGAGCTATGCTCCGGAGATATCGTTGTTGCAAAAATAAAGTACTTGAAAAGTGGGAACAGTGTCAATTGCTTTGAGGAACTGTGCCTACTCAGGCAAAGCAGATAGGAGAAAGCGATTCCTTGGTAGAACCCTGAACTGTCGACGATTCGTGTACGGTCCAAAAAACTTCTTAATAAGTCCTTGCAGACCCAAACAGAAGAGGACTGGGCTAATCATCGACTTACACAGATAGAATATAAGAAAAAAGTACGGAAAGCTAAACTTGAGTCCTATAGAAATTTCTGCAGTAACGTCGAAGAAATGAGGGAAACAGCAAGACTTTGTAAGGCCCTTCATTTAGACCGCTCAGTAAGGCTGGATTCCATTCCAAAGCCTGATGGTTCATACACCATTTCCAAATCGGAAATCGTTTAATGCTCTACTCGAAACTCATTTTCCGGGTAGTAGAACTCTCTCTGAAGTAGAGAGTGGCATGAACAATAACGGTAGCAACGGTGGAACCTCTAGGTACAGCTGGTATATTGCTAGTCGGATAGTGACAAAAGAATCGATTAAGTTTTCCTTGTCTTCCTTTGTGAACTTTAAGTCCCCTGGACCTGACGGAATATATGCAGCAATGCTTAAAAAGGAGGAGACAGGCTGATTGAGGCCCTGAAAAGGATCTTCACAGCCTGTCTTGCATTTGGTTATATACCATCCCAATATTGACGCGTAAGAGTAGTATTTATTCCGAAACCAAGAAAAGATGACTATTCCCTAGCAAAAAGTTTTAGACCAATCAGTTTGACATCGTTCATGTTGAAAAGTCTAGAACGTGTAGTGCAGAAACATATTCGAGTGGGGGTATTGCCGAGAAGTCCACTTAGTAGAAATCGCTATGCTTACGAGAGTGGAAAATCATGTGAATCAGCCTTACACGATCTTGTTGGCAAGATTGAAGCAGGGCTGGAGGCTGACGAATACACAATGGGCGTGTTTGGGGACATTGAGGGGGCTTTTGAAAATGCCACTTTCGGCTCGATATGTTCTTCTGCCGAACGACACGGAGTTAATCAAGCCATTGTAAAATGGATATATTCCAAGCTCTCTGAGAGGCTGTTAACTGTTGTGGGAGCAGTGACGAATAAATCACCGTCAGGGCCAAGCAAGGATGTCCCCAAGGGGGTGTTCTTTCTCCGCTTCGTCGTAGACTCTCTATTAGTGGAGATGCAGGAAGTCGGTTTTCACGCTCAAGCATATGCGGACGATGTCTGTGCGCTAACATCGGATAAATCCTTAAGGAGGCTTTGCACGAAAGTGCAGAGGATTCTTGACAAACTCGATGACTGGTGCATGAGACAAGGTCTTTCCGTTAATCCGAACAAAACAACCATAGTCTTGTTTACGAGAAAACGGAAATTGGATGGACTCGGTCTTCCAACACTGAAAGGTGTGACACTTGGTCTTTCCAACGAAGTTAAATATCTAGGAGTAATCTTGGATAAGAAGCTGACCTGGGAGACACACGTTTCACTGAAGGTGAATCGTGCATTGAAGATTTTTCAGCAATGCCGTAGAGCCTTTGGTAAAAACTGGGGTCTGAAACCTGCTGTGGTCCTATGTATATTCACAGCACTTATCAGACCAATCATCACTTACGCTTCTGTGGTCGTGTGGCGACGGAGCATGGTTAAGTCCACAATCCGGGAACTATACAGGCTGCAAAGAAGTGTATGTTTATGCATCACGGGTGCCATGAGTACAACCTCTGGTGATACCCTAAATGCTATGCTTTATTTCCTCCCCCTGGATCTTAAGATACAACAGGAAGCAATAAAAGCAATGTGTAGACTCCATAAATATGGTTTCTGGCACGAAGATGGAACTTCGGGACACAGAGAAATTTTTAAGTTGCTATCAGAGCAATATCCATTTTTTCATTTGGAAGGAAATTTGATGACAGATTTCCATTGCGTAATCAATGCAGCAATCCAGAATGCATGCAGGGAGGTTTGACGGATATTTTCTTTACCGATGGGTCCAAGAATGAAATAGGGTCTTGAGCCGGATGGTACTTAAACGATAGTAATAAGTGTAATAAAGGAGACCGCCGCATTTTCCATGTAAAACTCCACTGCTTTATTTCTATCCAAATTCTATACAGAGTTGCATAATTTATGTTAGCAAGTGTTACCTAAGTAATAAGGTGTAAGCAGTGTTGCATAACAACTTACATATAAGTGAATTTATAACACTACTTCACTCTGGAAGAAAATGAGTACATAAAAAATAACTTAATATAACTGTATACAATACAAAAATTCATTGGTATACAAAATAATACAAAGCAACACTTTACGATTATTTACGAAAATCTTTCGCTTCATAGCGATTAATATTCTGTCGAGTGCGTGTGCTTCTGCGAAGTTGGAGATCCCCTTGTGATGAGCTATCTTCCATAGGCTGCACATTCGGTTCGTCAGGTGTCGGTGTAGAGTCGTCTGCTTTCGGAACCCAAGTTACCAAATCTGATTCTGCTTGAGAACTTACGTTGGTGCTAAACCTGGATTTAAGTTGGTTTACATGTCGTTTCAGGTACCCGCAGGAAGTCTGCACGACGTAGAGCATTTTTCCGAGCTGCCTTGTAATTATGTTTCAAACCACTTTTCCCCGTTAGCGTAGTTTTGAGCGAAGATCAGTTCGTTTATGCAAAACTTGCTTTTGCTTGCTCCATCTTTTGTTTTTACCTTCGATGTCTCGAAAATCTGGCTCAACAAAGTTCGTACCGGTCAGTCATGTAGAATTTCGGTAGGCAATTTTCCATCAGCGTTAGGCATGGAACGATATGTCGATAAGTACTTTATTACATCTGCTCTTAGCTGTAGTCCGTCGTCAAAGTTTTTCTTCACGGCGGATTTGAACGTCCTAACAAATCTTTCACCAAGACTGTTAGATGTCGGATGGAAAGGCGCGCTAGTTAAGTGCTTAATACCCAGCTGAGCGCAGAAAATCTTAAACTCCTCTGATGTGAGCTGTGGACCGTTGTCACTTACAAGAGATTTTGGAATTCCTTCGATAGCGAAAATTGCAGCTAGCGCAGAAATTGTATCAACTGTAGTTGTAGTCGTCAGTTGAGCAATGAATGGAAATTGCGAGAATGCATCCACACAAATGAGCCACATAGAACCGAAAAACGGACCTGCAAAGTCGACGTGGACCCTTTCCCATGGATGGTCTGGTTCAGGCCAACCTTCGTATTCTCGTGCTGGAGCAGGGTTTACAGCTTTGCATATGTTGCACTTTGGAGCGAGCTTGGCGATATCGTTGTCGATGTCCACCCACCATACGTGTTGTCTGGTTAATTGTTTCATCCTGGATGTACCCCAGTGACCATCATGAAATAATTGAAGAATTTGTTGTTTCAAAGATGCTGGAATAACTACACGGGTATGTTCCGATTGAAAACATAGAAGATTGTTAATTATTGTCAAAGAATTTTTCCTATTGAAAAATGAACGAAGATTAGAGTTTTGTGGAGGTAGCTTTTCTGGCCACCCATTTTTGACAAAGGCTGTAACTCGGCGTAGAACTGCATCTTTCCCGGCGTGCTTTAAAATAACGTCTGGATCTATCGGCGTATTAATTGTTTTAACGTTTAAACAGGCTTCTTGTTTGTCGAATTCCCCATCAGGCCCTAGCGGTAGTCGTGATAGCGCGTCTGCATTTCCATTTTCAGCAGTTTTGCGATATTTGACATCGTACTTATATGTAATGAGCGTTATGGCCCAGCGTTGCAACCGATGTGACGTCATTGTTGGTAAATGACTGCTTGAGTTAAATATGCTAACCAGCGGTTTGTGGTCAGTTATTAACGTGAATGGTCTACCATAAAGATATTGGTGAAACCGTTTAACCCCAAAAATTATAGATAAGCCTTCTTTTTCGATTTGGCTGTATCGAACTTGATGTTTGTCAAGCGTCTTTGATGCGAAGGCGATTGGGCGTTCACTGGATCAGGATAGGTGTGCGAAAGCACTGCACCAATGCCATAAGATGAAGCATCAGTGGCAATTGGGCCCCACGTAAAAGGAATGTTTTTTCGGCGTAGCATGTTGATAGGGGCAGATATCTGGGAGAAGTTTGGTATAAAATTATGGTAATACTTAACCTTACCCATGAAGGCTTTGACCTGCTTGATGTTTTTTAGTGGTTTAAGATCTCTTATCGCTACCAGGCCGGATTCGTCTGGCAAAATTCCACCTGCACTGATATCTCGACCCAGATACTCGATCTTTTCCTGGAGAAAAAAACACTTTTGCTGTTTGCATTTAATACCGTTGCTTTGAAGAACTTGGATAATGTTTTCGACGCGTTGCATGTGCCCATCGAATGTTGGCGCTGTGATGATGATGTCATCAAGATAATTGCCACACCCTTCGATGCCTTGTATAAGTTGCTCCAGGTACTTTTGAAAAATTACTGGCGCGCTGGCTATTCCATACGGAAGACTTTGGTCCTGATATAGCCCCAACGGCGTGTTGACTACCCTGATTGCTTTTGAATCATCGTCTAGCTCCATCTGCAGATACGCGTCCTTAAGATCAATCTTAGAAAAGTTTTGAACGCAGCGAATTGCGTGAAATAGACTTTCACGTGTAGGCAATGGATATTGCTCTATATCTATTTGCGCGTTGACAGCTTGTTTAAAATCACCGCATATACGGTTTAGGTACAAGTACTATAGGCGATGCCCATTGCGAAAACCTGATTGGTTTCCAAATTCCGGCGTTTGTAAGTCTTTCTGCTTCTTTTTTGAACGCAGACATTTGCGAAAATGGCATTTTTTGGCTTTTAAAAAACTTAGGCGTTGCGTTTGCTTTTAACTGCACGGTAGCTTTGAAATTTTTTATTATGCCAAGTACTGGAGTAAACACTTCACTATACTTCTCACAAAGCGTGTCCACTTGTTTCACTTCTTTCTGGGTGATTTTTGAAACTTGCTTTATTTCAAACCCAAATTGTTTGAACAAATCCACACCAAAAAGATTGTCACCACTCTCAACGTTATCTACCATAATATCAATTTGTTTTATTTTGCTACCACATTTCACAGTTGCACACAGTTCACCCAGCACTGGAATATGCTTTTCACCGAACCCGTATAAAATTCTTTTAGTTGCGTGAAGTTTTGGGCTATTTATTTGTTGATATGTAATATTTAAGTTCATCACCGAAATTGTAGCACCTGAATCCATTTGAAATTTTATAATTTTTCCGAAAATTTGAAAATTAATATAGTTCTTATTATTTTCTGTTTTTACAACTCCTGTTACACTGTGCACTGTATCAATATTGTGAATATGTTGATTTGCTTTTTTTTTATTTTTGTTCTCGTGGAAGTTTTTGCTTTGTTTACTCATACACACACACAATGATCATCAAAACAGAGAAGGTTATATCCTTACTCAAGTGCCAAGAGCGTTAGGGAAACTCCATAAAGGACCTATACGCTAATCCCAAACATCGAAAAATGGCTAAATTGAAGTTATTGTGAGCTGAACTTCTACCTAACACACATTCTTGTACCTATGGTACATCGCCTTTGGATACGTGACTCGCCCTTATGTCCAGTATGCCACGAAGAGGAAGATGCAAGGCATGTGTTTTTCGTATGCCCACGATTTGTGACTATTAGAGGCAATTTAGCTGCACTATCACAATATCCGTTAGTACCAGGATATAGCCGACATCATGATGTCTTCAAAGTATGCGTGGGTTAAAATTGTGTCGGCAATCAGCGGTAACCGGCAGCTAAACAGACGATACTTGACACAGAAGGACTCTTATTTTTGCAAGTAATGAAAACCGGGCCCGGTTCAAGTTTCGAGGTTTTCACAAGTACTGCGGTTTTTTCCCATTCATATTAAAAAATTTTTTTACTGATAGCAATACAAGTTTATTTGTTTTTATTATACATATTAATGAAGTATACTTTAAAGCGATAAGTTTCTTTTGAAACGGCTTGTGCCGTATGGTTCACTTTATTGACGAATAGTAACTAACTCACAAAAATGTAATAATCTTAAAGGTAACCTACGCGACGGCCTCTGGCACGTTGCAACTGCAGATAAATGCGTCGAAAGGTGTTCCCACGGTAAGTGCAGATGCGTTGTCAGCTTAACTTATCTTGCACGTGTTTCCTGGCCTTCAGGGGGGGTTTCGGATGCATTAGATGTCTTATATGAGCTGTTGACTTGGATATAATGGAAACTTTGAACTTAGACAGGGTTTAACTTACACACTCGCTTCTTCAGTAATGAGGTTCAACAATCCATTGCTCTATTTCAGATTAGGAAACTTACTGCATGGTTATAGTTTCCGAAGCAAAGTTGCAATGAATTTAATAATGGATGCAACATCAGCTATCTATAATCGTATTTCCGAAATAAGAATCATATCGTTACAATCCCAGTCAGACGATTTTTCAAACAGTTTTTGAAACGATGACTGAATTGACGCAGCAGTAAGAGATGGGTTGCTTTAGCTATAAAGCATACTGGATATAGGTATTGCATACTCTACTATCCCTCCGATGTTCATATGGGTCTTGCCAGACCCATTCGATCTTTAAATGTATGTAGATCTTTTATTTTTAATATCTGAGGCTTCTTAGTCCATGACTTCCTAAAATGTAGTGTGCTAAACACAATGAAGTAGCAAAATTAAGATTTTTGCTATATTTGTTGTAAAAATAATAATTTTAAACTAATTTCGTTAATTAAGCTCACATGGGTCTGTGCAGACCCATATAAGCTTCTCATGTAAATTGGTTAACCGTTAGGTGTAAAGAACTAAACTGTTAGCGGAGGCAGCGGCAGAGATAATTTTTTAGTTGACATTTGAAAATTAAAGTGAACACGTGTTTTTTAATTAGTGGGAAGTGTTTTTTTAAACAAAATGGAACAAGTAAATATGGATGAAGTTGATGTGATGACGCCTTTGCTTCGTAAGCTAAGTGCAGCAAATGTGAGTCCGGAAGAACGTCAGCGATTTCAGGTACAAATTGAAGAAATTATGGGACAGGATCCGATCCATTTGAAACAAGTGGCGACGTAGAAGCATCAGATATAGAACAGGAAATCGAGTTAGAGGCTGTTCTGGATGAAAACCATGATGATATTGAGGATTTGTATAGAGAAGCTATCGCCCTTCAGGCTTCAACCACAATGGAATCATTCAGCACATCTATTACCCAGGGCCTTATATACAGGTCGAAAGATGGTAAGATGTGGAATTCAAATCCTCCACCACCTGGAAGGCCTCGTTGTCACAATGTTACAACTTTTACTCGTAAAGGGCCACTACGAGGAGCGTCACCGAGTCATAAAGCTCTTTTCAAGCTATTGCTGTCTCCTGAAATCGTAAGTATCATTGTGCGGGAAACCAACAGAAAAGCCGTTGAAACGTTTCGTCTATGGAATGAAAAGCATCCCAGTAATAAACAGCGTTCTTGGGTAATGACTAACGAAGACGAAATGTATGCTTTTTTTGGGATGCTACTTATTGCTGGTGGATTCCACTCGAATTCTCAGCCAGCGAAAGAATTGTGGGCCAGTTACAATATGCCAATTTATAAGGCCACTATGTCATTGAATCGGTTCAAGAGCTTAACTACTTTCATCCGTTTCGATAACAGTGGTACTCGTGCTGAGAGGTTGAAGCAAAGCAAATCTGCTGCCCTGGACGATGTATGGCTCATGCTGATGGCCAATTTAGAGAAAGCATACACTCCGGATTGTCATGTAATCGTCGATGAACAGTTATTTCCATATCGTGGGCGCACTCGATTCACCCAATATATTCCGAGTAAGCCGGCAAAATATGGCATGAAAGTGTGGTGGATTTGTGACTCTGTTTGAAACTACCCTTTGAAAGGTATAATTTATACCGAAAAACCACCAGGTGGCCGGCGAGAAACGAATCAAGGTGAACGGGTCGTCATGAAATTGATGGAAAATTATATAGACAGCGGTAAGACTGTTTATGCTGACAATTTTTTTTTCAACATACAACTTGGCAGAAATATTGATGGATCGTAGAGTGGCTTTCGTCGGTACCGTAAGAAAAAATAAGACCTTCATTCCGCATGAATTGCTTAACCCGAAGCGTGATGTTAAAACCACTTTATTTTGTTATCACAATAATAATATCGCTCTGTGCTCGTATATGGCAAAGCCGAAAAAGCCAGTAATTATATTATCCACTGCCCATTACCGTCAAAGCACCGATCCATTGAAAGGATTCAAGCCAGATCAAATTTTGGACTACAATAAATTTAAAGCGGGGGTAGATAGAATGGATCAAATATTGACTGGCTATTCGTGCAAACGCTCGACAAACCGTTGGCCACTGGCAATGTTTTGTAATATGCTTGATATTGCCGGTTTGGCCTCATTCATCACCTATGACGAGCTGAATCCGGCAAAGCAGAGTGATAAGAGGCGCTCATTTATCATTGAATTGGCACGGCAGCTAGTTATCCCACATATGACGAAACGGGCGACTAACCCATTAGTATGGAGGTTTGCTCATATAAGACAAGCAAGGAATCTTTTCAATATCAAGGTGAGTATGAATTATATACACACCTACATATATCTCCGCGTATAAAGATATGTGTATGCATGTATTCATATTTACTAATTTAGGTACCGGAATCTTGTCCATCGACATCAGATGCAGCACAGCAACAATCACATGCTCAAGTTGCTTCAACACGGTCATCGTGCTACCATTGTGCTGCTTCTTCTTCGAAAACTGCAGCAAATGTAATCGTCCCATATGTCTTAATGAACATTCCATGCAACTATATAGTTGTAAACCCAATTGCTCTTCGCAATTAATACTAATCCGTTCAAATAAATAAATAAAACTATTTTTAAAACCGTATTTCTTACATTATTTGTATGGGTCTGGGCAGACCCTTAAGATGCACTTACCGCATCATAAGGCACCGAACATCGGAGGGTTAAACTAGCTAAAAGCATAATTCATTTTTCAAATCAATAGCTCGCAGTGGCACCAATATGACTTAAGAGGGATTTTTTGTAGTTAATTTTGGTAAGCCTTATAACGTTATAATCCATGGGCTGTATTAGAGTCGTACAGTTTGAAACAAAGCACATTACTGATATTTGGCCGTCGAAGCTCTTTAATTTAGCTTCTTTGGGATGGCATGTATGATTATCAATAAGAAGAAGTGCCTTTTCCGGAAGATTTTGCGCAGGAAGGAACTGCTTAACCTGATTATTTAAACAATTTTTGAAAGAGAAAGAAAATAAAAAATGTAGCTAATATTGAGGTAAAAAATTTACAATTTCGCAACTGTCGACTTTATTTTTAGTTTTACCATAGCTTACATGTAAGCTAAATATTGTGAAACACATTCCAAGTGGCGTGGAATTCAAACTTCTCCTCAAAAATTTTTTTTTCATTAGACCTAGCGAGCAAACCTGGCAATCTATCATCCTTGCGTAGATATGAATAACTTGAAAATGATTAGCTTTGTTTACATTCGTGTTTACTTGTTTACTTTCTATATATTATATAAGGCCTCTTCTTTTAGCCAAGCGTTATTAACTGGCGGATAGCAACTTGTATAAATAAACATATCTTGGCAACGCTCTGCAATAGAGCCGTCATAAATTGCATGTGTTTGTAAGATAGTGAATTATACCAGTTTAATGAGGTATAACCATACCCGCTAGCGTCGAATCTTATTCGATAACTTTGTTGTTACTTTCGCAGGCATTATAATTAATTAAAAATATACATTATTTCATTGCCACAAGTTGCAATTGAATTGCTGGACAATTGTGATTCCGAATTGCCAATGTTTATGTTCATTGTTTTCAATAACCACCTGCAGTTGGGACATAACAAGGAAGCTTACCAGTCGCTTATCTACAATACACAGTTATTGCGCCGGACAGACTTCCTTCGTGACACTGTTTAATCGAAAAAGGCTAGACTACTCATACATTTTCCATATGTTGGATTACACGAGAAATTCGATAGTAATCGATCAGCATGAAGTATATGATTTTCTGTATGCCTTCCATGTTAACAATAGAAATATGAGAAAAGGTTAGTATGTGCCTACAATTATTTATATATGAACATACCTACACATGTGTCATGTTTTTCATAAGTTTGAAGTTGCACATATCCAATTAAGTTAAAGCCGTTTAAATCAACTTCTAATATTTCGATTTTCTCTATTCTGTGTCCGACATGTTACTCTGCAAACTTGAAAACTTTACTTCTAGCTTCTTCTGTCATATATGAGCAAGCAATGCGATTCCAGCTTAAAAGTGATACCATCGAATCTATGGAAAACCGTTGTGCTTCCCTTTCAGTTTGTGTCAACTCATTGCATTTTATTGATCATCGGTATCGTTAGATCGCTAAACCAGTAATTAGTTTAGGTGGCACGCAACCGCCGAGTCCGCTCAGTGATGCATAACCGATGGACTATAAACCAGACAATGATTCTTAGTATTAGGGAGCAAGTTGCAGTATTAGAAATTAAAGACATCAGTCGTGAAATACTGCAGATGGAAGCGTTGGTTCGACTCGTTGATTTTCGAAAACACGTACAAACATTTATTAATGCAGGCCCACCAGATGTAGTATGATTATAAGTCGGATATGCCTTAACATTAATATTCATAAACATTTTGTTTTTAGTTTTTTATTTTATTGTCCACTTATGCATTCACTTTGCTGTGCCGTTTAAATAGAGTATCATATTTCTTAAAAGGTTCATTACACTTGAAATTAAACGCAAACATAGCTAACGTAATTATTTTATGTGCGGCGCGTGAATGCTAGAATCATATTACATAAGTAAACACCGAAAAATTGTTATTGGCTTGCATTGACAAAAATTACTATAAAAACGCTTGTACGTAGTATGTAAGACACAAGAAGGAAAACAATCGTTTTACATGCTGGATGTCTAGCTTGAAACGATAAATAAAATAAATAAATATATTTCAAATAATAAACAATACTTTCTTTACATCAATACATTTCTTTACATGGCGATCCCGCCAGCTTGAGCATTGATTTTGCTAAGCTATTAAATGCAAGTTTCTTGCACAACCAAAGTGCAAAATGTTGCATGAGTGCTGACAATATCTGCACCAAAAATTACAATATATTTGCAAGTGCCCTAAAAAGCACCAAATATTAAGTCCTGACGTGATCAGCCAAAACGATCCGTCAGCTGCGGAAGGAAGAACCTGGTTAAGCCATTACAACCAAAAAATAAAAATAGATGAACAACCCAGCTCAAGGGCTGCAACCAATCTCCTTGGAGGAATACAGGAGACGGAACGGCCTTAACAAAAAACCAAAAGAAGTTTCCATCCCAAAGGTGAGCAAGCCAAAAAGAAGAGGAGGCTACACCACCAGAATAAAGAGGGAAATAAGCATACTTATCAGGGAGATAAACCAGCAGCCACCACCATCCTGGGAAAAAGCTAGCGCAATCTGGGAGCGCGTAACCCAACTGGAATTCCTGCTCCAGCAGAGAAAAGAAATTAAGTAAATATACATAAAACACTGTGCATGATTGAATGCAGACAGTTAGAGTCTGTAAGCGTTAACCGCTCGAGACAAAAATAATTTTCATTTATTTCTTTACATGGCAAAGTTAAACAACTTTGGCTTCTGTCGATTATATGTTTGCCTTATAAAAATTTGACTGTAAATGAATAAAATTTACTCAGAAGGTCATTTTATGAAAATGTTTGAATTGTTATAATATGTTAAATATAATGTGTTTACTTAATGAATGAATTAACTTGAAAAAAAAAAATACATAAATCCAATGTAAAAAAACAAAATATATTGCATAAATTATTTGATTTACGGTATAAGGTCCCCAATAGATAGTCTTTTAGAAATGGGAAAAACCTTATCAAAAGTTGATAAACCCAATGCCAATGTAGTAAACGAAGTAGTCGTTAATACTGGCTTAAATTTAATAGAAATTTGCTTAATTATAATCACAGTCATAACCTTATTGATATTAGCATTAAAATTATATGCTATGCATAATAAAAAACTAAAGAAAAAGTATATGAGTAGATCTAATGAGTTAGACCAAATATGAACAAATGGTCCGAAATTCATAAAACTTTACTGATAGAAAACAAAAATTTAAAAAAATCGTTTAAATGTATCAATAAAATTATACAAATAAAACAGGAAACAGTTAAAAAACATTTAGAAAATTTAGTATTAGCATTAGAATCAATTAGAAATTTAACTTATATAAATTTCGAGCGACTGTTTCACTCATAAAAACAAAATTAAAAGGGAATGCCAGAAATCTCATAGACACAGAAACCACAATCTCTGAAATAATCACAAAACTTAACAGGTCAGTTAAAGGAGAATCGGTAGAAGTATTAGCTGCAAAAATAATGAGTATCAGACAGAACAACAAACCAGCTAATAGTTATTGTAATGAGATAGAAGCTCTTACAAAAAACTTAGAAAATGCCTATATCACAGATGGGTTGTCGGCAGAACTCGCATTACAATCAGTGACTTAAAAGAAATAAATGAAAAGAATCAAAATTTATACAAAATAGTGACTAGATCAATGTCGAAAAATAACAGCAGTCCAACTACACAGCAGCACATTAAAACATATGATAAGCCCAAAATATATGTCCCAATTAATAACACTGACGTCAGGAAATACAACAAATTAAAGATTACACCCACACGATGTTACATCAAACGAGGAAAATCTATAATGGCATATATAAAAATTGATGACTTATTTGTTAATGGGAAAATTGACTTAGGACAATTCTTCTCTAGGCTCGACGAAGTGGCCGACAAATATGGCATTAATAATTTACAAGTGGCACCTAGCGAGAAAATTTTCGAATTTGTCTCGATTAATTATTTTAAAAATAAGGGCAATATGATATTAAATAAAGTAAAAGTAGCGCTACTGAATGAGGTGACCCACATTAATGATGCTAAAACTGTAATGGACATTCTAAAAAGATACCACGATGACCCTATAGAAGGCGGTCATTGCGGAATTTTCAGAACACTTATGAAAATTAAAATGCATTACTTCTGGAATAAAATGTCAAAAGATGTTGCTAAGTACGTAAAAACTTGCGAAAAATGCCAAAAAACCAAAATAACAAAGCATTTAAAAAGCCCCATGACTATAACACCAACACCTACAGGTACATTTGATACAGTTATTGTAGACACAATAGGCCCACTACCTACAACAATTAATGGCAATACTTATGCAGTCACAATAATATGCGACATGACAAAATATTTAGTCACGATAGCCATCCAAGACAAAAACGCCAAGACAGTTGCGAAAGCAATATTTGAAAAGTTTATTCTTACCTACGGTCCAATGAAGACGTTCATTTCGGACATGGGTACAGAATACAAAAATTCAATACTAACAGAGCTATGTGAATTGCTAAAAATAGAGAAACTTAATTCAACTGCTTACCACCACCAAACACTAGGAGTAATAGAAAGATCACATAAAACTTTCAATCAATACGTAAGATCTTACATATCGATTGACAAAAACGACTGGGATGAGTGGCTACAATACTTCACATACTGTTTTAACACCACTCCTTCTACAGTACATGACTATTGTCCGTATGAATTAGTTTTTGGAAAAACACCAAACATGTTTCAACAGTTCAAAAATGTAGACCAAATTACTCCATTATATAACATAGATAACTACGCTAGAGAAGTAAGATTTAGGCTAGAGGTAGCACATAAAAGAGCTCGCAATATGATAGACATAGCTAAAATTAAGCAAAAAACATTTTATGATAAAAATAGTTTAGATCACAATTTTAGCATAGGCAATTTAGTTTTACTTAGGAATGAAGTGGCCCATAAACTGGAACCCCAATATTGTGGGCCTTATACCATTAAAGCAATAGATAATAAAAATAATGTTACTATAGTCGATAAGTTATCTTTAAAAGAACAAGTAGTTCACAAAAATAGGCTTAAGATTTATCAACAATAAGTAGTTTTAAAGACGCGTCTAAACTTAGAAAATTAATACAATATATACATATAGAAAATTAAGATTACAATTATGTACATATTTTTATTTTAACAATTCAATGTAAAAGAATGTTCATACAAAAAAAAAAGTTGTATGAGCATTCTTCCGAAGAAGGGAGGTGTAGTATGATTATAAGTCGGATATGCCTTAACATTAATATTCATAAACATTTTGTTTTTAGTTTTTTATTTTATTGTCCACTTATGCATTCACTTTGCTGTGCCGTTTAAATAGAGTATCATATTTCTTAAAAGGTTCATTACACTTGAAATTAAATGCAAACATAGCTAACGTAATTCTTTTATGTGCGGCGCGTGAATGCTAGAATCATATTACATAAGTAAACACCGAAAAATTGTTATTGGCTTGCATTGACAAAAATTACTATAAAAACGCTTGTACGTAGTATGTAAGACACAAGAAAGAAAAGAATCGTTTTACAAGCTGGATGTCTAGCTTGAAACGATAAATAAAATAAATAAATATATTTCAAATAATAAACAATACTTTCTTTACATAATTTTTCTGGCTGTGGTATATTTACTGCTGCATTGAAATTAGTTACTAGCTTCGAATTATCCATCTCGAATTATCTATCCCCTATCCATATTTGACAGTCTAGCCACAGCATGTTTGCGCATTACCGAGGAAAGCGAGAATGAGAAATAGGTGTGGTTACGAGAAAATGACTTGGCTGGTGAAAATGAGTTATAAAATTCGACTAGCATACGTAAATCTTAATATTCTCATAGACTTAGTATTGAAAAATTTGTGCGATTTCCCAATGCGTACAGTGTCTTCCAGGCGAAATTACTGGGAAAAGGGGAAGCTTGTAGCCTACTAATTGCAGACTTCTTTTTTAACTGAAATATCGCTATTCTTTCAGATACCCAAGCTACAATCAGGCACTGAATTCAGTTACAACAACCTCTATGGTGGTGGAACAAAGTAAGAATAGGTGGTAAGGTTGAGTGTAACAATAAAGTTACCTTAATCTGGGTCCCGAGACATCGGTACATTAAATTAAACGAAAAAGCAGACGAACTTACAAGAGGGGGATCAGACAAGAATAATATTCTTGCAGAATCGGTATTCACACCACTGGGTACAATGAATGCGGAATGCAGATGGAGATAAAAGACAACTTGCAAAGTTAGCATAACGTTTTGGCCCACCTACAACCACAAACAAACGTAAATATTGATAAATATGAAACGAACGGCTGCCTACAGACTCACGGCAGTGGTAGCTGGCTTCTGGTATATCGGAAAAGAAGCAGCCAAAATGGGCATCCCTCACAACACATACTACCACTGTGGTAAACAACCGGAGAAAAAGGAAACAATCTTCCACTTGCTCTGTGAATGAACTGCCATATGGAAGGAAAGAATGTAAACCCTGGGCAAACCACTGTCGCACAACTGTCTGGCTTAGACGTCAACAACCTAATAAGGTTCTTAAACCGCAGAGACTGGATATAGTCATTCCGTAAACAACCTTAAAAAAAGTTGGTAACGAGGATGTGGCAACTAAATGATGCGGGAGTTGGATTCTGGCTGAATCACCATTTAAACCAACCAACGTAAATATGTGCTAAGCAAGCTGCTAAGGTTCAACTCCTTTATCCCGCAATAGCTTCAAAGTATGAAATTTGCAATAAAAACTTGTTATATCATTTATTGAAAATATGCATACTAACAGTTGGCGAAATGTTCAGGGCTGTTATATATTATTTGTTCGCCAAACATAATTGCTTACTTTTATTTTTATTGCTTCCAAAATATATTACACCTGTCTAAGCTAACAATATGTAAGTAATTTGTTTTAAAGATATTTGTATAGTTAAGTTATACTCGTACTGTAAGGCCAGTGCACTTCAGGATCGTTTGTAAAATGTTTACTATAATATGATAATTTAGATAATTACATAAGCATATTTATTTTTGTTATATTACAAGAAGTCGTCTGTTGGTGTTTTTCGCTTAAGTCTATTCTTTTTTAATTTTTCTTCAGCAGGAAGCTTCCTCATCGTCGGACTTGTGTGCGTCAGAAGTCTGCTTATGTGCCTTCCGATCGCAATTTGTATTGCTTCGTCAACTGTGTCGATGTTTAAGTCGAGGTGAATGTCAGCGTTTGGTATATACCATGCTGCATTTGTTATTGTCCTAAGTATCTTCGACTGGACACGTCGCAGTATTGTCAAATTGGATTTAGAAGCTGCGCCCCAAACTTCTATACCATACTTCCAAATTGGTGCAATTGTCGTTTTGTAGAGTAAGGTTTTGTTTTGCAGCGAGATCTTTGACTGAGGACCTAGCAGCCAGTACAGTTGCCGAAAGCGATTTTTAATTTAATTTCTTTTTTTTTATTATATGGTCCTTCCAGTTTAGTTTGGAGTCAATTGTAATGACTAAGTATTTAGCTTTCGTATCAGTATTCGCGCCCAATCTTTAATCAATCTAGGGTTGCCATTCTGTTCGTGTAATTGGCTTGAATTTTTTTATCGCCATTAATTTCTATATTCCATTTTTTGAACCTATCCAGAGTTTTGTCTAGGTCGTTTTGTAAATTTGTTGATGCCATTAGAACAGTGTTATCTGCAAATGTTGCAAGACGGTTCCGGTAAGTCAGCGGTGTAGATGAGATACAGAGTGGGTCCTGATACACTGCCTTAGAGAATTCTTGCATTCGTAAGTTCAGTGTATGAACATGCGTCGTTATACTTAACATAAAATTTTCTAACTTGGATGTAACTTTTTAGCATTAGAAGGTAATCATTTGGAAACCAAGATTGGAGTTTGCGCAGTAAT
The DNA here is from genome assembly GCF_027943255.1 of Anastrepha obliqua. Taxonomy (NCBI): domain Eukaryota; kingdom Metazoa; phylum Arthropoda; class Insecta; order Diptera; family Tephritidae; genus Anastrepha; species Anastrepha obliqua. The sequence goes on from NC_072897.1 coordinate 6,641,271, forward strand.
CCGGGGTGCCATACTTTGTCAAAGGCTTTAGCTACGTCGAGATATACAGCCACGCATACTTGATTATTGTTGAAGTCTTTATTAATTTTGTGAGTGACTCTGTGCACTTGTTGGATTGTCGAATGTTTTCGCCTAAATCCGATCTGATGTTGGGGAATTAAAATTATTTTTGATATGATAGGCTTTATGCGATTAAAGTGTAGCTTCTCAAATATTTTTAATATTGTCGACAGCAGACTTATTGGTCGGTACGACGATACAAACATGGCGGAGCTTTGGGATCGCAATGATTTCGGCAATTTTCCATGTCTTTGGGAAGTATTTGAACTTTATATCAGCATTAAAAACGTTCCTGAAATAAATTATTGCTCTGTCGGGCATATGCTTTAAAATTATTCCAGAGATGAGGCCCTATCCAGGGGATTTGTTGTTTTTTAATGTCGAAATTAATTGCTTTATCTCTGTTAGTGAGATTTTTTTTGATGATTTGCTCGTTGTAAGAGTCAAATCGATTTCGGTGTTATTTTCATTTTGAAGTATATTTTTAAAACGTTGAGCTAATTAAATAAACCGCTTTTTCTACTGATGCTTGGGCCCATTGTCCGTTTGTAGTTCTTATTGGTGGGAGGTGTATTGTAGCTCCGACCAATTTTTTTGTTATGCAGCAAGAATCCGCATAACCCTATGTTTAAATTTTGCGTTGTCTTTATAGAAAATACCTAAAATTGCATTTTGTTATTCCTACAGGCATTATTCATAAAATAACAGTAGAAACATCCGATTTCTGTTACCGTACAAAAAATAAGCATTGAATGTACACTTGTAATACAGTTTTACTATTTCTCTTTCTACCTTCCTTCTGCATACTGTATTTTTAATTGTAAATTTTACCTGAGCAAACGGTGTGTGCTATGCAGATTCAATGCTCGAGCTATAAATAAATGTATGGAACCTGAATTTTGCCATTCTGTTTGGTACGTCAATAAAGCAACATATTTCTACTCAAAAATAGCAGACTTCATAAGATTAGGAAAACACTTAATTCCTCTAACATTTGGGGACCCCGACGTGATCGAATATATCATATTATATGTTTGTACATATATAATTATTCGATTAACTTATTCGATATTTTAATTTAGTTTGATCGTAACAGCTGACAGGGGACTGCGTTTACGTCGTTCACTGTTTTCAACATTAGACTTGCTCCAATAAGAGCAGTATGAAGCTACCGCTTATGCTGAAAACAGTGAACGACGTACGCAGTCCCTTACCGCGGCCCCTAACGAGCACAAAAACTCATCCCGTAAGAACAACTGCGTTCTTTTAATTACATATTTGTACAATACATCGGTTTGTGTGTGTTTGTGTTTGGCTGTATCTACACAATGTTGCCATTGATGTTTTTGCTTACACACTTTTACACACATCCGCGTTATTATTTACAATTTCCCATTGTATAATACGCCAAAGTCAAAAACCACCAAATGCAAATAGTTAATTTATCTATAATTAACATTATTCAACATTATCATTAAGTTATTTTAATAAAAATTAAGTTCTAAGTTTATTTTGTAAATGGTTTCGAAATGTACTGTTTGGCAACACTGTGTGGTGAGAGAGCAATCAGCTGACACGGTTCTACGGGAATTTTCAAAAATCGTACGATAAAATCTACGCTACTACGATACGGAAGGGAAATAATTTCTCATTCACATGGGGCTCTCATTAGTTTGATCGTAACAGCTGACAGGAGACTGCGTTTACATCGGTGACTGCTTGCAACATTCAACATATGACCAGGCGCGGCGATTTCCATAATGGACGACTTCCTGGTCAGCGTCTGTTCACCAGTGTGAAGTGAAGAGAGTGATGTGTGCTCTGCCGAGGTTTTAGCCGCGGGGTGTATCAGTGACCAGCCCTTCGGGCCCTAGTCAGGGAGTGTGTATTGGACGCAGAGGTAGTAGTATGCGTCGCCCCGGGTGAGCTCCGGTCCGTCCGTGTTTTCCGGGACCGGTAAAGCGAAGAACAGGCATAAGGAACTGGGGTAGGGCACTGTCCCCAAGGGTTTACCCGTTCCTGTTTATGTCGGCCCGCCCCCCTACACACGATGCGCTTGTAAGCAAAAAAGAATGGAAAAAAAAATAGAAACACAAAAAACAACAGCAGCAACATTTATAGAGACATTATGGGCAGCGGGATTGAAAGCCTTGAAGAGGCTATCAGAAAGGTACCAGGTGCAAGTGGATCGGGTGATCTAATAGTAGACCTAACCAAGGAGAACAAAACCCCTAAAGGCCATATAATGACGGGGGCTAATCCCTTTAAACGCGCACCAAAGCTGAGACGGAGTCCTACCAAGACGTTCAGTGTATGTAGAAAGGCCTGAAGAGCTAAACCGTCGCCACCTGCGTTGCAAGAAAGCAACGAGAAAGCAGCACAACTGGGTAATGATATCTTAACGCTTCTTGGTGAGACGATTGGGAAGTTGACAGAAGCAATGCGTCTACCGCAACGCTCGATTAACATCCACATAAGGTAACTCCTCGAAACGACTCCTCGAAACGATCACTAAGCCACACTCGAGAGTTCAGGAAGAAGCAAAAAGCTAGGAAGCCAAGCGAACAGTTCTTCAAAGCGTAATGATGGAAGGAACGCCGAAAAGACCACGGGACGACAAACAGTCGAGCAGAAAAACTCCACCCAAAATAAGGAACACCACTCACGAAGAAGAGCACAAAGTGGCAACAATTGCGGGCGCGAAAGGCAAAGGAGAGATTAATGCCAAAAAGAGAAACGGGGATATAGAAAATGGCTGGATGAGAGTCAAGCGCAAATCAGCGCAGAAGAAAGTGGCAAATAAACTACCTCCGAGGCCGGATGCGATTGTCATTGCGCGTGCTGGAACAATGACTTACAGTGATATTCTCAGGGTGGTTAAGAAAGATGATGCCCTACAAGAACTAGGCGAAAACACGCATAAGAAAGACCTCCAAAGGCGAAATCCTGCTTCAATTGAAATAAGAGCAGATGGCCATACAGGAGTATACCAGAAGAAGATTGGCAAGGTGCTAGATGACCAGCGCAAATTAAGGTCATAACACACGAAATGTTCGTGAAGATCCGTGATTTAGATGAGATCACACCCAAAGAGGACATAGATGAGGCAATACGAACGCAAGTTAACGAGCTTAACCTATTTACTGAAATCGCAATAAAAAGCGTTAGAGCGGCGTATGCTGGCACGCAAACCAATTTCCTCTCAGTCGATAATTCGTAAACTACCTCAGATAGTTGCATTATGAAGCGTTGTGAACGTCAGCTGCGGCTCCGAGGGTGGGTTGAGCAGTTATAGCCACCCTCGCACGTAAAAAAAAAATTATTTTTAGTCATTTCCTCCCGATTAAAACATTGATTAAATTAAAGTTAGACTAATATTTTGAAGAAATAAAATTGTCAGCTGATTATAAAGTGGTTGATTATACGTCAGCTGGTCACACAAATATGAAAAAAAAAAATATTTTTTCAGTGATTTCCTCCCAAACGAAAATTTCTCAGATGATAGTTTATGTATTGTTTTTAATAAATAAATAAGTCAGCTGGCTATATGCAGGTGGAATGTGCGTCAGCTGATGCCCTGAAGGTGTAACGTAGGAGCTAGTCGGAAACATTTATAGCCTAAGTAAATCAAATGTACTTGAAGTTATTCAACATTACATTTGATGAGTATGTCAAAAAGTTGGGATAAAAATATCCCGATCTGGCCACACTTCTCTCATGTCTTTAAGATTCATTGTTTCTCCCCAAATATTCCTCCATCGCCCCTTGCGGTGGTAACTCGTATTATATTAGTTGTAACGGTTTGGCCATATCTATTCTCACATAAGGCTAGGCATAGTTCTGGGTTTTGAAGTATTATACGTGTTAGTGAATAGAAATGTTCGCGTCCCTCTTTATAATTCATCGTCGCCGCCCCTGTACTTCCAATTCTCGTTACAGCTATCAAATTTATATTCAAACCCTCTCATCACTGCAGTTGTTGTTGTCGTCGCTAACGTCGCTATTCTCATCGCTGGAGCTCCCGAGTTTACTTACTTCCACTATCTTCGCACTTTCCTTTATGCATTGTTTTTGCCTAATAACTAACAGCATTAGCATAAGTTTGTCGAACTATTTTCGCTCATTGTATTTTTTCCTGCTGTTTCAGAAAATCATACGATATGTGACCTTCATATTGTAACAGGTGAAAAAGCAGGACCTTTCCAATATACCATAAGCGTCTTAGCTTATGCATATATTTAATTTAGTAATAAGAATCATTCTATTGTCAGAGCTCAAAAAGTAAGCGTCGTAAAATTTTTAAGCGCTTGTTTTTGTAATATTTAACCCTGCAGAACACGCGCCTCGTAAGATAGCACGGATTCTCGCGCATGAGCATTTTGCTCACTTCATGTAAGAATGTAACTTTTTAATGGATTACGATTTTTAAACATTTTATTTTTAACATAGTTACAATACCAAGTCATTTTTTTGCAATTATGTGTTTATTTAAGAAATTCACACTGTAAAATTATATAAATTCATTCAATCAAGACATAACCAAAAATTTTACATTCATACTTTAGTATATTAACAAAAAAAACTCCTTGTAACAAAATAAATAAATAAAAGACAAAAATCATTCTTCGGTAAGATTGACATTTACGATGCTTTCGAAGCAAGATAGGCACATATACTTAACGTGTTCCGTGCAAAGTAATTTTCCACATAAAGTGCAGCCTTTTTTCGAACGTTTGTTTTTACTCCTGGGGCAAAGCTCGCAAAAATCAGGTTGTAGGTGTTGGCTTTCAGGTTCTTTTTCTGGTACAATGCGATCCATAATATTTCTTAAATCACGAGGTAAAGTTTTTATGGTCTGCCGATTAGAAATATGTGGCTTTATTAACTCCAGTGCAATTTCCTTTAGAAACGTCCTCCTCTGGGTTAAATTGCCTGTATTTGATTTGTAAATAATTTGTGCGTGTATGCCAGTAATGTCAATAAGCGTGAACAAGAGGCGCATTGGCCACCTGCAGGTTATCCTGGAAACTGAATATGTGCCTTTCATTTGATCAACAGTGTCTACACCCCCTTTCGTCTGGTTGTAAAAGGTTATTACTTCGGGTTTGTTCTCAGATGTTTCATCATTAGCTTGGCCATCGGCATGAAGTGATGATAGCATAAGTACAACTTTTTTCGTTTTTTTCACTGGAACGTAAGAGACAAGAACCTTGTTTTCGGCAAATGCACTCATTTTATGTGGTTGCGGCCTTCCTTTTGCTGAAATAAATTGAGGTGGAATTTCCTTTTTATTTTTTCTTATTGTACCCACAATGGTCGTTTCTATATTGTTTGTATAGTTCATCTACTAAAGGTATTGAAGTAAAATAATTATCCATGGTAATGTTTCTGCCACTATTCAAAATTGGGGCAGCAACCCTTTTCACAACCCGAGGTTTTCAACAAAAAAGATAAATCAAGAAATACTTACATTGTTTCTCGCGCAATGAGCAAAATGCCGCTCTCAAAAATCAGCCGTCTACCTACACGTCCGATCGTGCACTAATCGAAAGAAATGCTCCTCAAAGTACGAAGCACAACTACTAGCGAAGGTACTCACCACAATTAGTGTCAGAATTACATAGAACATAAAAATTTTGCGAAATGAAAAATTGCTTGAGCAAAATGCTCATAGCGCGTGTTCTCGAGGGTTAAAATCGTGAAAAAGACTTCACGATTCACCAAGAATTATTAGTACAGTGACGGTCGAACAGAAAATAAAAATGTCGAGCATAAAGCCTTATTGCGTATTTTGTAAAAAAACAACTTCTCGATTAAAATTATTTAGTGAAGACAATTTGTGCAAGTGCAGTGAAATAATAACTATCCGGAAAAATAATAATTTATCTGGATTCGAAACTGTGCTTCCTACGCAACAAACCAATTTTCAGTTATACCATTGCCAGTGTTATCGCCGCTTCACGGCTTTACCACCAAAATATAGAAAACTAACATCGGCATCTACAGATGCACCATCTCCTTTATCATTACGGTATGTATCTTGATTTGTTCTTATTAAGCTTAATTTTTTTATTGAAATTTTTATTAATATAATGTAATATTATGGGAATCTTAATAACATAATATTTGCATCGTGCACGACACTACTTATACTATTACACTATATTTTTTTAACTCGGAAATTAAACTATACGCTTTCAAAGAAAACGGATGCATTATACAAGTGATTTATCAATTTCAATATTTATGTTCACGTTATAATTAAAAAGAATACTCGTATTATGAAGTAATAACAATAATTATATGTAGTAACAATATAATGCAACTCATAATATACCAGATCCTTTACAATTGTATACATATGTATATAATTTAACTATACTCATGAAAAGAATTATTTTTATTAGGCAACAGGAAGATGGTTCAAGTTCAAGTGCGGAGGTCTATGAAACCAATCCCAAAAATTCTTTACTTGCCGAGGATACTGAGCCTAGCGAGATAAATATAAGCCCACAAGTTTTCGAAAACATAGACTTTGTTGCCGAATCCGATACTATTCCTGAAAACGGTGAAGATAAAAATATTAGCGTTTGTGTTTTTTGCGATAGAAGCAGAAAAAAAGTTAAATATCGTGAGGAAAAATTCTCTGTTTTTACAAAAGATGGACGCGATACAATTGAAAATTTGGCAATCGAGAGCAACGATTCCGACATGATCCAGACAATTCAGGACTTACAATCAGATAAAGATTATTATTTTCATAAACATTGTAAAAATCATTATATTACTTCGCGGGAGTCAATATTACAACAAGGAAAAGAAAAATCTGAATGGCATTTGACACGAGACATCCGTGGAGAAGCTTCCGATGTAGTTGAGCAGTTTGTCGCTGAAAATATTGTGAATCAAGAGCAATCTTTTTTTTTGAAGTTCTTAAATGAAATTTTCATTGAACACTTGAAAGAAAATCAACAGGATATTTCAAATTTTAGTTCTAAACCGTATCATTTAGAAGACAGATTACTAAAAAAATTTCCAAAAAAAAAATAAATATCATATCATTTAAAGGTCAAACTCTTGTGAAACCATTCAAGGGTATTATTATAAAAAATGAAATTGAAAAACACAATATTTTAGAAGCTGCTGCACATATTCTACATGAAGAAATACGTCAAATTCAATCTCAAAAGTTACCAGAACAGATCAAAACGAATAATTTAATTAGCGGTGAATGTAAAACTCCTGAAACACTAATACATTTTTTTATAAATTTAATATCTGGTGCTAATTATCGACGGAGGCAAAACAAAAAAACAGCGAGGTTAGCTAAATCGTTTTCAGATGATTTGATTTACGCTGTTCATAATGGTACAATAAAATTATCAAAGCACATTTGCTTAGGCACGACGTTAAAAAGTTTAACCAACAGCCACAAAGTTGTCAACATTGTAAATCGATATGGTCATTGCTGCAGCTACAGTACATTGGAGGGCCTTGAGACTGAGGCAACATTCACTTCTTGCGAATTGTCCGAAATTTGTCCAGAAGGTATTGTACGAACACCTGACTTGTACACTGGGGTTGCATTCGACAACTACGATCGTTTCGTAGAAACGACAACTGGTAAAGATACGCTTCATGATACTGTTGGTATCATTTTTTAGATTAAAAAGAATATTATAAGCGACGAAGCTGTTGGAAATAAAAATGTACAATCAAGTTTCGAGATTGAAAGTCGTATTGTTGACGAAGAAGCAGTTGAATATTCAAAAACACAGACACATATCGATGTAAGCGAAGCTTCGACTTCAGAATCTCGTAAACACAGACGAAGTTTTGATATTGTTGTCCACGAACAAATACGATATACAAAAAAACCGAGACTTATTGAAAGTATGTTGCCATCTGATCGATTACTGCAATTAAATACAATTAATTTTCTATCAGTGCGGCACATTGACTTTGCATGGGTGCTTTCACATTATTTGAATTTGCCGGGCACAGCAATGTGGGTTGGTTTTAATAGTTTGTTATACGAAGACACACCTCCCAAGCACAACATTTGTTATTTAACAACAATTAATGCTTCACCAACTAACAAAGATATTGTATATGAAACTATGATTCAAAGTCAAAAAGTGGCTCTTGAGTGCGGACAAAAATACATCGAAGTAGCGTACGACCTTGCGATTGCCAAAATTGCATTGCAGATTGAGAGCACGGAAAAGGGAACTTTTGACGATTTATTTATCCATCTAGGAGTATTTCATACTATGATGGCGTACTTCAAAGCAGTAGGTAAATTTATTGATAACTGTGGTTTGACAACCATTATGGTGAATGAAGAATTGATTGCCAATTGTCACCTGATGTGGCAACGCTGCCATAAGCGTAAAAAATACATCCCTGTGGACGTCAGTCGAGTTGAGCGTAATACCCGTTACCGGCAACATCCGAAGTTGTGTAATATATATTGAAATACATACGAATGGTTATACATACGAAATAAATGAGATATATTATATATAGCATTAAAAGTGTAGTCGTATTTATATTGGTAAAAGTTGGCTGTAGTGACTGAGGTACATCGTGAGTATATGACAATTTTCAGAAGTGGATTATGAGCAACCGCCTGAGACTTCGCTGACAACGCGCCGTTAAATTGAGACTCCGCTGGCAAAATCGTTTAAATTGCTAGGCGTACGTGTATTTTGTTGTTGCGAAATTCAACGAAATCGATGTATGTATGTAATGACCGAACACGTCGGCCTTTAAATCACAGAATCCGAAACCGAAAGTGAAGTGAACGAAGAAAAATACTTCTAACCGAAAAAGTCCGCAAAAATTCGAAGTCGCAAATTGGTCCGAAGCAAAATGCCAGTACGCAGCCGAAAAGTATGTGATTTAAAAAAGATGTGCCGTGATGCTGGTTTACCAGTAACGGGTAACAAAAATCAACTAATTGAACGGTTGATGGACAACAATGTATCCGAAAGCGAAAGTGATACTCAAAGTGTTGTAATGCAGCGTTTATCGTCTTTAGAAAAAACTATTTCGGACTTAGTGCTACAACAAAAACAAAATACAACGACATCAAATAATTTTGTACCACCAATATCGTCTTCGCCGGTAAATGTTATTGGTAATATGGAAAAGTCCGCTCCAACCGTTACGAGTACATATACCGTGATGCATCCACAAGTATTACCGAACGCATACAATAGTCAACATTCGCTGTGGACAACCGCTCAAGAGCCCAGCAATGTTAATTTTCCCGAATTTTCTCAATCGGGACACGTCGCGTTTGTGCCGCAATCAAATGCATATGTTTCGCATGCTTGTATGCAAGCACCACCGACTTTCGCCCCACCGACATTTGTGCCACCAGTGACATCTGCGCCGTATGCAACGTACCAAAATCCGTCAGTACCGTACACATTCGATTACGTTCGCGCACCGCCGGTAGTACCGAATTATCACAATCCATACGAGAATGTGCGCGATATTGTTGAACTTTTACCCGTTTTTGACCCATCGTCCGATCGTTCGTTAACATCAAAACAATTCGTAAAACGCGTTGAAAATCTGAGAAGCGTATATGGGTGGAGAGAAAACACACTTTTGTTTGCCGTACAGCAAAAGATGCGGGGATCAGCAAAATATTGGGTTGATTCTCTGCAAGACGTGTTTATTTCGTGGGCAGAATTCGTTCATAAATTTCTGCTAAACTTTCCGTGCATCGAAAATGAAGCCGATGTGCATCTTAAGATGGCACAAACGAAACGGCAAAACAATGAGTCCGCTCAAGAGTTTTATTACCGCATGCTTGCCTTAGGTTCAAAAGGTGGGTTATCCGACTCGAGTATTGCGCGCCATATTATAAACGGCATTAATGATTCAGATTTACGTAAGAAAATTTCTAATAACTATACGCATTGTCAAGATTTACTAAGTGACATTATTAACTTTAATATTTATAACGAAGTGAAAACCGCGCCACCTAAAATGGTATTCAAAACAAACGCGTCGATAGAAAAACCGCCGAATCGAAAGTTTCCGGTTACAGAAAATCAAAAGCCACAAACACCGTTACCACTCGAAAAAGTTAAGTGCTATAACTGCTTTAAATTTGGACATTATTCCGTAAATTGTGCCGAGCCACAACGGAAGCCGCGCTGTGAAAAGTGCCAACGCACAACGCATAAAACCGCAGACTGTTATGTAAAAACTGAAAACCGCATTAATATAATTGATCAGCGCGCATGTGATGATAAAATAGTTAAAACAATCAAAGTGAACGGTATAGAAACTCTAGCATTTGTGGACCCTGGTAGTAGTCGTACACTTATTCGTAAAACATTCGCGCGTAAAATCCGAGACGTGCGTGAGCAACTCACAATATTGAAAGGGTTCGCGGGCGGACAATATGCTAGTACCGAAATTGTAAGTGCGATAATAGAAATTGACGGTAATAATAATCCAACTATTATGCCTGTCATTGACGATGATTTCTTGTGTGAAGCCGTATTGTTAGGACGAGACGTATTGTGCCGCGCGGGTAATCGCTTAGTTATTGAACAAGATCAGTGCCGCATAGAAGACATAAATAAAATTGACGTTACAAATGATTTAAGTGTAATTGATCGTCAGAGCTTGCAACAACTACTAACACAACACGCTGATGTTTTTGCAAGAAATTTATCTGAAATTGGTAAGTGTGATGTTGCAAAAATGAGTATCGAATTAAACATCAACATACCAATTTGCCTTAAGCCGTACCGTATTCCGTTCGCTAAACGCGCGATCGTCTCCGAAATCGTATCTGAATTATTGAGCAACAATATAATAGACCGAGTGAGTCACCTTACGCCGCGCCAGTTGTTCTCGTCGAAAAAAAGAATGGCGAACATCGCTTATGTGTGGACTACCGCAGTCTAAACAAAGTTACTATAAAAAGACCTTATCCCATGCCGATCATGGAAGAACAGTTCGCGCAACTTGCCGGAAATAATTTTTTTACAACGCTTGATCTACGTACCGGGTATCATCAAATTGAAATAGATGAATCCTCAAAAAAATATACCGCTTTCGTAACTACTGACGGCCACTACGAATACAACCGCATGCCGTTCGGTCTGGTAAACGCGCCCGCTGTGTTCCAATGTATGATGGATAAAATTATTGCACAAATGCCGCGCGGTGAAGTGTTAGCATATTTGGATGACGTTATTATTCCAAGTAAAACTATTGACGAAGGACTTAAGCGACTCGAAAAATTTCTAAAAATATTAAAACGTTATGGACTTACATTGCGCATGGACAAATGTAAATTTCTTAAAAATGTAATCAATAGAAACGGTATAATGCCGGGTAAACGTAAAGTAGCCGCGATCGCAGATTTTCCGCCGCCTAAAAACGTCACGGAGGTCCGAAGATTTCTAGGTCTTACTGGATTTTTCCGAAAATTCGTCCCTAACTATTCGATCATAGTCAAACCAATAACGCAGCTGCTACGTAAAGAAGAACAACAAAAGTTTGTGTGGGGCGAAGCGCAGCAACGATCGTTTACTGAGTTAATACAAACACTGTGCAATGAACCACTTCTTGCGCTCTACGATTCGTCCGCTCAGCATGAGGTGCATACCGATGCGTCTAGTGTTGGGCTGGCAGGAGTTATGGTGCAATCATCTGATGGCAAAAAGTGGCAACCAGTGTTCTATTATAGCCGACGTTGCACTGACGCAGAAAGCCGCTACCATAGCTACGCGCTAGAAGCGCTCGCCGCTGTCGAAACGCTGGACCGCTTCCGCATATATTTACTCGGGAAACCGTTCCGCCTCGTAACCGATTGCTCCGCGCTCGCAAAAATTAAAGAAAATAAAGAACTTAAGCCGAATATTGCACGTTGGTGGCTCAGGCTACTCGAATTTGATTTTGAGTGTATCCACCGCCAGGGAAGCTCGTTATCCCACGTGGACGCGCTCAGTCGTATGCCGGTAGAAAAACCAAAAGAAATAGAACCAGCCGGTTTCGTACTTACAGTGACCGCAGATCAGCGCGACTGGCTTTTAACAATGCAACTGCAAGACACCGCGCTCCGTGAAATAATACAAATTCTTAATGGTGAATTAAAATCCGAACGTGAAAAACAATTGAGTACCGAGTATCAACTATAAAATCAGAGACTCCATAAAAAACTACCAAGCGCGCTAGCGTTTGTCGTTCCGAAAGCAGTGCGCTGGCGGGTTGTTAAATCGTGTCACGATGACGTGGGACATCCCGCGCTTGAAAAGACAATCGAGAGAATCAAAGCGTTTTACTGGTTCGCTAATTTACGACGCTATGTTAAAAGTTATATTTCCGCGTGCACACCGTGTTGCTACCAAAAAAATCGGCCTGGTAAAATTGAAGGTAGTATGCATTTCAGCCAAATCGATCCCATCCCGTTCCCGTTCCGCGATAAAAACGAGAGTATTATCCACAAATGAAGTCTTCATTTACTCGGACAGTCAAGCAGCAATAAAAGCGCTGGAATCAAAAACACACTCGTCAAAAACAGTTCTAGAATGTTTTAAACTACTAGATGACGTATCTAAGTGCTACAAGGTGCACCTTATCTGGGTACCGGGCCACAGGGACATTCCAGGAAATTGTAAGGCGGATGAACTTGCAAGAGCCGGTACAACGCTCGATCTCGAACCGGATAAGGCGCTGCTACCCATACCTATAGCCACTTGTAAATTACTTATAGACAGGGAAACCATCAAAAAGGTAAATACAATCTGGCAAAACCTCACAACATGCGAACTAAGCAGACAGACATAGCCGAACTGGAACAGCGGTCGATCGAAGATCTTGCTAAGATTCAACAGGGAATCTATAAGAAAAATGATAGGTGTTTTAACTGGTCATTGCTTAATAGGCAGCCACGCTAGAAGGTTAGGACTACCCTACTTCGATTTCTGTAGAAGCTGTCTAAATACAGAAGAAGAGGAAACAGTCAGACACCTTTTATGTGACTGTGAAAGCCTAGCTAGGAGAAGGCTGCGCACCCTCGATACAGCATTTCTAACCGATGACAACCACCCTACCTACCTACCTACCTTCCGCGTTATCCATATCGATCACATGGGCCCATTCATTCGCAGTAAACGTGGCAACTCGTACGTTCTCGCGATATCGGATGCGTGTTCAAAATTCTTAATTGTGAAAGCCGTGCGCGATACCAAAACAGCACCCGTAATCAACACTCTCAACGAAATATCGAGCTATTTTGGCTTACCAAATCAAATCGTAAGCGATAGAGGAACCGCATTTACGTCTAAAGCGTTCGAGAATTACTGTGACGAAAACGGAATACATCACACCAAAACTGCTGTACGTACCCCGCGCGCTAACGGCCAAGTTGAGCGCGCCAACCAAATTATTCTCAATTTTCTCCGAACGACCACGGAAAACCCCAAAGACTGGGATGTAAAAATTAAAGATCTTCAATGGACAATTAACTCGCAAAAAAATTCAACTACGGGTTTCTGTCCAAATGAGCTCGTATTTGGTTTTAAATTACGCGACACTATCCAAAATCGTCTGCTGGCTGCAATTCAGGATGATTTGTCGGATTCCAATAATACGTTACCAATAGAAGAGAGACGTGAGCAAGCCGTTACTAACATAAACGACGAACGCGCTAAATGGAAATTGCGATTTGACAAACGACATGCCAAACCGTCAACATACAACGATAACGACCTTGTCGTAATTGAAAATGAACCGTCCGCTGTTGGTGAATCCCGCAAATTAGAACCGAGATATCGTGGTCCGTACATTATATCCAAGGTTCTCGGCAACGATCGATATCTTATCGAAGACATACCAGGTATGCAAATCACGAAGAAGAAATTTTGCTCAGTTTACACATCAGACAAAATAAAACGTTGGTGCAGTAGTGCACCTGAACTTGACGACGATGATTCCGACCATGAAAACGAGGGCGATTTACCTGCAGGAGTGGCCGAGCTGTCACCTGATGTGGCAACGCTGCCATAAGCGTAAAAAATACATCCCTGTGGACGTCAGTCGAGTTGAGCGTAATACCCGTTACCGGCAACATCCGAAGTTGTGTAATATATATTGAAATACATACGAATGGTTATACATACGAAATAAATGAGATATATTATATATAGCATTAAAAGTGTAGTCGTATTTATATTGGTAAAAGTTGGCTGTAGTGACTGAGGTACATCGTGAGTATATGACACAATGGATTGGTCAATGGGTTTATTACGGGAAAGCATTTTAACAGATGTAAACGCCTACATCCAATGATAACGTTAGCATTGAAAATATTACATTTTGAAAACTTTATTCCACAAAAACAAATAGATTTACCTAATGAATTTAAAGTCTCTTTGGTGCAGTTTCTGAAAACGAGATCATCTGAACCTTCATTTGAGCAAGCAGAATTATTGGATATACTTGAAAAATATGAGCAGTTCAAAACGCAAACATTACAGGGCGAACATGGTAAAACAGCGCAATATTACATGCAGTATGTAAAATTTATTGATTATTACTTATTACTCAATACTAGTATCCGGACGAGTAATTTGGAAATGTATAAAATAGCCTTATCGAAAATCATTAATTTGTATTTCGCTTTCAATCAACCTAATTATGCGCGTTATGCAGTGAAATATCTTGATAATTTAATGAAAGGTAATGAGACACATCCAGGATTACACCCGAACTTTGAGAAGGGATCATTTGGCATTAAGCGGACAAAAAAACCCTTTTCAAAACAACCGATTGACCTCACTCTTGAGCAGACAATTAATGCTGATGCAGCGAATAAGCTGACTGGAATATCACACATAACTAATTCCATCTCAGCCAGACAGCGATGGTGTCGCAGCCATACCATTCGATCAACTATCATTAGCCATACAATGAAAGAAGCGGGGCTGAATAAAGTGCAAGATGTGACAGCAGATCTTACAAATAGCCGAATAAAAAAAAGTACAGCGCACCTTCACAGATTTATTGATGGTATTAAGCGTAATATCAATCCATTTGATGAAAATTTAGATAAAAAATGTTTGTACAACATTTCAACTGGTGAAGAAGCACCCGAAAATATTGAAAATTTCTTGCTCAACGTTGAAGAGGAGGGTAATAAAAAACGAGAAGCTTTTATTCAAAATTGCGTAAATGACCCTAACAAGTTTGATTAAAAAAAAGAAAATTACGGTTGCCCGAGGAGAGATGGAACTGCGAATGCAACGTCACTTATTCGGACAACTGCTTCAAAATTCTCTAAAAAAAGAACTTGATTTGGATAAAGTGCTTACTTATCCATTAACACCAGTGCCACTGTCTTTGTGTCACCTTGACGGCACCATTTGCAAAACACAAAAGTCGGCTTTGATGACTTTATTAGAAAAATATAATCAGTCTGAACCTGCTCAAGATACAGACGTTATTATATACGATGGATATTTCATGTTACATCAGATGAAAGATGTACCACTTAGCTTTGGAAACATTTCAAAAAAAGTATTGCAAATGATTTGTGCAAACAGAGCAAAAGTCATTATCATTGCCTTTGATAGATACATTTTCCCATCGATTAAAGACACTGAGCATAAACTCCGAGGTATGGAACAAGTAAACTTCCGTATCGATGGTCCAGATCAAGTGCGAAAAAAAGATTTTTCAATTGAGTTAAAAAATACCAACTTTAAAGAAGCACTTGTACAGTTTTTTATTGAAAATTGGGAAGAAAATTATATGGCACCATATATTAATAATAAAATAATTTATGTCAATGCTGACGATTGTTTTAAGTACGTAGTTACAGATTCTAAAGTGGTAAAAACGGTAGAAAAAACACTTTCGTGTCCAGCTCACAAAGAAGCCGACACAAAAATAATGTTCCACGTTTGCAAGTTAGATTTTAATGCAAGTGTAACAATTCGTTGCTCGGATACTGACGTATTAATAATTATGTTAGCCAATATGGGTAATATTGCAGAAGATATCCAAATTTGTATGGAAGTCGGCGTCGGAAAAAATCAAAGATTTATCAACATAACAGAATTACATAAAGCATTAGGAGTAAATTTAAGTGCAGCGCTTCCTGCATTTCACGCATTCACAGGATGCGATTACAACCCGGCCTTTTTTAAGAAGGGCAAAAACCGCCCATTTTCAATAATGTCAAAATCTGAAGAATTCACTGAATGTTTCATCCAATTGTCACAACCATCTGAGAAGAGACTTAACTTTTTTGACAAAATACAAGAGTTTGTATGTAATGTATATGGTTTGAAACGATTAAAGTTTATAAATGAGGCGAGAGTAGCATTGTTTCAAAAGGCATACAAATTTCTTGATAATGACAATTCGTTTCGATTACCTAAGAAAGGTATTGATGGCTCATCTCTTCCGCCGTGCAAAACGGAATTATATAATCATTTTCTAAGGACGTGTTATATTTCGGAAATTTGGTCTCAAGCACACCTGAAAGTACCAACTGTCAATGAGCCTTCTGACTATGGCTGGGTAGAAATAAATAACAGATATGAATTCATGTGGTTTTCTGGTACTCAGTTACCAACATCCATTGATCAAATAACGCAATCAGAAGAAGGTAAGAATTTTTTTTTAATTTTATTTTTTTTTTAAACATGTACCCTAAATTATTTTTTGTATTTTTAAACAGATGATGATAATGAATACATGGTGGAAAACAGCTCTGACAGCGACTCTGACAGTGAGTCAGAAAGAGAAGAAAGTGAGATGAGCGGAAGCGAAAATGAAAATGATTAAATTACCAAACATAATTAAATAACTTTTTGTAAATATTAAATCTTAAACATTAATAATTTAAGTACTGAAAAATTATAAAAATTATAAAATTAGTTGATTTGCTTAACAAAATATTTATTTATTTCTATTCTTAAGAATCGAAAAGTTCCCATAAAAAATTTGATTTAATCGAAACATTGCCATAAAATTATACATTTCAGTTTGCACCTTAAATGCAATGTTGAATAACTTCAAGTACGTCATTTCCTCCCAAAAACAAATGTTTGTGCGGATTGTTGAAATGATCCGGTAAGTAATAAAACAAATCAGCTGGCAGTATGTCAGCTGATACATTTACTTAGGCTATATTATAAATGTTTCCGACTAGCTCCTACGTTACACCTTCAGGGCATCAGCTGACGCACATTCCACCTACATATAGCCAGCTGACTTATTTATTTATTAAAAACAATACATAAACTATCATCTGAGAAATTTTCGTTTGGGAGGAAATCACTGAAAAAATATTTTTTTTTTTTCATATTTGTGTGACCAGCTGACGTATAACCCACCACTTTATAATCAGCTGACAATTTTATTTCTTCAAAATATTAGTCTAACTTTAATTTAATCAATGTTTTAATCGGGAGTAAATGACTAAAAATATTTTTTTTTTTACGTGCGAGGGTGGCTATAACTGCTCAACCCACCCTCGGAGCCGCAGCTGACGTTCACAACGCTTCATAATGCAACTATCTGAGGTAGTTTACGAATTATCGACTGAGAGGAAATGACTGACAAAAATTAGCACCTGGCTCACGGACTATGATAAGCTTACCAACGCTGAACGCAAGAAGACTGCTTGATAAGCAAAAACTCAAAATCGGCTGGGCGGTATGCCGAATAAGAGAAAAGCCTTGCTTGAGGAGATGCTATAGATGCCTGGAGTATGGACACCTGGTGAGGGCGTGTAAAAATGAAGATGACAGAAATCAGAACTGTCTCAAATGAGGAGCGAAAGGTCACCAAGCGAAAGTATGGAAGAAAATCCCTTCTGCGGAGCTTGTAAAATAAATAGAAGAGAAGATACAAGCCATCAGATTGGAAGCAGAAAATATCCCCTGTATCAAGCAGCGTACATTAAAACGAAAAAATTAGAATTGAGCAGATCAATCTTAACCATTGCGAGACTGAACAAGAGCTGCTAAAACAAAGAGTATACGAAAATAAGGTGGATGTTGTGCTAGTCAGCGACCAGCACAAAAACCTAAACGTCGGAACGTGGGTCTCGGACAGGAAAAATAAAGCTGCTATATGAGCCTGTGGTTCCTCCACCCTGCAGAACAACCGCACACCGACAGTGATTACTATACCCGAGCAAAAATAATTGGCATCTATTCCTACAGTTGCTACGCGCCACCGAAGTTGACGCAAGCAGAGTTCGAAAACCTGCTGTATGAACTTGTGCAAAGCGCTCGTGGTACTACACCAAACGTGATTGCGGGAGATTTCAATGCGGGAGCCTTGGAATGGGGTAGCAGATATACCAATAAAAGGGAAGTTGACTTGATCAAGGCATTCCCACTGCTTGATGCGGTTCTGCTAAACACTGGGGGAAAAACACCTTCGAAGTGAATGGTTCTGCATTAATAATCGACATTACTTATGCTGGCAGAGCTCTAGTACGATCAGGAAGATGGCAGGTGTGTGATTTTTACACAGGCAGTGACCACCATGCCATTAAGGTGGACTTTTCGCATGGAAAAAAGCTGTATGGAAAAAACAAAATAAGGGCAGGAAGGTGGAGACGCTTGACGAGGAAATGTTCGAAATCATGCTAGAAGAGAACCCGACTAGCAACAATGATGTGGAACTACAGGCGGAGCATCTAGTAAAATATGTTAGCAGAGCCTGCAATGCCGCTATGTGCAGGAAAAGACAGAGCGCGCCCAGAACACCTGTATACTAGTGGAACGAGGAGATCAGCACTCTAAGAAGCGAATGCAAAAAAGCAAAGGCGCCTTTCCCAAAGGAGTTATGGGCTGGCAGAACACTACAGGCTCCGAGAGAATTATAAAAAGAAGCGGAAAGAATTAAAGAAAGCCATTAAAAGTAGCAAGGCAGCCAGCTTTAAAGAACTGTGCCAGAGTGTGGACGAAAACCCGTGGGGTGATGGTTACAGAATCGTTATGGCCAAGGTCAAGGAGGTAGAGGACAGGCTCAAGATCGCTATCAAGCGCAAGGCAAAGCCGTTTGCAGAACACTTCCCTAAGTGTATAAATGAAGACATATTTCCGAAAGTATGAAAAAAGCAACAACTAGTCCGACTTCAGAAATCAAATAAGGATGACCCAAGTTCTTATCGGCCCCTCTGCATGATAGATACTATGGGTAAAATCTTGGAGAAATTAATCTGCACGCGCCTGGAACAGCATCTGGAGAAAGTGCCGGCTGAACTATCCGAACATCAGTTTGGTTTCCGAAAAGGTCGTTCAACCAAACAACAAACAAACATTGACAAAAGAATGTGCTATATGATGGAGTACGGCAACTCCCAATGCCGAAAGAAGTGCAAATAATAGGATACGCAGACGACATTGCGTTGACCATAGTCGCCAAAACAATCCCTCAGATACAAAACATCTGCAGCGAGGAAACAACAAAGGTCAAACAATGTCTAACGTCAGTTAACCTTTAACTAGCAGGACAAAAAACAGAAGCAGTTCTCATTACGTGTAGAAAAAAGTTACCCCATTGATGGGTTTAACGTCACAACACAAGCAGCACTAAATATTTGGGTGTAATGATGAGCACGCGGAAAAGCCGCCATGGTGACGGCAGCACTGTCAAGACTTATGGCCAACATTGGAGGTCCCACTCAGAGTAGAAGAGCGCTCCTAACTAAAATTACCCAATCTACACTCATGTATGCCGCACCCATATGGGGTAAAGCCCTGATACAAAAAACATACGCGAAGAAGGCGGAAATAGTTTTTAGACTAAGTGCCCTTAGAGTTGCCTGTGCTTTCACGACAGTATCTTTTGAAGCAGTATGTGTCACATCGGGTATCATGCCACCAGATATAATGGCCTCTGAACTGGGTAGAGTCTACGACAAAACCAAAAGTCTAAACAGGCGACTAACGGCGGAAGAGCGTAAGGAAGAAAGACGGGGGAGCATAATTTAGTGGCAAAATCGCTGGGACCTAGCGACAAAATGGAGGTGGACGCAAAAACTTATCAGAAGCGTCCAGGCTTGGGTTCAGAGAAGACATGGTGACACAGATTACTAACTGACACTGTTCCTGACGGGACATGGAGGCTATAGAGAGTATCTTCAAAGGCTCGGATACGAGGACGCAGCAGACTGCTCGTTCTGCGGCAACGGTAGTGAGAACGTGAAATATGTCTTCTTCTCCTGACCGAGATAGGCATATGAAAGAATGTGCATTGAAGAAATCATGAAAGAAAGTATAACCCCGGGCAACATTGTAAATCACATGCTGCAATCCAAGTTGGTGTGGACAAAAATGAGACAATGGTTCGGAAATGCGTTACTGGAACTGCAAAAAAAGGAATGGGAACGCAGTTAACAAAGAAGACAAAGAAGTAACGAAGGGTAAACGAAGACAGAAATATAAATGAAGAGCCATACTGGCTAGCTTGGCCCTGCGATGCAATGCTTAAACGGCGGCACCGCAGGCCAAACTAAAGCTACAGAGGTCGGAGTTAGGGTTTATTAGTACGTAGGTGTACTGTTTCGCAAGTCCAGTTTAGTAGAAATACTGACTGTGCGTAGTCCCGAATGAGGTGCAGCTTTAGCGATCAGTATGAACCGTGCATGCCGGATAAAAAAAAAAAACATACGTACTACTAACTATTAGTACAAACATAAAGACAACTAGTGCAGTGAAAAATAAATAGTGCAAATTAAAATATATTTAGAAAATGCCGAACGAGTAAATCGTAAAATCGCTTTCTACAAAAAGGGAGCCAATGCGTTTCAACACCAGCTGGATTCTCTCAATAACTTTCTTACGAACGATCAGCTAAAAAATTTTGATGAGGCCGAATTTTCTGCGCGACTGGAACATGCTGAGCGTTTGCAGACAAACTTCGAAAATGCACGATCAACACTAAGGCAATTGATGCTGACGAAAATTTCTCCAAGGTGTATATTTAGGTAGATGCAAAAATTAATCTTTGGCTGAATACAAAACATAAGCCACCTGGCACGCACTCTTCAACACTACGACACTTCTCCTGGGACAACATTACGCTGCAGCAGTCACAACGTTTTAGTGGTGCCTATCTCGACTGGCCATCGTTTTTCAACACGTTTACTTCAGCAATAGACAAAGACGTGGAGATGAAAATGCAGTACTTGATCAGCAGCTTTAGACACTGTGCGGTCACTTGAGTCCGAAGAGAATTATGACAAAACTTTATATTTATTAAAAGTACGTTTTGATAAAAAATTACTTCATTTCCAGGCACACATAAAGGCAATTTTCGGGCTACAAGGTATGGTTTTTACTTCATCACAAGTAAACTGGATCGGGACCCGCGCGAGAAATTGGAGGAGAATTTATCTGCACAAAACCTACTTACATGGACTGATATGTGAAAGGTGCCGCATTATGGAGAATTTGGAAAGCACTATGGTCATTTAGGCTCCGAGCAAACAGGTGAAAAATATATACAATACTAAAAATAGCCAATACAATATAGCAAGCAAAATCAAAAACAAGTCTACTTGTTACCGTAAGTGGTGGCAAGCCCAAAGAGCATTGCATTACTGGTGGCACTTCTTTCTTGAATCTTTCTACAAATTTGACCTATAATGAAGCAAAAAACTTTCATTTGGGCTTAAATTGTCTAAGTAAGTGTCACACTATCGTAGGCTGTGATGGTGCATTAATTCCTTGTCGAGCTATTTTAGACTCTGCGTCTCAATTAAATTTCATTAAAACTCGGTTAGCAAATCAACTTCAATTTTGATCTCATCATTCACCAGTTTCAGTTCATTGATGGTAGGTTTTCAACATCGTTTACAGCTTTAATAACACAAAGCATAACAGACTATCAGCCGAATTTTAATATTAGCATCGAGGGCTGGAACATACAGCTATATTGCTACTCATCTACCCATACTGCAAAAAAATAAGTTGTGCCGGGTGGTTTCTGGAGACGTATTGCATACCAATAATAAATTAAAACTCTTTCGAGATTCAGAAATTTAACACTGCAATGTGAATGTATTACACTTACAAACATTGTTAAACGCTTTTGAGAGATGGAAAATGGTTTCGGTTCTACTCCAGCTTAATCAGATGATGACGCTTTTTGTGAGCAGCATTTCGTTCAAAATTTTCTTCCTTTGCCGTCAGAGGACTACTCAGTTAGATTGCCACCTAAATCGGATCTTGATGCTCTTGGTGATTTGTATTATCTTACTTTACGTATATTCAGGGCTAGAAAGAAAAGTCCAAGACCAATCATTCAGCCAAAAGATTTTAGCATTTTGCTTCGCTTCAGACTTTTCAAAGATGCACTACATATATGTAAAATGTATCGCTGCGTTAAAATGAGTAGCCCTGGGGATCAGTTGCAGTATATTCTTTGGCGCGACGACCCATCAGAGCAAATCAAGCTATACAAGCTAAGCACGGTCACATATGGAACGAGATCTGCTGCTTTCCTAGCTATTCGACTTATGTATCAACTTACATTTGATGAGGAGGTCATACAAATGAAGCAAGATATCAGACAGCTACTCCTACGAGGCTTCCCAATTCGAAAATGTTGTTCTAATGAAGGTGATGTTTTGAAAGGAGAAGACGAAAGTAGTTGCGAAAATTTCATTACATTTCATGATGGTACAAATGCTACAAAAGGACTTGGTATTGTGTGGGAACGTATCTCAGACAACTTTCTATTCAGTCTCAAAACAATTATGAATTCGGAGAAAATTACAAAGCGATCTATGCTTTCAGTCATAGCGCGGTTCTACGATACACTTACCTTAATATCCCCAGTCATCACAAAGTTGAAGATGTTCATGCAAGCCTTATAGAAGGAAAAACTGGTTTGGGATGAAAGTCTGCCGAAATCGCTACAGTCCATTTGGTTGGATTTGTGTGATCAACTTTCACTCGTTAGCAATCTTCATTTTCCACGATTCTTGTTTGCACTGCAAGACCGTGTTGAAATTCATGTTTTGATGCCAGTTTATCCGCTTATGGTGCTTGTGTTTGCACACGCATTGAAAATCATGGCATCAATAAGTCAATCTTCTAAGTTCCAAATCCAGAGTTGCAACTTTGAAGTCGATCGCGGTTCCGAAATTCGTGTTGCTTTGGAAAATAGCCAACTATCATATATATGACATTGTTTATCTGGTTCAATGGTTGTACTGTCGTGGCTACGATCTACTCCCAGTAGCTTCAATATATTCGTATCAAAACGCGTGACTAATATACAATCGCTTACATCAGACATGGCATGGCATCACGTTCCTACCGAACTCAATCCTGCGGATATTCGTTCGTGTGGTTGCACTCCAAAAGAGCTTATAAATAAAATGCTTTGGGCTAATGGACTTTCATTCCTCCAAATTGATTCAGTTCATTGGCCAAGTAATATGGATTTCTTATCTAATCTTCCAGAAAGGCGGTCCCATGTTTTAAATGCTGCAACTCTAATCGATGCAACTTACTGTTGCAAGTTCCAAAATTCATTCAACAAGTTACAGCGTGTGTTTGCGTACTTTTATAAATATTGTCACATTAAATCAAAACGAACTTTACCATCAGTTGGATCACTCACAAACGACGACATTAAAGGTGGCATACTACTGCTGATCAGCCATATCCAGCAGGTGCACTTCGCATCATAATACAAAGTACTGAAAGAAAATAAACAGTTGCCTTCCTGCAACCATTTACTGTCACTCAATCCATTTATTGACAACTTTGGTTTGTTACGCGTTTGAATTTAGAATTCTAGGCAAAGTATCCACTTTCGCTACTTAAGCAGCATCCAATCACTTAAGCACTCATTTTATCATCGTAAACTATATAAATACTCTGCGGTGCTACAGGAGAGTTTATCAGCATCAATCCGTCAGCAGTTTTGGCCTATTGGGGGCCGCAAAACAATTTCAAAAATCATTACCAAATGCTTGAGGTGATTCTGCCTTAAACCCAGGGTACTGTAGCAAATTATGGGGCACTTTCCAACAGACCATTTAATACAACTGGTGTTGAGGATAGATGCGTAACCGCCCTCCCGTGATATGCTACTTATGAATATTTGTTTGTTTTTCAACGAAAGCGTGTCATCTTGAACTTGTTCAATATACATATATAGACGTCATCGTTCATTGCTGCACTCAAACAATTTATCAGCATTAGAGGCAAACCAAGCACTATTTGGTCTGATAACGCTACAAATTTTGTTAGGCCGAAAAATTAGCTAGAAGAGCTGCGAAAAAAGACGGTCACCGATCAGAATCACAATAGAGCAGAAGCTGAAGCTTGTATTGAAAATCAAATAGAGGAGAAATTTATTTCACCCCTCTCGCCGCATTTTGGCGGCTTATGGGAAGCTGCCCTCAAGCTCGCAAAACTTCATTTCCATCGCACCATTGGTGTCTTTATTTTTACTTTCGATAAGCTTCGTACTTTAATTTTTGAGATTTGTACTATTTTAAATTCTCATCCCTTCTGTCCAATTACAGAAAATCCAGACAATCTTGACGTGCTTACACCAGCGCACCTTTCTCATTGGTGGGTCATTTACCCGACGTAACCTCATCTAAATATGAAGCGTCTAAGCCCGTGGCAGCGAATTTGCTAGATGCAGCAAATGTTTTGGAAAAGGTGGAGCACTGCGTATCTATTGTTACAACAAGAGAGGTGTAATTGGCGAACCTCTATGGCAAATATACAACAAGGTGCTATGGTGCTTTTGAAGGACTTCAACCAACCGCCTTTGAAATAGAGTTTGGGTCGGGCTGAACGCACCTTCAGTGACGCTGACGGATGTGTATGTTAGAGCGGCAATCATCAAAACTACAAATGGTTCTGTAAAACGGGCTATAACTACGATTGCAGCATTTCCGGATGAAACAGATTTGGTGGAAAGCCTAAGCCTTCCCACGGGAGTAGTATGTATGTAGCAGGAATCCGCATAAGCTCTATTCTTAAGTCAAAACATAAATAATTATAATAACTTTTCGTTGGTTTACCTTCATAGAAAATACCTAAAAATGCATTTTCTTATTCCTTCATAAAATAACAGTAGAAATATTCGATATCTGTAACCGTACAAAAACTAAGCATTGAATGTACACTTGTAATACTGTAATCATATTTGTCTTTCTACCTTCCTTCTGCATATTGTATTTTTAATTGTAAATTTTATCTAAGCTAACGGTGTCTGCTTTGCAAATTCAATGCTCGAGCTATAAGTAAATGTAAAGCTAGATATACACGAGGCAACCGTTGAAGCAAAGTGTTGCAGCAACGTGTTGCCTTTGTTTAAGAAACACGTTGCGACCGTTGCTTCAATCTCAGTATTATGTATAACTGTGGTGCAGGAAAGGTACAAGCGGAAGATACGTAAAATTAAATTTTTTAAATGATCGACGAAATACGTAAAATTACTTCTCTTATTATAATTGACGAACTTTTGTACGAAAATGAGGAAGAAGAGATGCAACAAAAGAAGAGAAAGAAAGTTTGGTTCAAAAATTGGCTTTTAAAAAAAATCGAATTTTCGAACGAGAGGCTGCTGAAAGAGCTGAAGGAAAATGAGCCAGCGGACTATAAAAATGATACATGAGGATGGACGAAGCCCTGTTTAGAAAATTGTTGGACTTCGTAAAGGCCAAAATAACGAAACAAGATACTATAATGAGAGAGGCAATACAGCAGAAATGAGACTGGCAATAACTTTGCGGTATCTTGCAACAGGACACTCTTTTGCGGACTTGAAATTTTTATCAATTTTATTGTTTCATTTTTTAATTGTTCGTATGCTTTTTTTCTAAAATTTTTATTTTTATATTTTTCCCACAGCTCTCTCAAATTTTTATATTCGTTAATAAAGTTAACATAATTTTCATTATTTTTTTTTTTCCTTTTTCACTTTATTTTACTCCGCACGAACCTTCTTCTTCGCTTGTTTTCAACGAACTGAACGAGTAAAAGCAGTAAACAATGATACACACGAAGCAACGGTTGCAGCAACCTATCCCAAAAATCAAATTTATTTGATATTTCAAGCAACGGTTGCAGCAACACGAAAATCAATTGGCAACACAGCTACACACGAGGCAACGGTTGCTTCAACATGGCCGTGTTGCTGCAACGGTTGCCTGGTGTGTATTTAGCTTAAGGAACATGAATTTTGCCACTCTGTTTGGTACGTCAATAAAGCAACATATTTCTACTAAAAAATAGCAGACTTCATAAGATTAAGTCTGTAACAGACTTCTTATATGTATTTATATGAACAAATATCAATATACCAAAACACTGGTAGGTTCTATGCAATATCGCCTCATTAATTTTTTATAGTTTTAAAGCTACGGCGACACGCTCATGCATTTGCTGTTCAGCAGCTTACATGTGCGCATGTCGGGTGACACACGTACTTGTTTAGTGTCACACAAATTTTAGGTTTCTTCGCGGGGAAGCGTCATGCACCCGACACGCACATATATAAGCTGCTGGACAGCAAATGCATGACCGTGTCGCCGTAGCTTAAGTTTACTAAAACGCACATAATTTCCAGCAATTTTGTTTGTCAAAGAATAAACACAAACATTGAAATTAACACATTGAAAATGCTGTTGGCATTTACCCAATCTCATATTCTACCCACGTTGCACATACATTCATAATAGACTTCTTATATTTTTGTATATACAAAACCTAATTTCCAGGAATTTCGTCTGTCATAGAAACATAGAAATGTAGTCGGCCATTGGTCAATTTGATTTTCTACAGAAGCAAAAGCAGAGAAAGTTATAATATATAATAATACAGGAGACTGATTTGTGGAATTGTTTGACGCTAACGGTTTCCTTAATATGTAATCAAAATATTTTATACATGGTAATTGTGTACTGGGATAAGCTTTCATATGCACCTTAATTTAGCTGTAAATTTTAGATACTGTTATCCACGCTTTGCTTTGTCTTTGATGCCAGCGAAATTTATGTTACAAATGTTAGTATACAGCAAACGATTGTTCAGTTAGCATAACATTTATTTTTATGTATTGATTAAAAAAGTTAAAGCTATTAAAAGGAAATCATTAAAGTGAGTATACAAATTTAGGGAAGTACGTTTTGTATTAATTTTTGCGACATTTTTAGCAATGGCACCAAGAGGAAAAGAGCTTTCTGATGATTTAAAACAACTGATTAAAATATATCACAAGGAACATAAACCATTGCGAGAAATCGGTCATTTGATAGATAGGAGATTTGCTATAGTTCAAAAGATTGTGAATAAATATAAAAGTGCGGAAAGCACCACTAATAAAGAGCGTTGTGGGCGTCCGCCGCTTTTAAGTCTCAGAGAAAAAAGCTGAGTCGCACGGAAAATCGGGACAAACCCCAAAATAAGTGCCCCTAAATTAGAATCTGAAGTTGAAAATCAGACTGGAAAATAATTTAGCACCCAAAATATCCGCCGGGTTTTGCCTAGTGCTGGTTATCATGGGCGCAATGTTAGGAAAAAGCAAGTCGTGAATAGTGTCAATCGGAGTAAGCGGACTTCATTCATAAAAGTTCATGAAAAATATGACCAAACGTTTTGGAACCAAGTCATATTTTCTGATCAGTCTAAGTTCAGTATCTATGGATCTGATGGCCGTGAAAAAGCTTGGAGAACAGTTAACGCGGAATTGAATCAAAACAATATGACCGGCACTGTGAAGCATGGAGGGGGCTCTGTGATGGTTTGGGGATGTATGGCTGCGAACGGGGTTGGAAACTTGGTATTTGCAGCAAAGTTTATCTTCTAGTAGGATAATGACCTCAAGCACACATCCAACATTGTACGAGAGTGGCTGTTATACAATGTACGAAAACAACTGAAAACACCACCACAGTCCTCGGAAACCAACCCAATCGAACATTTATGGGAACATTTAAAGCGGAAAATACGTAAACATTCGATTAGAAATAAGAAACAACTGAAAAACGTCCTTCAAGAGGAATGGAATAAAATACCACCAGCTGTAACTGAAAGCTTGGTGAAATCAATGCTTTCACGACTTAAAGCGATTGTTAATTCTTACGGTTATCCTACCAAATACTACGATTTGATTTTAATTATATTTTTGATTTCACAAATTAATAATATGATGAACTGTATACTAACTTTTGAGACATGAATTTTTATAAAGTTTAATATAAAAAGCTAATAGGACTATGAATAAGTTCCTTGCGGTTTTACAACAGATGGCGTAACTTGATTATTATTCCATCGATCCACATTTCCAAACATTCATTGGAGAGCTACTGTCGTAAGGCACAAACGTCAGTATAAGTTTTTTATTTGAAGCGTAAACAACAATATTTTTACCACACTTGAAAATGTCGAATTTCGTGCCAAATAATGTGTTTTTGCGGGGAATTTTTTAATATGAAGAAAAAAGCAGCCGAAAGTCATCGTATCTTGGTGGAAGTTTATGGTGAGCATGCTCTAGCTGAGCGAACGTGCCAGAAGTGGTTTGCACGCTTTAAAAGTGGTGATTTTGGCTTGGAAGACGAAGAACGCGAGGGTGCGCCGCCAAAGTTCATGGATACCGAATTGGAGGAATTGCTCGATCAAGATCCGGCTCAAACGCAAGAAGAGGTTGCAAAAACTTTGGGAGTTGATCAATCAACCATTTCCAATCGTTTAAAAGCCATGGGAATGATCCGAAAGGTAGGCCATTGGGTGCCGTATGAATTGAAGCCAAGAGACGTTGAACGCCGTTTTATGGCATGCGAACAACTGCTTCAACGGCACAAAAGAAAGGGTTTTTTGCATCGAATTGTGACTGGCGATGAAAAGTGGGTCCATTACGACAATCCAAAACGTCGGGCAACGTATGGATACCCTGGCCATGCTTCAACATCGACGTCGGCGCAGAATATTCATGGCCTGAAGGTTATGCTGTGTATCTGGTGGGACCAGCTGGGTGTTGTGTATTATGAGCTACTGAAACCGAATGAAACGATTACGGGGGATGTCTACCGACGACAATTGATGCGTTTGAGCCGAGCACTGCGAGAAAAACGGCCGCAATACGCCGATAGACACGACAAAGTTATTTTGCAACATGACAATGCTCGGCCACATGTTGCACAAGTGGTCAAAACATACTTAGAAACGCTCAAATGGGATGTCCTACCCCACCCGCCGTATAGTCCAGACCTTGCGCCATCCGATTACTATCTCTTCCGATCGATGCAACATGGCCTGGCTGACCAGCACTTCCGTAATTACGATGAAGTCAAAAAATGGATCGATTCGTGGATTGCGGCAAAACCGACCGAATTTTTCACAAAGGGAATCCGTGAATTGCCAGAAAGATGGGAAAAAGTAGTAGCAAGCGATGGACAGTACTTTGAATATTAAATTTGTAACCATTTTACGTCAATAAAGTTTCAAATTTCGAAAAAAACCGCACGAACTTATTCATAGTCCATTATAATTTTGTTCCTTTTTAAAATTTTGTCATTATTTGGATTAAGGGTCTAGAATTTTGAAAAAATCGAAAAATTTTTTTTTGTCTTAAAAGGTGCTTTAGGGTCTTAGAAATAATATACCAAATGAGGGATGCCAGCAAAAATGTCTAAATGCCCAAATTTTTCATTCGACGGCAGTGCCTCGCAGGTATGCCCCGAACGCTACTTACAACTTTAAACGCGTTTTTCTCGAAATCACTTTTTTAAATTGGCCGAAGACATAACTCGAACAAATCTTTACCGATTCTTACGAAATTTTGACAATACATTCGAAATACCTTTCTCCGGAGACGTACGTAGGATTTTTTATTTATATTACATAGTTTTTTTTTAATCAACAATTTTATGTCGTTCTTTATAGTGAAAATTGTAACTTTTTGTTCAAACGTGCACCATTTAAAAAAATTTTATTTTTTGATCCAGGACAAAAATTAAGGAGTTTACGTCTTCGGCAATGGACCCACTAGAAAAAAAGGCGCCTTAGGAGAACTGCTGGACAGCGGCCATTTTGAAATTAATTCAGACGAAAAATTTTGTATTTGTACCATGAAAGCTATATTATTAAACCTATTTCACAGATTTTCGATTGATTCCTTGCCCATTTTTTGCGCTCTAGACCAGCTTCCCCCCTTAAATATGATTTTTGTATTTCATTCATGTAAATAAAACACAATTTTGTTATAACTTATGATGTTTGAAGGAATCGATTGGGGGAAAATTGAAAACGTATTCGGTGTATACTTATTTCTGTTACTAACTGTACATACATTAACGTTCTCTGCAAGCTGAGCAGAGCCAATATAGTAAAGAAAGAATTCCCTGTAATCAGCTCTGTTACGAACTTCCCTGAAAAAGTCTTCGAGGTTAGACCATAGATGACTAGATGCAAAACTCTTTTTCTCGTGAGAGCGCTGAAAAATGTGCATTTTTTATAACATTCGTCAGTAATGCCTCACCGGAAGAAACATTTAATGGGTATTTTTTAAACAAAAATTGGGAATTTTTAGTTTCCACACCGCCGTTGAGGTTAGTATATAGTGCGCTGTTGCCCAGTAGCCTTATACCACCCGTATTCACCAACATATAATAAAAATAAGCACAATCAGCATAAAATACATAAATAAACTGAAGAATCTAAAATATTTAAATGAA
The DNA here is from genome assembly GCF_027943255.1 of Anastrepha obliqua. Classification (NCBI taxonomy): domain Eukaryota; kingdom Metazoa; phylum Arthropoda; class Insecta; order Diptera; family Tephritidae; genus Anastrepha; species Anastrepha obliqua. The sequence continues at coordinate 6,672,046 of NC_072897.1, forward strand.
ATTATATAAAGTGAAATACAAATGGTATATAATAATAATAAAGTAATGAACTCGAAAATGTATAAATAAATACATAAAATATTGCAATATTTTTAATATAATAAAAAAGCTAAAACAGATGACTTTTACTTTTTTATTACCTAAAAATAGTTAAGTAGGTTTGCAAAATATTTCAAACTCTAATTCAAATCCCTTACCTACGCTTTTTAACCATAAAATACTTACATATATACAAATTTACAGACATAAACCCACACAAAGTTTTCAATAAAAATACATGTTGGTAAAATGTACTCAGATATGTACACAAGACGAGTTAAAAGTAGAAGCCGAAAAGGATATAAAAAGCTTTGGAATATTCTACAAACTCTCTTCAAATTAAATTATTAAGGTCGCTCTGAGAAGATTTTAGTCGTAATGTAAATATGTTGATTCTTATAAAGTTTTATATTTTGAAAGTGCAAATTTAATCAAATTTAATTTTTTACTTTTTAAGTTAATGCAAGAATATTAAATATTCTTCTTTCACCTCTTCTTAACATTGACATTTTTTTACACATTTTAAAAAGCGTTTGAATTTACTGCATGCGAATGAAAACCATGGTGGTGTAATCGTTTCATAGGGCATCGTCACAGTAAAAATGAGGAAAAAAATACCAGAAAATACTGAAAAAGCCATAACGAAATTTTTACAAAACGAGTACCTTATTTTGCTACATAACCTCAAATATAGTAAATAAGTCGTTCGCATAACAAAAGAGTTTCTTTATAAAAAAAAATAAATTAAAATGTGCATATCCATAACACATTTATTTAAAAAAAAACGCACATTTTAAAGACAATTTATCACGCATACAAAGTTCTTTATGTAATTCAATAAAAATTCGGTATTTTATTTTCTTTAAATGGGCATCCTAGTGCGTTTTTATATTCAAAGTTAGGTAACACTGCAGTAGTGAGAGAGAGATTTGACTGCTGAAAGCAGAAGAACACCAACAACAACTGCAATCGCGGGCAATGCGACCAGATGTTAAAAAAAAGTAAAGCTAAATAAAACTGAGTGAATTATTGAACAAATTTAAAAAAAATATATATTTTACAAAATTATAAACATTACTTTTAATTAGAACAGGCTAGAAAAATGTCATGAAGAAAGAACTAAAACTCCGTGACTAAATAACAAAAAACAAGTGCTAAATCAAATTATGAAAATGGTATTGTAATCTGGCCATATTGGTGCTACAATGAAGTAACTCATTGTCATTGTTTTCGTACTGTTGAATGCAGCGTTGAAATCGACGAAAGATGGTGTGTGTCGATTCTCCTTTCGTGGGTCTTTTCCAAGATTTGGCGTATTGTAAATATTTGGTCGATGGTAGACTTTCCAGGTTTAAAGCCACACTAATAAGGTCGAATCAGTTGGTTGACGGTGGGCTTCAGCCTTTCACAGAATACGCTCGCTAGAACTTTATAGGCGATATTTAGAAGACTAATGCCGCGGTAATTGGCACAAATTGCAGGATCGCCCTTCTTATGGATAGGGCAGAGCACACTTAAATTCCAATCGGCAGGCATGCTTTCATCCGACCATATTTTGTATAGAAGCTGATGCATGCACCTTACCAGCTCCTCGCCGCTATGTTTGAATAGTTCCGCCGGCAGTCCGTCGGCGCCCGCGGCTTTGTTGTTCTTTAGCCATGTTATAGCTATTCTCACCTCGTCATGATCGGGTAGCGGAACGAAAATTCCGTCGTCAACGATTGGGGTATCGGGATCTTCACATTCTCTGTGACATGCACAGTTGTCATTGTTTAACAGGTTCGAGAAGTTTTCCCTCCATAATTTAAGATTGCTCTGTATGTCAGTCACCAGATCGCCGTCTCCGTTCTTACGCACTTAAAACCTTTTGTAAGTCTCCGAACTTTCTGGTAGAATTTTCGGGCGTTGTTCCTATTGGCAAGCATCTCAAGCTCCTCGCACTCACGTATTTCGGCCTCTTGTTTCTTCTGTCGGATAATACGTCCCTCTCCCTTTCTTAGCTCTCTGTACTGATCCCACATGGGTCGCGTTGCGCCCGATCACAGCGTGGCTCTATAAGCAGCATCCATTTTTTTCGGCGGCAGCATGACATCTGTTTTTTCCGGCTCGCCGGAATCCGATTTCTTCTTCGGCGGCGGTACGTAGAGAACAAGAAATGTTGCTCCATTGCTCGTGCATGCCGGTTTTTTGTGAAGTATTTTCTGAGAGCAGGAGTAAGAGTCGAGTTACGAATCTTCTAGTTGTCTTTTGTGATTGCAGCTTGTCGATGTCGAACATTCTTTGCGTAGGTAGATGTTGGTTTTTTGCTGCATAGAGGCGTGTGCGCAGTTTGGCTGCAACAAGGTAATGATCCGAGTCGATGTTGGGTTCTCGGATCGTACGTACATCTAATACACTAGAAGGGTGTCTTCCATCTATCACAACATGATCGATCTGGTTTCGCGTTTTTCGATCAGGAGACAGTCAGGTAGCTTGGTGGATTTTTTTATGCTGAAATCTGGTGCTGCAGACTACCATGTTTCGGGCCACGGCGAAGTCGATCAGCCACTGTCCGTTACCGGATGTTTCGTTGTGCAGGCTGAATTTTCCGACTGTGGGACCAAAAATTCCCTCCTTGCCCACCCTGGCGTTGAAGTCGCCAAGCACGATTTTTATGTCGCGGCGGGGGCAGTGCTCATAGGAACGTTCCAAGCGCTCATAGAAGGTATCTTTGGTCACATCGTCCTTCTCTTTCGTCAGGGCGTGGGCGCAAATTACCGAGATGTTGAAAAAACGCGCTTTGTTGCGGATTATTGCGACACGCTCGCCCACCGGAGTGAACGACAGTACTTGGCGACGAAATCTCTCTCCCACAAAAAATCCGACACCGAATTTGCGCTCCTTTACATGACAGCTGTAGTAGACGTCGCAAGGTCCTATGTTTTTCTTGTCTTGCCCCATCCATCGCATTTATTGAATGGCAGTGATGTCAGCCTTTCCTCTCACGAGAACATCAACCAGCCGGGCAGAGGCACCATCCCCATTAAGGGACCTGACATTCCAGGTGCATGCCCTCAAATGATTATCCTTATTTCGTTTGCAGGGGTCGTCATCAATAAAGGTAGTTCTCATCCGAGGCTTTGTAAGCATTATCGTTGGGGGATTTTTAGGTCGCGAGCCCCAAGCCCAGCGACAACCAGCTATCGTGGAATGCTTCGCCTTCTCGCGTTAGCTCACTCCCGAACGGGTGTTCGGAAGCTACCCAGAGGATACGTGGGCTAATCCCGGACGCTGTGAGTTGCTTGAACCATATGCAGAAGAATCGTCCTGGCCTCTCCCAAGTGAATGGCAATCAGTAACTTTCCCCACTTGCGTGGACTTCTACACAAGGAACCGTCCTCAATCCATCAATCAACCAATTGAAAACAATAATAAACAATCCATTTGAGAAAAATAAGAGAAACTCAATTTAAAAGAGCTTTGTTAAATCGCAATAGTAACAGAAGTTTGTAATGAATTAAACAATATAGCTACTTCTGTTCTGCTTCTTCTTAATTGGAGCGATAACCGCTTTCACGATTTTGGCCGACTTTAACAAGTTTTAGTCCAAAGGAGCACTTGTTGGCAAGAGATTTTCTGCGTTGGATTTCTGGGCTGACATTGGTATCGGTGTTAATGCTGACTCTTAAATAAAAGAAGTCTCTTACAACCTCGAAATCATAACTGTGAACAGTGACGTTGGTGCCGATACGCGAGTGCGCCGACTTTTAGTTTGATGGCAGAAGGTAGTTCGGTTTGTCCTCATTCATCACCAGACCCATTCGCTTCTATTAATTTAGCAAAAAACAATAACTCTCTATCCAATTCACTAAATTTGAACGATGTAAAGAACATTATAGAACATTAAAGAACGTAATTTCGAATCTCGGTGAAACACCAAATTAAGAAAAACATTTTTCTAATAGCGGTCTCCCCTCGACAGGCAATGGCAAACCTCCGAGTGTATTTCTGCCATGAAAAAGCTCTTCGTAAAAATATCGGCCGTTCGGAGTCAGGTTGAAACTGTAGGACGAGGAGCTCGGCCAAACACCCAAAAAGGGTTTACGCGCCAGTTATATATATATATATGTATATATATAAAGAACATTATACAACATGAAAAAACAGATGTAACTACTATAAATATTTTAGAATACTCTGCCACACATGTTATTAAAAATGAAAATGACATAATCCGAATGTATACCTAAATATCCAATAGTAGACAAAAATGTATAGGATATGAAATCGCTACTCTATCTTCATATAAAGGGAAAATATTAATGGATAATAAATTTGCAAAATGTTAAGGAAAATTCATTAGAATAAAAAAATTTTAAAAATTAATTTCTCAAATAATATGTGAACAAGATCAAGAAGACTCATGCACTATTCGAATATTAGACAAAAAGAAATGCCGAATGTAAATTTGCAAAAGATAATGATGCACCAATACAAATACAGGGTGGCTGATGAAAGCCGCTACCAAAAAAAAATTGAATAACTTTTTTTCTTTTTAAGTTATCTGTTCCATTTTTGTTTTAATTTGCAGATTGATCTTTAAAATTTATTAAAATGGATAACTGGGACACGCAAACAAGAATTTGGATAGTCCGCCGCTATCACGCACTGGAGTCCGTAGTTTTGGTACAGAGAGAGTACAGGCGGATGTTTGGCGGCGATCCCCCGAGCAGATGGACCATAATAAGACTGGTGAATAATTTTGTTAAGCAAGGAATAGTCGCAAGAAGGCCTTATCATCGAAACCCACCAGTTCGGACGGAGGAAACGGTCGCTGCTGTAGCTGCAGCTATACAAAGCAATCCAAGGGCTTCAACAAGAAGCTTATCTGCTCAACTTGGTGTCAGACGACAGTCTTTGCAAACAATAATGCACAAAGATTTAGACTTATTTCCTTACAAAATTCAAATGGTTAACAAACTGAATGCAGCAGACTTGCCGATTCGCTTGGAATTTTGCCAGAAGATCCTGCAAATGGTGGAAGAAGACCAAAACATGTTAAACTGCCTTTTCATGTCTGATGAGGCCCATTTCGATTTAAACGGCAATGTGAACAAACAAAATTGTCGAATATGGAGTACTTCTAACCCACAGATACTCCACGAGACGGAATTGCATCCTCTTCGCGTGACAGTGTGGTGTGCGGTTTCTTCACGCTGTATTGTCGGGCCTTATTTTTTTGAAGAAAATGGTCACACCGTTACGGTTACTGGAGACCGTTATTTGAAAATGCTGAAAGAATTTTTCTATCCAGAACTACGCCGAAAGAGAATTCCTTTCAACTCTGTGTGGTTTCAACAAGATGTGGCAACGTCTCACATAGCCCAGACTGTTATGACAGAGTTGCGACGAAAATTTCCCAATAAACTGATTTCAAGAAACTCCGAATTTCGTTGGCCCCCCAGGTCGCCTGACCTTACTGCACCTGACTTTTTCTTGTGGGGTTTATGTAAACAAGAAGTTTATAAAACAAAGCCAACAAATTTGGATGAACTAAAACAATCCATTCGGGCAACAATTGCGGCTATTCCTGTCGCAACTCTCAAAGCAGCAATGAACAACTTTTTACTAAGATGCCGCACTGTCAACGAGCATGGGGGGCATTTAAATTCAATTATTTTTAAAACTAGTTAAGCCACATTTAATAAAATTTAATGACCTTTAACTTGAAAAAAAATAAATGCATTCCATACACTAAAAAAAGTTATTTGAGTTTCTTAATGTAGCAAAATTCATCAGCCACCCTGTATTTGAAAAGGGAAATATTTTATTGAAAGGAAAACATACAATAGAAGGGAGTGAAATAGAAGGTATAAATTCATTCAATTTAATAATAATATAACAATAGATCATGTAATTTATAAAAATCAAGGAAATATACTATCTAAAATTATACATGAACAACATGAAGAAAAATTGACTCTACTAGAATTATTAGAATCAGAATCAGTATAATATAGAATTGTTATCTACAATCTTTTTACCTATTGAACAACACCCCGTAAAATATACATTAATACTAATTATAATAACTATTGCTTGTATAGGATTATTATTCTTAGAATTTAAAATAATAAAGTCTAGTATGTAACCGCCGAAAATCGGGTGGGCTTTTTTCCCACGGAAAGTAAACAGCATATGTGACACTTTTATATATTAAAAGTTATGATGATTAGAAAAGTGTATATTTTTATTCATATATAATATGTAAGAACTTATGCATATAACATTTTTAAAATTTTTTTCAGTTAAATCAGTAATTTTTTTTTTTAAATTACTTCGGTATAAACTACATTCAACTTCAAGTTTTCGTTATTGCCCATTTGAACTCGTATATTTTCCCAGGATCTAACCCGGCTTAACGCAACATAAAGTTGGCCGTGAGCAAAGCAATCCTGCTTTAAATGAAGCCTCACCCTTGATAATGTTTGCCCCTGGGCCTTATTTATTGTTACGGCGAAGGCTATTATAATGGGAAATTGGCGGCGCTTCAACGTAAAAGGAAGTGTGGTTTCGCTCGGCTGCAAATTTATACGAGGCAATAGAAATCGCCTTCCCTGAGCCTCTCCGCATAATACTTCTGCGTGCAAACAATTCGGATGCATTTGTTTTATGATAAGTCGTGTGCCATTCACCAACACAATTATACATTTTTTTTTTTTGCCATTCGTAAAATTTCTTGGATTTGCAAAAGTAAAAATTTTGTTTTCACAGATCTTTACGTTTTAAAAAATTGTAAGAAGAATGGTAAAAAAAATGTTCAAAGTTCATATTCATATATGATTTGATAATGGATAATACATAAAAATATACATATATGGGGCATTCTTTCTCAACGGGAGACCCCTATCTATCCAAAAATGTTTTTGACCTAGAGAGTTCTAATAGGGCTTAAAATTTAGCTCTTTTTATCTACTTTTCAATACAGAGTGGCCAAAAACGAAATTCAAGATGGCTCATTTAATATGGCTAAAAATGTAATCAAAATTCATTAAATTCATTCTAATAACCTATACCAAAAAAATTCATTTCAACGGAAAGAGTTGTACGAGGTCTCAAAATTTAGCTAATAAAGTTTACTTTAAAATACAAAATGAAAAATTTTAAAATCCAAGATGGCGGCCACAACATGGCGGCTAATTTTTTAAAACTACTCAAATCCACTTAAACCCCTGAGTAACGAGTTTCATGCGAATTCATGAGTTTTTTCAAAAATCCGTCCGCCATATTGGATCCGCCATTTTTAAATTTGGAAATCTAACACCAGATTTGTAATCAGCGACCCAAAAAACCCCCGAGTAATATTATACATTTTAAGTGGATTTGAGTAGTTTTAAAAAATTAGCCGCCATGTTGTGGCCGCCATCTTGGATTTTAAAATTTTTCATTTTGTATTTTAAAGTAAACTTTATTAGCTAAATTTTGAGACCTCGTACAACTCTTTCCGTTGAAATGAATTTTTTTGGTATAGGTTATTAGAATGAATTTAATGAATTTTGATTACATTTTTAGCCATATTAAATTAGCCATCTTGAATTTCGTTTTTGGCCACTCTGTATTGAAAAGTAGATAAAAAGAGCTAAATTTTAAGCCCTATTAGAACTCTCTAGGTCAAAAACATTTTTGGGCAGATAGGGGTCTCCCGTTGAGAAAGAATGCCCCATATATATATATATATATATATATACATGTACACACATAGAATACAATACAAAGAAGAAAAAAACACTTAAAAATGTATATCTTTGTCAAAAAGTTCCTTGATTTTATGGGTAATAGTGTTCTTTTAAATGGCGTTGGGCATCGTCTATTACTATAAAATTTGTCTGAGAATAGCCCAAATACAGTTTACCTTTGAAATAGTATCAAATAAATAACTATTTGTCTCTCTCTCCTCATTTTTTAAAACTATTTCAAATTTTGAGTTTTGCAAAAAGGATCAAACGCACACAAAATTTTTAAGTACATACATATGTTTATATATTGTAGTTCAATTGTACCATATATGAACGAAAACAAAAGAGGATGCTTCTACTAATCATATCCAATACGTGATGTTTCTAACATTTATCACTTGAATTTGAATTTGAAGAGGTCGAGCCAAGGAGCACCAGGAGATTTGGTGGCACCTAAAACACTCAGGCTAAAAAGCCCATTGTATTTAAAGCTCTGGAAAGGGGGTAGATAGTCAAGGAGGGAGGGAGAAAAGTATCAGAGAAAGAGATAGGAAAGAGTAAAGACAGAGATAGAGATAGTTAGTCCTGTGAGAATTTTCCAGATTCTTTGGCAAATCTGTAAATATCCTCCAGTTTTAGAGAACGAATATTACTCATTCCCATGACATCGGAACCCAATACTCGTAGTCGCGCTCTAGCAAAGGCAGGACACTCACAGAGAAAGTGCTCAGTGCTATCCGCCTCCTCCAAGCATGACAGGCATACCGGGTTCTCGATGATTCCAACGGTGGTCATGTGCTGACCCCATGGGTTGTGTCCTGTAATGATGCCGACCATCAACCGAATATCTTTCCTTCTAAGTTTTAGTAGAAAGTTTGACAGTTTTCTGTTCGGACTTGTCACAAAACACTTTGCAGCTCTGCAGCGTTCTAGACCGGACCATCGCTCTTTATGTAGATTGCCTACATAATCGTTGATCCAATTCTTGATTCCTGCGGGGCTGATTCCGATTATTGGCTCTGGCCCCTGTGGGGGCACCACTGATCCACGGTTGGCCAATTCGTCGGCAATTTCGTTTCTTTGAACACCGGAGTGTCCCGGAACCTATATAAGTACAAGCCTGTTTTGTCTTGCGACGGAATTAAGCTTCTTCTTACATTCTTGAACAATCTTTGAGGTTTGCTTCGCGTTCTGCAGGGCCTTCAATGCAGCCTGACTGTCACTGAAGACTCCAATCTGTTTCCCGCTCTATCTCCTCTCGATTATCCATTCGGCTACTTTTAGGATGGCAAAAACTTCTGTTTGGAAAACAGTTGCCATTCCCCCCATAGCATAGTGATACTTATTACTATCGTTTAAGTACCATCCGGCTCCAGACCCTATTTCAGTCTTGGACCCATCGGTAAAGAAAATATCCGTCAAACCTCCCTGCATGCATTCTGGATTGCTTCATTGCTCACGCAATGGAAATCTGACATCAAATTTCCTTCCGAATGAAACTGTGGGTATCAGGTCATCTTTAGGTGCTAAAAACAGTGGATACTGCTCCGACAGCAACTTAAAGATTTCTCTGTGTCCCGAAGTTCCATCTTCGTGCCAGAAACCATATTTATGGAGTCTACACATTGCTTTTATTGCTTCCTGTTGTATCTTAAGATCCAGGGGGAGCAAATCAAGCATAGCATTTAGGGCATCACCAGAGGTTGTACTCATGGCACCCGTGATGCATAAACATACACTTCTTTGCAGCCTGTATAGTCCCCAGATTGTGGACTTAACCATGCTCCGTCGCCACCAGACCACAGAAGCGTAAGTGATGATTGGTCTGGTAAGTGCCGTGTATATCCATAGCACCACAGCAGGTTTCAGACCCCAGTTTTTACCAAAGGCTCTACGGCATTGCTGAAAAATCTTCAATGCACGATTCACCTTCAGTGAAACGTGTGTCTCCCAGGTCAGCTTCTTATCCAAGATTACTCCTAGATATTTAACTTCGTTGGAAAGACCAAGTGTCACACCTTTCAGTGTTGGAAGACCGAGTCCATCCAATTTCCGTTTTCTCGTAAACAAGACTATGGTTGTTTTGTTCGGATTAACGGAAAGACCTTGTCTCATGCACCAGTCATCGAGTTTGTCAAGAATCCTCTGCACTTTCGTGCAAAGCCTCCTTAAGGATTTATCCGATGTTAGCGCACAGACATCGTCCGCATATACTTGAGCGTGAAAACCGACTTCCTGCATCTCCACTAATAGAGAGTCTACGACGAAGCGAAGAAAGAACACCCCCTTGGGGACATCCTTGCTTGGCCCTGACGGTGATTTATTCGTCACTGCTCCCACAACGGTTAACAGCCTCTCAGAGAGCTTGGAATATATCCATTTTACAATGGCTTGATTAACTCCGTGTCGTTCGGCAGAAGAACATATCGAGCCGAAAGTGGCATTTTCAAAAGCCCCCTCAATGTCCCCAAACACGCCCATTGTGTATTCGTCAGCCTCCAGCCCTGCTTCAATCTTGCCAACAAGATCGTGTAAGGCTGATTCACATGATTTTCCACTCTCGTAAGCATAGCGATTTCTACTAAGTGGACTTCAGGGCAATACCCCCACTCGAATATGTGTCTCCACTACTCGTTCCAGACTTTTCAACATGAACGATGTCGAACTGATTGGTCTAAAACTTTTTGCTAGGGAATAGTCATCTTTTCCTGGTTTCGGAATAAATACTACTCTTACGCGTCGCCATAGGGATGGTATATAACCAAATGCAAGACAGGCTGTGAAGATCCTTTTCAGGGCCTCAATCAGCCTGTCTCCTCCTTTTTAAGCATTGCTGGATATATTCCGTCAGGTCCAGGGGACTTAAAGTTCTCAAAGGAAGATAAGGAAAACCTTATCGAGTCCCTTGTCACTATCCGACTAGCAATATACCAGCTGTACCTAGAGGTTCCACCGTTGCCACCGCCATTGTTCATGCCACTCTCAGCTTCAGAGAGAGTTCTACTCCCCGGAAAATGGGTTTCGAGTAGAGCATTAAACGTTTCCGATTTGGAAATGGTGTATGAACCATCAGGTTTTCGAATGGAATCCAGGCTTACTGATCGGTCTAAATGAAGGACCTTACAAAGTCTCGCTGTTTCCCTCATTTCTTCGACGTTACTGCAGAAATTTCTATGGGATTCAAGTTTGGCTTGCCATACTTTTTTCTTATATTCTATCTGTGTAAGTCGATCATTGGCCCAGTCCTCTTCTGTTTGGGTCTGCAAGGACTTATTAAGAAGTTTTTTGGACCGTACACGAATCGTCGACAGTTCAGGGTTCTACCAAGGAATCGCTTTCTCCTATCTGCTTTGCCTGAGTGGACACAGTTCCTCAAAGCAATTGATTAAAGTACCTTCTAATTTCTTAGTAGCATCTTCAATCATTTCTGCTGATTTGAGTTTTTTCAGGTTTGGTAATCACTCTGTTACAAGCTCACCATACCTGTCCCAGTCCACATTTCGAGGATTCCTGCCGGAAGGTATTGATATTGTGCCAATTCCCAGTCGGAATTCGATAAGACGATGATCAGAAAGAGAGTCCTCTTCCAAAACTCGCCATCGGTTAATTTGATTTCCAACTGACCTATTGGTAAGTGTTAAATCAATCACCTCTTGTCTCCTTCTGGTCACAAAAGTTGGTTTGTTACCAGTGTTTTGGATGACCAAATCGGATGACAGGATAAAATCCAGTAACTTGAGACCTCTGGGGTTGCATTTGCTGCTTCCCCACACAATGTTCTGTGAATTTGCGTCACAGCCCACTATTAGCCCCAGATTATTGGATTCTGCGTACTTGACCACTTCTCTTAGCTCCCTCGAAGGAGGTGGCTGTAAAGAGTCGTAGGGTAGGTAGGCCGAAACTATGATAGCTTCGACACTGTTCCCACTTTATCACTTTATGACTTACTTACCTGCTCTATTCCTCCACTTAAATAGGAACTCTTCTACGAACTCTTCTTGGTCGTCCTCTAGGCATATTTTAAAATTAAATATGGATGTACTTTTTTCTTAAAATAAATTCTATTTTGCGTCTGTCCAAAACTCTTTCTAATTTGCACTGTTACCGTTGTTTTAAGTGAATTGACAAATTTCAAGTCAATTATCAATTCATACCAATTATTGCCATCACAACAAAATTTTGAAAAAAATTCGCAGCACCCGTTGGGACTATGTTCATGAATACATATTTATTAGTAAAGAGAACAAAACAAAACAATTATTGAGAATCCAAATGTATACAATGCTGTGCTCATTAGAAAGAGAGCTAAACAAAGCAAACGTACCCATATATATGCGTATATTTGTGTGTCATCCCGCTTTGCATAGACATCGCTTTGCATAGACATCTCTGCATAGACACCGCTTTACACGCAAATATTTCATGAACAAATTAACCAATTTTAATTTTTATAATTTTCCGGAAATATGCTCATCAAAACCTTTCTTTTGATATATATTTCATATCTGTACATATTGTAGTTTAGTCAGAATAAGCGCCATGTTTTAAAATAATACTATAGATTAGGAATGAAATGGCAAGAACAAAAGTATCAGAAGGAATACAAAGAAGTTATGAAGCAGAACTTTTACGACAACTAAGATTAGGAATCGAGGACGATACATTTTAAAGTAGGAAGGGAATTAACAATGCAACACATCGCATTCCATAGAAATGAAGTAAACAGCAGAGATAACAATGCAACGTATCGCATCCCATAGAAATGAAGTAATTAACAGAGATAACAATTCAACTTATCGCATTCCATAGAAATGAAGTAAACAACAGAGTTAACAATGCAACGTATCGCATCCCATAGAAATGAAGTAATTAACAGAGATAACAATGCAACGTATCGCATCCCATAGAGATGAAGTAATTAACAGAGATAACAATGCAACGTATCGCATTCCATAGAAATGAAGTAATTAACGGAGATATCAATAAGGTCATCATAAACAAACCATACTTAATCGATTAAAATAATGTATAAATAGAGTTACTCTCTAAGGACCGACAGTCGGGGTATAACCGCTGTGTAGTACATAAGTCACTGTATTGCTTTGATACAAATAAAGTATATTTTTTTATAATACTAACCAGGGTACAGTTTTAACTCGCGGTTATATGTACTCGTATACATACTGGTACATATGCACGATATGTGTATACTAATAATCATAGTTTTGTTGTGAGTTCAGAATACAAATATATATGTACGTATATAGGTTAGCGTATCAAGAGCGCATACGCACATACATACACAGTTTGTCAAGAATTACTTTTGACATAGAAAACAAATTCAAATTTTCGACTTCATTAGTAAAAATAACACTCTTTATTTATCTTTAACTGCTTGTTTGTATTGATTCATATTTATTCACAGCATTTGAAGGGTATTAATAAAGAAACTTCAAATTCTTTGGAAAAACAACAACTAAAGCAACAAAAACAAATAACACTATCTCGACACTGTCAATAAACTGTTTTCACATTTTGCCTTTTCAATTTCTTTAGAATGTGTTGGGCGAATAACTTTAATTAACCGCTATCTCTGCTTAGCAATGATAACTTTGATGCTTTCGTCTTACAATTTAGTGAAAAAATAGGGTTTATTCGGAGTTTAAATTTAAATATTGTGTTTTTGAAATACCTGGTAAAAGATTGTTCTTTGATATTTAGCAATTATTATATTATAGGTACGACTTGGGAAAAAGTGTTCAGAAATTGTCTGAAATGTTTTCGGTAAATAAATCGAGCGGAAAAAGAGGGTAGATTAGAGCAAAAGCATGCAGGTGGGTCTGGAACTAAAATTACTGGACGTCCAGAATAGAGCGGGGGCTGTATGGAGGTGAGTGTGCAAAATGTGAGGACCGCATTCTATAAATAGTTTTGAACTCAGAAAAGCTTGCAGATTATGATTCTGGATGTTGCCGGGAGATTTGATGGTCCATTTTTTGTTTTTACCCCACCCCTATTAGTATTCAAGTAAATGGACTGAACAAGTGCTTTGAAACCATTTCAATGATTGTTTTAGTGATACTCGTAAAATTCAACTATTTCTTATGATTAAAGATAATGTCAATGTTTTTTTTGAGAAAAGATAGGTGCAAATAGTTTCTAATTCCGTTAACTGCTCGACTGTTAGGTATGGATTTCCTAAATGCCTTAGACCATTTTGCACAAAATCCAACGATGCAGCTTTTAAACTATTTTTTTTGAGCCCAATCTGCTAGTCGAATCGCAACCACTTAGAGAGTGTAATGCTGGCAAAATACGAGAAATGTTTTCGCCAAGGGATTGAGCAGCTAAATCTCACCCTGAAATGTATTTTTTCTTATAAGAACCTTCAAACCTAGACCTAAACAACCTAGACCTGCTAGATTATTCCAAAAGTAAATTCCAAGAATAAAAACATCTGTACCAGTACAGAATTATGATATGAGCAGAATGTTTTTTTACTGCGTGAAATATGTGACAAAACGTCCTTGAATCTGCTTCTAAATGATTCGAATTCAAATCAGTTACTTCAAAAAATAAAGAGTTTTGTAATATAAAACATTTTGTTGGCTCATCATACTTCTATTACTCGTGCATATTTAGGAGCTTCATTACAGAGAAATCGAACGAGCTGTAACTTATTTTCAGTGCCTGAAAATAAATTATTACAATTAGTTAGAATTTTAGTGTGATCGTTTGAAATTATAAAATTTTTAATATTTTGACCTTTACTCCGTAAAGTTGATTCCAAGTATTTTATCGAAATGTTATCATATCTGTCAAATACAATATCGACTCATTTACATTTAGTTGCAAGAAAAGAGTATGGATTTTATTGAAGAATGCGTCAGCAAAATCACCAAAGGTGTTGAAGTTTTTCAATTGAATTCGATGAACAAGTGCCATACCATCATCAATTTTTGGAGTTTGTAAATTTCATGTGCAAGTTCGGATTTTGGAGATTTTCTGTAAAATCCTTCCGCGGCAAAAACGTATTTGCAGTACTCCAAAATTTCGTAAGATGCTAAAATTTTTGTGTCTAATTCTCGTAAATGTTTTTTGAAAGAGACTTATATCTGTTGCATCTTGCAACTTTTTACTAGAAATATTTTACTTCCTTTCTCAGAAGCAGTTACAAAGTTATCAAATTTCGTTTTTTTAATAGGATCGGATATTTTTTTATTATTCTGAACAAATCGTTCATTTTCATACGTTCTTAACATAGACTCACCGTTTTCTACAATATTTAACAAACATTGCGAAGATGATTCATCAGCAAGCTGACCGGTGTAGATATTTCGAAGCGCGCGGTTCTCGGTGTCATTGTAAGGATTACAAGCATTGAAATACTCGTACTTTATGATATTTTGAATATCTTTTTCGTCTTTATTGATCCTGGGTTGCGTCCATTCTTTATGATAATTAATGTCTCTTGTATTCCGAGATATGAAGAAAGAGCCTCGTGAATACTGTTTTTAAAAGGATAAAGGAGCACCCATCTCTGCTTCGCATCTTCATTTTTAGTCATACCTATTAAGCTTATCGTGAAGTATATGTATATCATGAAACACTGATAACGCTCGTCGATTGTAATTTTCACTTATTTTTTTATTTTTAGCACTGAACAAAGCTTGCATAAAAATTTTCCAATCATTCGGTAAATGATTTTTCTTTAAAAATTGTTCTATTAAAGTTTCATCACATAAAAACCCATTTGGTATTACTTCAGTACTTAATATTTCTTTACGAAGTTGTTTGGCCACTTGAACAATGGAGTTTGTTGAAGTTCTGGTACGAATATGTTCAATGACTTAATCCAGTGGTATGTTGCCCATAAACATGAATGATGATTTCGATCGATCATTTGGATATGAAAATAAAACGTTTTCACCATACTTATCTATTAGAAGTGATTTAATATCACGATTTTCTACAACTGCATATTCTATGGTATGTCAGTGAGTTCAGTTAGTCGCTTAACTAATGATGACACTTCAAAAGAGTGAGTTGTTAATTTATATTTTATTTCATTAATCAGCTTCACAAATGCCTCTATAAGAATGTTATGTGGTATTTTATTTGGAGGTCTACTTGCTGGAATTGCTGAGTTTCTTCGTAGTCGTAGATAATCACGACAACAGTGTTTATGATACCTTACTTCCATTGCAAATAAATCGGCTGGATGTTCGCAAGTGTCAATTTGTGTAAAAACATCATCTTGTCTTTTTCGGGCAGTATTTAAGATTTGTCCCGCTGCTGACATTTCGGAGCACAAATAAAGTGTTTTGTTTTTATTTCTTGTTTGTTTACCACAGATTAAACATTTTAGATCTTTATTAAACTTTAAATTTGTTCTGACCTTCGAGTGCCTTGAGTACCTGACACACTAGCTTCTGCAGAGCAAGTGGAAATAGCAACATTCTCCTGCTTTTGTAGTGCAAATTCTCGACGTCTTATCTTCTCTTCGCTAATGTAACTTGCCATACAAGTTCGATGCCAAGTACATTTGTATTCATTAAAGTCTGCATTATTTTTAATTTTCTCACTAATGTCATCTTTTCTCCGATCTGCTGCTCTCTGAATATTTATAAATGATTGTGGTTTTGGATTCATCACTAAATTACCCGTTTCTTCACAAAACAAACACGAAATTTCGTATAGTTTTCGTTTCTTTATATTTATCCCTTCTAAAGACATTGTCCATGTGTTTATTTAAACAAAACAGTAATAAAACACTGAATTATAAGAAAACTTAACTAAAATAATTATGTGATTACGAAAAAATAAACTGGCATGCGCCACGAAATATTTTCTACTGACTAATACGAGTGCTATGACGCAATAACGCTTGAACAAGGTGAAGGGCGGGGGAAAGGGATGGGACCATCACAGCTGCCGGCAACATGTTTTTTTTTTTTTGTGTAGGGTCTCAGGTAAAAGAATTTCAGCATTGTTGCCGGTCCTCACATTTTGCATACTCAATGTCCTTTAGCGCCTGCACTAGAACGCTTGATGATTCGAAAATTGGATCAAAACCCGAGAATTTCCTTGAGAACACTTGTAAAGAAACTGAACGAGGATGTGGTATTGTTGTCTCTCATGAAGTAGTGCGTCAAGCCATACAGCACCACAAATATTCATGGAGATCAGCACGCAAGAAACCATTGCTGTCTGCACAAAATGTAGAAAAACGCCTGTCTTTTGCTTTGAACCACATTTCCGAACCTGAAGATTATTGGGACGACGTAATATTTTGCAACGAGACAAAGACAACGATGTACCGACTAAAGCATAACACAAGCCCTTGACAACTTTACAAAATCGAAATATAATTCCCAGGATTAAATTTGGAATGGTTTGGGGGTGCATTTCAAGTAAAGGAGTAGGAGACTTGGTGTTTATTGACGGCACAATAAACGCCAAACAATATTTAAGTACAATACATTAAAAAAAACTTAGTCGGCGGTGCTCATAAATTTGGGAATAAACCAAACCACTGAAAATAAACCAAATTTTATGATCCAAAGCATAATGAGCATAATGTGCAGATGTGGTTTGTTTACAATTGCGGTAAATTTATAAATCCACCAGCCCAGAGTCCCGACGTAAACGTGATTGAAAATTTGTGGGCCTTTTTGAAGAAAAGAGTCCATAAAAGACATCCAAAGAATGCACCAGCATTAAAACTGTAATAATGGAGTTATGACAGAATATACAGAACGTATACGACATAAATGAAGTGGTCCATTCCATGAAAAAGCGTCAGCAAAATGTTATTGAAGCTAACGGTTATTCTACCAAACATTAAATTAATCAAATTAAAGATAGAATTGAACTTTTGCTGAGGTGTCCCATTTATGAATATAGATTCCTTTACATTTTTTTTATTTATTTTAAAATTTTTCTTTTAAAATTTTTACTTATAAAATCTAGAAAATTCGTATATTATTCCCTGTCATGAAATGTAAATTAAAAAAAAATCGTCGGCCAAAAGAACATAGAAATGCACATTCATATGCCGTCGGCCATTCGTCAATTTGATTTCATTCAGAAGTCGAAAACTGTGCAGAGCCGATGTACGTAGACAGAATTCACTGTAATAAGCTTTGTTAAGAACTACTAAGAACTTCCCCGCTGTCGAGCTGAGGGAGGTGAAAAAGTCTTCGCGGTTAGACTTAATTTTCTCTGAAAGACTCGTCATCAGCCACAAAGGTGCGTCTCGCGTTTGATGCGTCGGCCAAAACAAGAAACGGTATATCTTGAAACGTTAGTTTAGCTACGGTTCTGATCCTTCAAACAGGTTTATCAGCAGTTCTTACAAATTGGTGTTTCTTTAAATCTGCGTGCTTAGCAGATGTTGAAAAGATGTATCAATATGAATAAAGAAGATGCTCAGTATCAGTGAATATTGTGGCGACAAAATCCAAACTACAAAATTGAAGAATATTTTTGTTCCACTGTAATGACAATCAGCGCCCTTCCTGGCTATCCGCACCTTGCATCAATCAACAGATGATGAATCTCGGCGCTTTCCACTTGCAGTGAATGTAATCAAACATAACAACTATGTATGTATGCTGACGATGTTTTGTCTGGTGGTGACACCATTGACCCGATTTACACGAGGAGACATCTGGAAGGGAGACACTGGAAATTCTCTTTTGAAGTTTCATTCGCGTTCACACGGGCAAAAATGTTTCCGCGACATTTTGACATTTAACACTTTAGCATCGTCTGGTTCGGATGTATTCTAGCACGCGCTTACATGTAAAGCAGAGAGCGTTCGACAACAGTTTCTTAAATATATGAATGAAAAATGCAAACTGGTTAAATAATAAATAATTTGTTGTTTTTTTATTGAAATATATTTATAAATTCTTATACTTGAATAAAAAAAATTAAATTAAAAATACTTCATATGTAAATAATTAACTTAAAATTAACTTGAGTAACCAGAAATGCGAGGAAAATTAGAATTCAACATAAACATGTCCCATAACTATTTTAAATTATACCTACTTTACTATATTAGCAAAAATAATCGTGCATTTCCCAAGCAGCGTTCGGATGTTTGTCATCTTTGTTATCTTCCGTTTGCTTGAAAACCAGCACATAACTCAGAACCTTCTCCCACAAAAGAAGAAAACGAATGAAGCAACTATCAAAAATTGGAAAGATTGGAAATACGAATAAGAAGAGCAAAGCGTGTCGCCGAGTACGGGAGACAAAATCCCTTCTCTCTTCCCCGACCGTCCTTCGCCACCGAACAAAATGTTTCCCTTCCAGATGTCTCCTCGTGTAAATCGGGTCATTGAAGAACCACTTGAAGTGCAGACTCAAACAAGGCAATGCTTAACAGACGTAAGCATTGTCCCGTAGAGTATCATGAGACGAGAGGAGCATTACAACTTAATACCAAGCGCACAAACAACTAAATAGATGGTTATTTCAATCCCAACACGTATCTTTCAGGATGGGTGAATCCAATAGTTATAAAGGCCGAACTTATCATGCGACAATTGTGGATCATGAAGTTGGGATGGGATGAGCTTTTACCCTAAGGAATTCGAAGATTCTGGAATCAATATCTTAAGGAACTTTCATCTATCGAAAAAATACGTATACCTCGTTGGCTCAACACGAGCCGGCAAAACCAGAGTAACCAAGTAAGCAAGTGCCTACTCAGCGGTAACCTACATATGTAAAATCGAAAGATGCATACGGGCGATGTCATGTAAATTTTCTCATGGCCAAATGCAAAGTTTCGCAAATCAAATCTAAACTCACTACGTCGCGAGCGGAGTTATGCGCTGCCGTCCTCATAGAAAATTGTTAATTTTTTTTAAAGTAAAAGTACATCCTAACATTGATTTTTCCCAGACAACTTTTTGGCCCGACTTGATGCTGGTCTTCGGTTGGATAAGAGGCAGCTCTACACGTTGGACGGTTTTAGTTGCCAACCGATTGAGTAGGATATTAGATTCTACAAGCGGCCTTCAATGGCGGTACGTGTCAACGAATGATAATCCTGCTGATTGTTCAATCCGTGTTTTTACTCCATCTCAATTATCAAGGTATAGGCTCTGTGGCTCCAACAGCACCATGAAGATTGGACAAACGCAGTAATCGACACAGCCAGGTATCAGTTATTGAAGCGGAAAAAACCAGTCACAGTTTCACAGTAAATTTGAACAATACTGAGAATTAAAACCTTTTAATTTACATCAGCGAAGTCATCTGGTGCGAGTAATTGCTTATTATCATAAATTCTGTTTCAATTGTCGTCACACAAGAGGTCAGAAAAAAGAAGGTTTGCCTGTGGAAGAGTTGAACCGCAGTTTAATTTCTATCATCTCAATTGTTCAACTCGATGCATTTCCAATCAAAAAGAAGACACTGTCGTCGAATCGCGAAATTTCTGAGAATAGAATAGTAGAGGCCGGCTTCGCGACTCTTTACTTCCACTAAACGAAAAGCATCCGTACATATTGCCAGCAAAGCAGAACTTCACCGAATTGGTGGTCAATCACAGTCATCACATGACACTGCACGGCAGAGTAGACGTTACATTAAAATACATCAGAAAGCGTTTTGGATAATAAATTAGCGAAGCATGATGAGGCCTGTCATACAGCACTGCGTCACATCCTACCGATGTAATCCAGTAGCACTAGTGCGCCCGGCTAAACTGTTCTCATCTGCTGATGTGGACTACGCAGGACTATTTAACAACTCACCTCCGAAAGGACAAGGATATATTTGGTACCTATGGCCGTTCGTCTAGAACTTATCTGCGATCTTTCAGCAGATGCATTCATTGCAGCATTGAAGCGATTTATCGGGCGAAGAGGTTGGTGTAATAATCTATAGAGCGACTGTGGTATAAATTTTGTTGGTGTAAACAACGACGAAATTGCCTTCCGTGCCTTTATCGAATAATAGGTCCTTCCATGGCTCTCTTCACAGCAAATTCGATGCAAGTTCATTCCACCCTCTTTGTCACATTTTGGAGGGTTGTGGGAGGCAGGGATGAAGTCCATGAAGTTTCATTTAAAGCGAGTTCTTAAAGATCGCGTCTTAACGTTTGAGGAGTTGGCAACAGTGTTAATTTCCGTCCTTTATGCCCACTAACAAATGATCCTGACGACCTATTACTCCTGAAACCGAGACATTTTTTAACTAGGGATGCGCTTCTGGCGCCTCCAACTGTTGGAATAGAAAAGATTAATATACTCGATTTTTATGAAAACTGTCAATTTCTCGTTCAACAGTTTTGGTGTCGCTGGAGATGAGAATATCATCAAGGCTTCAATGAAGACTAAAATGGTTGCTAACTAGATCAAATTTACAAATAAAGGACATTGTTCTGGTTCCAAACGAGGAGTTTCCGTGCAACCGATGGCCACAAGGTAGAATAGTTAAAACCTATGCAAGTGTGGACGACAAGGTTCGAGTCTTCACCATCAAAACACAAGGTGGTGTCATTAAAAGACAGGTTACGAAAGTGTGCTTATTGCCCATTCTTGATAATGAACATTCAGATGCAGGAAACCGACTTCTATAGAATCAATTTGAATTTTACTTTTATATCGTTTTAGGTATTTCCTTTGCATAACAAGGCGATGATACAAAATTGTTCGCTGACGGCGGAAGAAGAAACAAGCACGCAGAAGATGCTTTACAAACCAATATACAGGCATGTTCTGCAAATCGTTTTCGGGCAATATTTTCGCATTTTCCGTTTTCAAATCGTTTGACATGTTCTGTAAATCGTTCCGTTTTCATTTTTTTTCGAACATCAGCAAATCGTTTTTTCACCCTGTTCTGGAAATCGAAATCGTTAAAATTTTCCAGTTTTATTTTCGGCAACTTAAACGTTAGCGGTTTGTGACATTCTTAAAACTGTTTGTTGAAATAAATTTATCAAAATGTGAGTATTTACTCAAAATAACTGCATATATTTATGTAAATAAAAGTGTTTATTTAAAATATTTAAAACTTATTCAAAAACTTTTAGGGGAAAACACAAGAACTCCAAGCAAGAGCTAATTTTAGTCGAGTTTATGGAATCTCATCCAGATTTGGCGAAAATTTTTTCGAAGGGCGACAGAGTTGCTGTTGAGGAAAAGTGGAAAGAGCTAATGACGCTGCTAAATGCAGAAGGGCCGCCCCAAAAAGATGTTAATGGATGGAAAAAAGTAAGTATTTAGTCAAATATTAAAATAAATATTTTTGAGTTGTCTTTTTTCAAGATATGGTCTGACTGGAAGGGGTGCATTCGGAAAAAGGTTGCCCATAACAATCTAGAATCGAATGCAACAGGAGGTGGACCCTTTAATAAGCATGTACTGACGAGCAACGAAGAATGTGTTGCAAGAACTTGTGGAATTTTTGCAGCCGTTGAGGGTATAAGCCATTCTAGAAGCTTTGGGACAGAAGAAAATAATAGCGCTATCGAATCTGAGGAAGAACGTCCCCAAACAAGTAGGGAAGCGGTGGCTACCCCGAGAGCTGCAAAAAGGCCACGAGTGTCAACGCAGGACAGCCTTCAGTCGTGTATGGCAACGCAATCTAGTTGTATGGAGAAAATATCCACCACTTTAGATAACATTTGCGAAAACCAACACAAGATTGCAAAATCGCAGGAAGATGAAAGGGAAGAGATTCGACGACTTCGTCGTGCTGTTGAGAAACAAAACGAATTGCTGGCAGAGCAAAATCGCTTGAAGACTCAAAGTATAGAGCAAAAGCAAAGACATTACCTCAAAATGGAGCAGTTGCAACAGGAAACAGTTAATATTAAAACTAAAATGCTTGAGATAGAGACTAAAAAATAAATATAAAAGAATCTTATTGAACTGTTATGTATATATTTACTTTTAATATGAATAAATTTTATGTTTCATAATATTAAATTTCTAGCAATAGAGTCTCTTATATTTCTGCCAACACTATATAAACTACTGTTTTCCTCATTTTCAGCAATTTCCTCATCAATTGGATTGTTTTCTAATACGGTTTCTGTTTCAATGTCATCTATTTGATTACTCCTACATATGTTATGTAGTGCGCAACAAACATTTATTATCTTCACTACCTTTTGCGGCGTATATGGCAGGGTAGTTTTCAAACAACGAAACCGACTTTTTAATACTCCTATAACACGCTCAACGATGTTACGTGCTTTTGCATCCTGCTGGTTAAATCTGTGTTCTGCCGATCTTGGGCCTGGGTTTCTATATGGAGTCAGTAGAAATGGCTCTATACCAAAACCAAAATCTCCCAGTAGCCAAGACCCTCGGTCACCAGCTTCATACTGCGATAGGTAATAGTGTTTTGCACTGCTCATACTAAATACGAAAGCGTCATGGCTTGCACCAGGCCGAGTTGCATCTACTGCTCTTATTATCATATCAAAATCACAAATCTGTAAAATAAAGGCAGTAAATTTTAAATTTTAGAAACACAATTTAAATTCATTCTTACAATCATTGCGTTTATGTTAAAAATCCTTTTCGGTTAAAAAATAGATGCTAGTTCTCAAAAGGTTTAATCAGAGCCACATGTGTTCCATCAATACACCCTATTACTCCTGGAATACCGAATTTTTCTACAAAATGAAGTTTTGATTTTCTAGAATCCTCTTCAGACATTTTCAGCTTAATCCACTTAGGACACAGAACATTTTCCAAAGCATTGATCATTTCGGATAATATTTTTGAGATTGTGCTTCTACCCATAGCAATATCTGTATCCTTTCCGACGGAACGTTGATAGGAACCTTCTGCGAAAAACCTAAGACGTGCTGCCAGCTTTAATAAAATAGGTATGGACGTTTCCTTGACGAAAGATTTTACTTCATTCAGCACTTCTAAAAAAGCGTACTTGTTTAGGCGATAGTTGGAAACAAATCTAAAGTAGAAAAACTTAATGAATGCCACAATGTATAACCATTTCTAATCTTACGTAGAATCCGGTGCACTGAGAGGATTCGAATGGTCTCTTAAACGCCGCCTATCTATTCTACTTTGGTAATCTTGCTCCTGTTCGTTTAACACATAAGCTGCCATAAAAAACATGATAATTTTTTAATTAAATCCGTTTATTTTGAAATTATTTCGTATTTTTTGCCAACGAATTCTTTTGTCATTTGGTTTGTTTAATTGCCAAAGAGAAATCAGCTGTTTCGAACTTAAATTCGAATTTAAATGAAATCGGACGAATTACAGAACACCCAAAACAAAATCGTGCGAATTGCCATTTCGGATCCAAATTGAAATCGCGCGATTTTCAGAACATGCCTGATAATAATCCTTCCGAAGGATCCTTGATACTTATAGTAAAAATGAATTATAAATTTAAATCTTTTTCTAGGAGAATCGCCTAAAAAAATGAATTGTCAAATACGTTTCCCGTTGTTTTACACACAATCTTTTTGGATCCTTACAGATCCTGTAAGACGATATTTCATCAGCTAAATAAATTTGTGCAATTTTTTAAGTGAATCGACAAGGTGTTTGCTTTGTTCTCATTTTTACATATATATAATTTCCGCTTTTTAACTATATACAGTTTTGTTTAATGTATAATTTTAGGTTTAATATTTTCAATATCTCATACTTAACATTAAATTAGCGATTCGATGGCATAAGTTGTTTGAACTCCATTATAGACATTAAGCTTTGTATTTTATACTTTGTTTAATAAATAATAATAATAATTGGCGTTTTGGGTGTTTGGCCGAGCTCGTCCTCCCATTTTCGGCATAGGTTTCGATGTTGTTCCACAAATGGATCGAGCAACAGTTTTAAGCCGACTCCGATCGGCATATATTTTTTCCATGAGGAGCTTTTTCATGGCAGAAATACACTCGGAGGTTTGCTATCGCCTATATAACGAAATTATTGCACTCAACATAACAACAATACGCAATTAAATATCGAATATTAGCAAATTTTCATTGAACTCAACAATCAGCAACTTTAACAATGCAGGTGGTGTTTGAAATAGATGTTTCTTTATATTGAACAACCTGCTGAGGCTTATCAACTACATTGTTCCAAGAATCTGATACCTTTCTTTGATAGCTAACAAGACATATTATTTTTTAAAGGAATTAGCAGAATATTTTTCCAAACAAAATTTTTTTAGTGATGTGAAGTAGGAAACACGTAGTAAAAAGTCGTAGGCGCAACAAATTATTAAGCAGGCATTTTTGGTTCATATTTTATTGTTGACTTAATTGATATACCTTTTAAATAAAACAGAACGAAAATCGGGCCCTTGAACTAAAATTACAAAAAAAAATTTGGCGTACAAACAAAACTCCGGCTTCATAGAAATACACTTGGTACTCGTAGTAGTGCATTATTAAAAGCTCTTGAAAAATTTGATTCAACTAGTATTATGAAATAAATATCTCTGCAAAAATGCACAAACTGTTACTTACTTTCTTCATATCCGGCAACTGTTGCATCCGCAAGCCATCCATTACAAGTTTGAGCAGCCTTCCATTATCCTCATTATGTTCAAACTGACGCGATTGCACATTCCAATTAACGCGTTCAGAGAGATACGAATTGTCTATTGTCAGTGAGTTGTTATCAATCAGTGCTGTGTTTTTATCAACTGATTTCATAGTGTCACTATCATCGTAGTCGGTGATGCCGAATACGTCGTCTTTGCTTTTGACATCGATAATTTCTTCACGTTGCTGTCTGACGACGAATTTTGGCATATCCGCTTCATAGTTGCTTAATAAACCCTCGAAATTAAGCGCGATCAAGCGGTAATGCTGGTTACTCTTGTTATTAGTGTTGCTGTTGGTATTGGAATTGCTCATGGGGTTGGCGTTGGAGCCGTTACTTTGTAGCTGTGGGTTCAAATGTATTGCGCTGCGCTTTTTGCGATGTCGCCATTGCAGACGTGGAGGAGCTACAGCGTTTGTGTCAGGTGCTATAATTGGGCGCATCGTTTGTCGAGTCCAACCAGTTTTTGGATGCTGGTTAAGTAAATTACTAATGTTGGATTTACCATAAATACGCATACTGTAATGTATCAGACCGTCGTCGCGAGTATAATCATCTTCTATATTTGGTACTTCCATATCAATATTGCTGAAATTTATACTATGTTTGCTATTGAGGAGGAAAGATCTTCTCTTTGCTGCGGAAGATGAAGGCTGTACGATTTCTTGTCGATGATCGGCATTTCTTTGACTGGTACGTATAGTGTCTGCTCTGTCGCTGTGGCCAATATTTTTGTATTGGCTTATGTTATTGCCTATTGAAAAAACATCCACTTCATAAGGCCATTGGTTTGATGAATTCAAGTGCATGCCAATATTCTTTAACGACCATTGAATTTGGCGTAGTAAAGGTTCCTGCTCATATTGTTTATGTATTTGTTGATGTTTTTTTGCTAATTGTTGTGGTATTTGTAACTTTACTGCACGATCACTACGGCTAGTTCGTCCATCGTGAAAACCAGCTTTTTCACTAATATCAACTTTCAATAATGCTCTCATCGGCTGCTCTGCAGTTTTTGTTGTTGCTTTCATGATTGATGTAACTATCTTTATTGTATTTTTAGATTTAACAGCGAACGTAGCTGCCGTTTCCGTTGTCGTTGTCGTTTGTATTGTTGTTGAAATCAACTGTTGTCCATTCACATGCTGCAGCGTCAACACCGTTAAGAACAAAAAAACAACTAAACATGCATTCCGTATTAAACTCCATAAAGCAGTTTCCGCTGTGGATTTCGTTATTGTTGTTAACGTTATTACTTTACGTAATGTTGTGATTGGCGGGGTTGATGTATGCTTAGCAGCGATTAAAATGCTTGTCGCATCCATAATTACTTTATGCGCCAACAATTGAGCCGAAAATGTTACGTTTGTTACTGCTTTTAAAGTGGTTGTTGTCGTTGTGGGTGATACGTTACCTCCTCTGCAAGCATTTGCACTTGCCCGTATAGTTGTGGCCGCTGTAGTTAGTAGAACTGACTTAGGAATTGTTGCCTTTGATATTGATTTACTACTCGTTATTAGCGTTTCTTTTGACGTTATCCTCATCATCAGCGTACTGTATTTTTTCCTTATCCAATTTCAGTGATATACCGAAGCTAACTTCTAATCCACTTCTTAAATTCCGATTAAGTTTTATCGGCAATTTTTCTTTTCTATTAAGTTGCAGCTCAGAACCTTAAAAATTCAACAAAGTTTTAATACATATTGCCAGACTTAAATATATACACCTATAACAATAAACAACAAGCTAAAGAAATTCCGTCATAATTTATTTTGAAATATGATATTAAATTATGCGAGAATTAAAACTAGTAGCACATCGAAAATACCATGAGAAGATTTTTCATGTCAGAAATACACTCTAAGCCTTGCAATTGCCTGTCGAGGGGCGAATGCCGCTTGAAAAACCTTTTATATTTTTATGCGTTTCATGCCTGCACTGGCTTTCGAACCCGTGCCCTACCGAATGATAGTCATGCAAAGTCCTTCTGAATGCAGCAATTACAAATAACTAACGGGTGATTTTTTAGCTATTATCTTTTTAAACAGTTGGTTTAAACAGCTGACTCACGTTTCGTGTTTTGTTTCACTGTCAAACATCATCAGTTTGGTCTAAAATTTAACCATGAATCATCTTACAAACGAACAACGCTTGCAAATCATTGAATTTTATTATAAAACTGCATGTTCTGTTAAGAAAGTTTAAGATCCACTGTGAATGGTGAGCGCTACCGTGAAATGATATCCAACTTTTTTTTGCCCAAAATGCAAGAGCTTGACTTGCATGACATGTGGTTTCAGCATTTTACATTTTACATTTTATTTCACGCTCGGGACCTGTCAATTGGCCACCCAGATCGTGCGATGTAACGCCTTTAGATTATTTTTTGTGGGGCTATGTTAAAGCTCATGTCTATTCAGACACGCCTGCTTCAATTAACGCATTGGAAGACAACATTAAAGCATTTATATGTGAGATACCGGCCGAAACATTGGAAAGAGTATGCCAAAGTATGGACTAAGCGGATGGATCATTTGAAGCGCAGTCGCGGTCAACATTTGCATGAAATAATCATAAAACATTAAATTATATGGACTGTACTATCGATTTAAATAAAAATTTCATGCATTTTTCTGAATTTTACGTGTGTTTTTTTGAAAAACTTTCCTATAGTTCTTAAAAAATCACCCTTTACTTTAACTTTTACTCAACGGCATTGTTCAAGAAAATTTTAATTCTGAAATGATTGTAGTCATTCATCGAAGGATTTAATATTAAAATTATATACTATAATTTTTAGTTGAATTTTTTTCAAAATTTATATTATACATAAATGTGATTGCCATATAAATACTGTTTCGTGGAGCTCGTCCTCCAACTTGTGTTGCACATCTTATGCTCAAAGTAGAGGTGCCATAACCATAACGCCATAAATTTGCTAATCGAACCAATATATGGGCAACACTGCAATCGATTAGAGTTGATATGGCATAATTCCGTAGTCAACATCCGTAGAGACCATTTGAATTTTGGTTTCTCGCGGTAACCATAATCAGTTGCAATGTGTTGCATTGTGGTTTACATGTTGCTATCTTTTCTTTAGTTTCTGCACTTCGAAATGCACAAATAATTGATAGTATATGTAAATATCAGCTGCTTAT
This sequence comes from Anastrepha obliqua, assembly GCF_027943255.1. Taxonomy (NCBI): domain Eukaryota; kingdom Metazoa; phylum Arthropoda; class Insecta; order Diptera; family Tephritidae; genus Anastrepha; species Anastrepha obliqua. Next base: position 6,700,528 of record NC_072897.1, read on the forward strand.
GGCTATGGGTCCAATAGCTGATGACATAAATATCATTATGGTTAATACTCAAGGCGAATTGAGTACTGAAGGTGGCGTCATTAAACCACAGTTACTCTACTCTGACGTCAGGTCCCTTCGCAATATAATAAAACAAACAAAAGTAGGAGAAATTACATGTTTGTAAACATTCAGTGAAAGGCTTAGTAATATTGTGGTTTGTGAGATTAAAATTAAACGAAGTGCCGCGTGTTAAATTGTTAAAACACAAATGTAGCCTCCAAATGCAATTTTTAGCGTTTTTATGCGGAAGGCGCCGTGGCTAGATTATATGGGTGTGTGTGCATAATTTTCGGTGTTTGGTTGTTTCCATTGCTTCCGCCTAATTTTCTTCTTCACAAATAAGTAAGTCCCTTCCTTTTGTTTGTTTATTGATGGACTGTTACGACACGGCGAGTTTGGAAGACGTAATCTTCTCTATCATTCTCGGGTTAATACTATGGTTCAGGTATCGACTGACATTCGTAGCGTATGTGTTCTTTTTCAACTCAATGTTTTTTTACTCATTAATAATGTATTAAGGTAAAATGTCCGCTAGGGGACCTTCTTTTGGAGATAACAGGTTTCCCCTATTGCCCTCAGAAAGACAATCGTAAATATCTTGTAGTAAGTGTTGTTAATTTCAATAAACCACTAAACAAATATTTTTGCTTCACCGTCCACAAAGCACTAAAGAATATTTCCTCCAAAAACATTGAAATATCTATCCTAAGAGACGGCAGCCTATTGCTGTTTGTCAAGAACACTGCAGCTGCGAAGAAATTTTTATCTAATACTAAATTTATTGGAGTAATGTAAAGTTCCAAATGAACCATAACCTCAATCATTCCAAGGGTACAATATTTGCAATTTATTTCAACGAGATACCTGAGGCTGAGATAGTTGAAATATGAGCGACTAAAGGGTAGTGGCAGCATAAAAATTTGTGAAACATATTGAAGGTCAAACCATTGCTAATGTTGTTACTTTGTTTACTTTACGATATGTACTCATTACTTGAAAAAGTTGAGTTTTCATAGTATACTACCAAAGTTAGGCCCTAGTACCCCAACCCAATGAGGTGCCGAAATTGTCAAATTCTTGGCCATACAACCAAGCGCTGCAATGATACAGCTTTTCGCGACTCATGCGCACTACCTCCTCACACTCCCTCGTCATGCACCCGCACGCTCGCTGCAAATTGTGCAACTTCGCTTCCTCTAATAGAAAATACCCAAAATATGTTCAAATGAAGCAGTTAATTGTCAACAAAACTGACAAGAAATTCAGCATACGAGAAACAATAAAAATACTTCGAATGCATGTCTGTCCTGCTCTTAATGAGTATTCCCTCTCCTTTTCAACAGCAGCAATATAAAATTATATCAACTAACAAACAAACCCCAACAACGAAATTAGTACTAGCAGCCTCCACGTCAAAAATAACTAAAAAACATATCTACGAGAAACTCTTCACAAGAAAATATCCCAACCACACCAATAGTCACCTAGAAACCAATTTCCTCTGCTCTAGCAGCAACAACGATAATATCAGCACTGACAACATACACACGAAAGAAAACAATACAAACACCGATAGTACTATTGATCTCGCAGCTATTAATACAGTCGACCACTGTCGATTACCTTATTTTCACAGCTCTCTTCCTCCGACAATTCATCGCTAGTTAAAGATTTGGAAGATAGTTAAAGACTTGCTTGTCTTTGGAAAAATATAAAAATTTATTTTTATGAATTTAATTTTAGGATAGTTCTTAACACTATGTTAATACTGGACTGACTGCAAAAACATATTTGACACTCGTATTCTTACTTATAGTATACCTCATCTTATTGTTTTAGGTACACGACTTGTATATTAGTTTCTTTGTTTGCTGTTTAGGAAAAATATGTTTATTTCTTGATATTCTAAAAATACATATGTTCATATTTTGTTATTCTTAAACTAAATACATATGTTTATCTTTTGTTTTTCTTAAAATGTGTTTATCTTTTGTTATTCTTAAAATATGTTTGGATTTGTTCAGCCCTGCATGATTATACTTAGAATTCACTTAACTATTTTTATTTATTATTTGTGAATGAAATCATTCCTTAACTCTCCCCTTCCTATACGAAACTCCCATACAAAATTTCTCTCCCAAAATCTGAGATTATAAAATAATCCTAGATAATAACGATACTTTTTACATACAACCCTGTGTTTTCTGTGTTATCGATAATTATTATTACGAATGTAAGGAGAAACATCGAAATAAAAACTAAATTAAATGGATGCCGGCAAAGAAAACAGGTTTGTAAACATAATTCTTATAACATTGTTTTTTTAAATATTATTAATTAGAGATTCATTTTATAGAAAAAAAAACGTGTGTCCATAAACGTTTTCTCCTCTTATTACTTATTATAAAATGTAATATAGAATTTCCCATGCGTATTACTGCCATAATTTTTTTAAACCTCAGTAAACGTCGCATACGGATCTCCTCCAACTGTTCATTACTAACAGCCAATTGCGCAATTAAATTACATATTCCTTCTCCTTGTATTTTCTTCATATCGTTAACAATAATTAAAGAAACCAAAAATACCGAAATATTCGACGAAAATATTTTCTATGTCAATACAGTATTGACAACTGGTTGTCAGATTACCTGCATCTGCCACATGTGAACGGGTGGATTTATAACTGATTAATGCATATGTGAACGTATGGTATTATTAGATCTAAGTGGTGTGAATTTAAATAGTTTACAATGATTATTTATGATGCGATATTTCTAAATAGCAATGATATGATTTTTAGTTCTTATTAAATATTTGTTCGTAGGATGTGGTAATTTTTTCTCAATTAGTTACGTAGAATAAGAACGTGAATTCGTCAAATAAATATGCATCGTCGGTTCTAGTAAGAATATATTTCCTGTTAGTTATGGTTGTTATTTTGGTGTCTCCTTCTCCTTGAATCGCGATTATGATGTCCATCGCTAGTAATATTAGGTAATTCATTGTCCCGTCCTGTAACTTTGTAATGTCTTACGTTGTCTTTTTTATTTATTGTTATCATGCATGATGACTTAGCGGTGGTAGTCGTAGGGAAAACATTAAAAGAGGTCTCACGAAGGGTAATACTTTATTCGCTGTGCGTTGATTCGGACGTGTTTTAATTTCGATCGGTATTAATAATAGCTTTTCTACTGTGTTTTGTATGCAATACTGCTTAAAAGAGACAGAGACTCACCCATAGCAATTACAAGTGTTACAAACATAATTATAAACAATTTCTTGCTAATAAACAAACTAGGAAATAAAAATATAAAAAAATAAATAAAAACAAAGTGTACAAGCAAATTATCAGAAGGCAAGATGAGTGTGCGGCACTCTCCCACGCGAGGAAAGCAACCCGCGAGTGAGCCTGTAACAAAAACAATAACTTTTGAAACTGTGAGTATTCCGGCAATTACGCGCGACTAATGTGTTTTAAGTCTTTAGACTTAAATTAAAACACTAAAGTTAATTTTTTTTTCACAGTTTTATTTTTAAGCAAATACAACTAATGTGTTTTAAGTCTTTAGACTTAAATTAAAACACTAAAGTTAATGTTTTTTCAGAGTTTTATTTTTAAGCAAATTCAACCTTCTTGGTTGCTGCGAATCTACAGACTGACTTTTTACAATTTCCTTAATTCTAATAATACCTTATGCTTATTGAGAGCATAACTGCATTGAGCGAAAAACGTGTCGGTGTAATATTGCATACTAAGCAAATCTTTTGGTGGGAACCTTTATTTGTGAAATCTTAGTATCTTAGCATTTAAATAGTTTGGTGTATGATTCCAATTTCATTAAATGTAAGACAATACTGTCACAACTCAAAAAAGAGAAATAAATAGATAGGGTGGTGGAGTGATGGTACGTAACTCCTCCCCCCTTTGTCAAAAGATTCTCCTGGATCTTATGGTTTGTTATTTTTTAAGCCGTATTTCTCTTTCATGGCTTCCAGTTCCACATCCTCAGATTTTTTTCAATTTTATTGATAATCTTAATTTTATTACAATATTATTTTTTCTTAAATACAATATCACAATAATTATAACAATGCTTACAAAAAAGAAAGTGCTTATTGCATAAAAAACATTTCTATGATATTTTAATTCTTTTATTTCTTTAATATTTTCAAAATTTTCCAATACAATTTTTTTGAAGTTAATTTCTTTTTCAAACGTGTTATTTTCGTTGTTTACTGGAATGTAATATTTCTCTTTTACAATTTCTATCCAATTTTGAAGAACGTACTCTTTTATTGTTATTTTACAGTTGTATACAGATATTAAATAATTTTTGTTAAGTGTGATTTTTCGGTCGTCACAATTTTGTAAAACAGTTTCATTTATTGCATTCTTAACAATTAAAGTTTCATCGTCCATAGCTAGGATCTCGAATTTGTTGTTATACTTTATACTAGTTTTAATAATATACACAGTTTTGAGTTTTTTTTTTCAAATTTTTCAAATCTGTCTCTTCTTCATAATAATATACGTTATTTGCTATTTCGACAACATGTTCAATATCAGTATTTATTTCCATGAACTCTTTGTTGGGTATTGGCACTATAGCTTTTACATAGGTTTTAATAAAATTTGTTGGTATTTTAATGGCAATAATTAACTTAGATTTATCGTATTTCATTATACCTAATTTTAGTAATTTTAGCTTATAAAAATCAATATTGTAACGTTCTATTTCATTGGCCGTCAATATACTAGGGTGTAAAATCTTATGCCTAGCCGCTGATATGTTATCTTGAATTTGATTAAGCCTATTTTCCAAGTATCTGATTTTTTGCATTTGGTCTAAGTATAGCAAATATCTTACAATTTCGCTGTTCCTGGTTTTAATTTCGTTAAAAGCTGCCTGGATTATTTTTCTGTCTTCTTCTATATTATTTTTTAGTAGGTTTAAAGTGTCATTAAAGTGTAGGTTTATCTGAATTTGTTTATTAACTGTTTCAATAACGTTGTGATTATTTTCATCCGTAACTTTTAAATGCTGTAAAATTTCTTGACGGTCATCGTCGTCCATTGTGCCAAATAGCCATTTATGAGTTGTCCCGACAATATTTAAAAGTCCTCTTTTTTGTTTAAAATTCACTGGCGAAGGTGTAATTGATTTAACTTTGTCTTTAAGTATTTCTATATTATTTCTTTGAGTAATAAATCCTTATGGAGAATATCTAAATTTTTAATATTGGATTCTATTTGTGAAATTATTATATTTATTTCGGTTAAATCTATTAAATGTATTACGGTAATTGTTTCATTTATTACTTCCACTTCTCTTAATTTAATTTGAGTGTAACCTGTTTCTTCCAATATTTTGTTGACTTGCAATGTCCCTTGAGTCCCTGTTACCAATATTGCTATCACCAGTACGAATGTTGCCACCTGAAAATTTGTTTGGCCTTTTAATATTGGATGTATGAATATTTTGCAATTTCCTAAATCCTTCCAGTCGATTCTCTGAATAGTTTTCCCGTTTTTGGTTTTGTTTATAAATTGTGGTTAACTTTGATCTTTCAATTCGATTTTTTATTAATTTGTGATCAACTTTGTAATTCTGAACTTCTTGTGGAGTAGTTTTTATTGTACTATGGAAAGAATTGTTATAAAATTTTATGGCCTTCTGCATTTGAGTTATAACTGGAAGTTTTTCCTCTAGGTTTAATATTCGAATGCGTTCTGTTAGAGTGTTATTAAGTCTCTCAATATCAGCATTTCCTGTATGACTGTTTGGTTTAGTTACGTGAAACTCAATTCCTTCCCTAGTTAAAAAATCTCTAACATTTTTGGAATTAAACTCATTGTCAAACACAAAATTTTCAATGGAACCCTTAATTGATAAAAATTCGTTTATTTTGCCAATAATAGTTTGATTATTCCTATCGGGTAGGTAAAAAGCCACAGCATGTTTTAAAAATTTGTCAAGAAAAATTATAAAAGAATGTTTACTATTAACATAAGTATCGACATGAACAATTTTATTAGTAGATGTAGGAGTCTCGGTTAAATGGAATTTATTTTTAATTGGATTTCTATCATATTTTCCTCCAGAGCATATGTCACAGTTATTTATAATTTCATGTATTTTTATTTTTAATTGAGGATGATAAACCTTGTGCTTCATGCCCTCGTAAGTTACTAATATTCCAGAATGCCCAGTTTCGTACTTATGAAACAGAGATATTTGCTTTCTGAACTCGCTTTTATCCTGGATGCCCTGTGCTAAAAAGCTACATCTTACAAATGATAACCGTTCACTACTTAAGAAATTGTTAATTAAAATTTGCTGTAATTTGTTGTATTCATGATCATTAATTTGGGAAAATATCACCACTTTTCCTTTATCAAAATTTCTTCGGACTATATTAGTTACATTATCAGAGTCAATATCTTGTTTATCGATAAAGATTCTTTTGTTTTTGAAAATTTCCATGACCTCAACTTCCTTGTTATTTACTAAAATGAGTTGATTTTTGAACCTATTTACTATGGTATCTAAAATAGAAATATGACCATTGCAATTCTCTGCCTGAGAATGTATGGTTTCAAGGGAATGGTTGGAATGAACTTCTAGAGATATATCAGATTGATTTGCTGCTTCTTCAGCATTTAGATTTTTTATTATAAAAGTTTCGTTAAGAGTGATTCCTAAATCATCAGAATCTAACGCGTTTATTTCACACTTTTCGCAATTAATGCGGCTGAGAAAGTCTGCTAATTTATTTTCTTTGCCAGCAATGTAATCAATTTTTGCGTCGTATTCCCCTAATTGAACTAGCCATCTCTGCAACCTAGGGCTTATATCTTTACCCGAGTTTTTGACTTGCAACCACTTTAGTGGTTGATGATCGGTTTGGAGATCAAATTCTCTTCCAAAAAGATACGGTCTATAGTATTTGACTCCCCACACTATTGCCAATAGCTCTTTTTCAATAGTGAAATAATTTTTTTCATGATTATTTAGTGTTCGCGATGCGAATGAAACAGGATGACCATCTTGGGTCAAAACCGTACCAATAGCAAAATTGCTGGCGTCAGTGATAAGCTTAAAGCGCTTATTAAAATTTGGATATTTTAAAATAGGCGGATTTGTTATTATATCCTTTAGTTTTTCAAAAGCTATAAATAATTTGGGTCTCTTATGTTGATTTTAGCATTTTTCTTTAAATATGCGATCATGGGGTAAGCTACTTTAGAATAGTCTTTTATAAATTTTCGGTAGAAACCTGTTATTCCTAAAAATGATCTAATCTGCTTTTGTGTTGTCGGAAGCTTCAATTTTTGAATTACTTCGACCTTAGCTGGATTTGGCTTAACACCCTTAGGTATGACACCTTTATATATGGCCTAAAAATTCGGTTTCCTTCTTTAAGAAGCTACATTTATCAATTTGAATTTTAAGTCCTGCTGTTTTCAAAGTTTGAAATATTTTTGTAACATTTTGTATATGCTCTGATAAAGAAGTACTGAATATTAAGATGTCGTCTAAATAGACAACACAAATTTTATTTATATACTGACGAAGGACTGAATTCATAAGTCGCTGGAAAGTCGAAGGGGCATTTTTAAGCCCAAATGGCATTCTTATGAATTCGTAATGGCCAAAAGGTGTAGAAAAGGCAGTTTTTTTTCTGTCATTTTCATCTACAACAATTTGATGAAAACCTTTGGCAAGATCAATAGAAGAGAAGTATTGAGCTATGCCCAATTTATCAAGAATTCCTTCCATATTGGGAATTGGAAATTTATCATTAACAGTAATTTCATTTAGCTTCCGGTAGTCTACAACAATTCGTAATTTTTGGATGCCAGAATTGTCGATTTTCTTTGGTACTACCCATAAAGGACTATTATAAGGTGAATTGCTTTCCTTAATTATGTTTTGCTCTAACATTTCTTTGATTTTTTTCTATATTTCTTCTTCGTGAATTTGGGGGTACCTATACATTTTTGAATATACAGCTCTATCAGTTGATGTAATTATTTCATGTTTAATTTCATGGGTTGCAGAAAGCTTATCACCCTCTTTATAAATTATATCCTTGAAACTGTGCAATAACTTCGTTATCAATTGGGTTTCTTCCGAATTTAGATGTCTCAGATTCAATTTTTCTAGGTCGCTGTGTTCAAGTGAGCAAATTTCTACACTATTGTATGGATTGTAATTTCTAAACGGTATATGTTTATCTAGAATAGTAATAAATTTATTCTCTACATCAATCTTAGCTTTAAGAGCGATGAGAAAATTTTGACCTATTATTGCTGAATAAATTTTGCTATGGAAATCAATAACCTTCCAAGAGAAGGTACCTGAGATATTAAATTCTCTAGGTATTGGGGTAACTAATTTGTGTGTCACTTGATTTATTCCGTTTATGGTTCTGTAAAAAAGGGGTGAATTGAGTTGTTGAGTGGGAAAATTATTCCCAAGGACATTAGGTTTAATTATGCTTGTTTCTGACCCAGTGTCTCTGAGACATCTAATTTTACAATTTCCAATTGTTACTAATATTATGGGTAATTTTGTGGAGAAGCCGTCATATAAAAATTAACGTCCTCCTCTTCTTTTAAATTACCAATATCCATTGGCTCTGGTTCTTGTTGATACGCATTAGTTTGGCGTTGTTGCCTACTATGATAAGATTTTCTAGTTTGAGAAGAATTTGGTTGATTGTACTGAAATAATTTACTGAAATAATTTGCTGTGTTGAATTTCTGCTGTAATTTTCAACTGGAAAATGATTGATTAATCTGTATTATGACCTGTGGTAAGGGTTTGAATTCTGCCAGTTGAAATTTCGGGCTTGAATGCTACTATTCGGTTTAAAGTTGCCGTTTTGGAAGTTATTATTTGGCTTAGATTTTTGCCAATTTGTATTTTGAAAACAATTATTAGTATTCCAATTATTGCTATGAAAACTATTACTTGGCTTTAATGATTGCCAATTGTTGTTTGTTTTTCGCTCACTTTGTATATTAACCCTATGGTTAAATGCAATAGCCCTTGTGTCATCTAATAGTTTCAATTTGGTATATTTTGTAATTATCTCATTCAAAGTCGCATTTTCACTTAAATGAGCCCTAAATGGTCCGTCAATTTTTTGTAATAATATGTCTACCAGGTCCCTGTCTACATTTTCTGGTCGGTAGATACCAGGTTTTAATGGGTCAGCCAAGTATATATCATTAATATGAAATTTGGAATTTTCAAAAATATTAAATAGTTCTCTTAAATTTCTTACTTTTATTGTCCGGCACAAGTTGAAGACTTCTCCGTAGGTCGTCTTTGGGCTGCATTCTTGTTGAATTTTCCCCTTCATTTCCTCCCACGAAGCGCCGTTTTCTAGTTCTCTTACACGCCGGCCAGCATTGCCATGAATCTTCTCATTGGCCACAATTCTCAAACAAAACTGAATAAGGCTCAGATTTGTTCCGCATAACGTAAGATTTGATTCTACAGCATTGATAAAGGCCCTTGCGTTTTGATTTTCTGAAAGGGGCTTCAAGCGTCGAAATTGGTCGATGACATCCTTGGCGGTCATATTAAAATTAAACTACTGATGTTGGTGTTGTGTTTGCTGTTGTTGCTGCTGCTGTATTAAGCGTTGCTGCTGCAGTTGTAACTCCGCTTCTTGTCTGCGGATGATCTCCAGTAGTTCTTCCACGTCGTGCTGGTTCGCCATTATTAGACCTCTGTTTCGGTCAAAAATTTCACTTCGTTGCATTCACTTCCTTGTTCTTTAAAAATTCCTTCGGGAATATCTCCAATGACTGCGCCACTAATGTGTTTTAAGTCTTTAGACTTAAATTAAAACACTAAAGTTAATTTTTTTTCACAGTTTTATTTTTAAGCAAATTCAACTAATGTGTTTTAAGTCTTTAGACTTAAATTAAAACACTAAAGTTAATTTTTTTTTCACAGTTTTATTTTTAAGCAAATTCAACCTTCTTGGTTGCTGCGAATCTACAGACTGACTTTTTACAATTTCCTTAATTCTAATAACACCTGTTTCGCGCTCACTTTATGCAGTACCTTATGCTTATTGAGAGCATAACTGCATTGAGCGAAAAACGTGTCGGTGTAATATTGCATACTAAGCAAATCTTTTGGTGGGAACCTTTATTTGTGAAATCTTAGTATCTTAGCATTTAAATAGTTTGGTGTATGATTCTAATTTCATTAAATGTAAGACAATACTGTCACAACTCAAAAAAAGAGAAATAAATAGATAGGGTGGTGGAGTGATGGTACGTAACTCGCGCGAACTCAATGCAAAAGAAAGGAAACGAAATAGAGACCGCCCTCTCTATTAACTCTGCAGGATTACCGCAAAGCGTTGGGAGTGTCAACCTTCAAGCTCAGCCGTTCAATGGCAGTTTAACAGCGTGCGTGAGCACAAACGGAATGCCAACAACAACCACAACCAACTCATCATCAACAACGACATCAATTCTATACACTAGTACTGCAACAACAACCGTATCAAACAAACCATTGCTTGCCATCTCCCCACCTTCTTATGTACAACCTCACGCTTCAAATGAGCAGCCTCCTATAAAGAGATCACGAAACCTATAAAGTCCTCAACTTTGTCAACTACCAACAGAAATCAAAAAATAACAACGAACTTGAGCCAAAGCAAATTACCAACCTACTGGCTAAGCGGCGATACAAAGTCCACAAACAAATTTGCATCTCTTGCTATTGATGACGAAAATGAAAACAACGAAAAAAATACTCAAGCGAACAGTGGACAGAACCCTGTTACTAATGCTCAAAATTTAAATAGCGAAAAAAATAAAAATATTAATAATAAACCACCACCAATATATGTGCAAGGTGTGGAATGCATCAAGATACTAAAAAATGCTTTAAGGGCAATAGCAAAGAGCAATTTTGTCCTAAAAACGCTAAGAAATAATGAAGTACGAGTACAAGCAAATGACTTAGGAACGTACACTCAAATACATCAAAGGCTAAAACAAAAAGGAACAAAGCTGCACACTTTAAAACTAAAAAATGAGAGGGGGTTTAAAGTAGTATTACGCAACATGCATCCTTCTGTGGACCAAGAAGAAATAAAGAGTGAATTAAGAGAAAAAGTCATAAAGTCACAAATATATTTAATATTATATAACGCAAAGAACAACAAAAAAACCATTACCACTATTTTTTATTGAATTGGAAACAAACACTAATAACATTTACAACATAGACAAATTAATGCACTGCATCGTATCGTTTGAGGCACCACATCATAAACGGATAATTGCACAATGCACGAAATGTCAGAAGTATGGACACACAAAGAACTATTGCACAAGAGACTCAGTATGTGTAAAATGTGCAGGAAAACATTTAACAAGCGAATGCAACAATCCAACCATTCAATTGAAATGCGCACTATGTGGAGGTAATCATACCGCCAATTACAAAGGCTGCGAAATATATAAAGCCATAAAAATTCAACGGTTTTTAATTGACAGAAAAATTGATATTGCGTTAACTGCAGAAACACATTTCACAGACAAAAGTTATTTAACATTTCCCGGGTATAAATTATATGCAACTAATCATCCCGACGGAAAATCTCATGGAGGAACAGCCATTATCATTAAAACAAACATAAAGCATACTGAACGACTGCCCTATGTGTCACCTCACATCCAAGCAACGTCTATACAAATTGTTGACAACAATGGACCCATATCAATATCTTCTATCTATTGTCCACCACGACACTTGATAAAGACGGATCAATATGATGATTACTTTAAGACACTAGACAACAGATTCATTGCTGGAGGAGACTTGAACTCAAAGCACACTAACTGGGGTTCAAGGTTGACTAATAAAAAACGTATATATTTAATTAACGCAATCCATAAAAAAAATTGCAGGTTTATAAGTACGGGTGAACCAACTTACTGGCCTACGGATGTTAAAAAAATTACAGATTTAATCGACTACTGTATAACAAAAAATATTAACCATAACCAACTGAAGCTTAAACCAAGTTCTGAACTATCTTCTGACCACTCGCCGATAGTACTTAACTATACATCAAACATTGACCCTATAGAGATAACACCCCAAATATTTATAAAGAGGACTGACTGGGATGAGTATCGAAAACACATCTCTCAACAACTCATTCTAAGTACACCTTTGAAAACACAATTTGACATTGAGCGTAGCATCATACATTTTAATGACATAGTTATTGACGCAGGATTCAGATTCACACCGCAGCAAAAATATAGCGCACAAAACACTTCAAATGACATTTCTATTAAGAAGCAAATCAAGGAAAAAAGGAAATTGAGAAAAAGATGGCAAACAACCAGATCTCCTGCAGACAAACAGAGGTTAAACTTAACTAAAAATTTGAAGGCTTGTTTATGTGGCATAAAAAATAAGGAAATTGAAAAATATTTAAAAAATTTAACTCCTACACATGACACAAATTATTCTTTGTGAAAATGTACAAAACAACCTAAATACCAGATTAAAAACCACGGGCTTTTACAAATGATGAAAAAGCAGCGACATTGGGAAATTACTTTGAAAATGTCCTATCGAACGATGAACATAAACAAATTCACACGATTAGTAATGTTAAAACTGATACCATCACAAAAATAAGAAAAACAAGCACACAAGAAGTGATATTATGCATCAAAACTCGAATTAAACATAAAAAAGCACCCGGATATGATATGCTGACAGGCAAAGCACTTACGGAGCTACCAATTGAGACTTACCTATTTCTTAGAAACGTATTTAATGCAATGTTTCGCTTACAATACTTTCCAAAAGTATGAAAAGTCGCAGAAATCATTGCGCTACCAAAACCGGGTAAAAACCCAACAGCTTTAACTTCATATCGACCTATAAGCCTACTTCCGACTGTATCTAAAATTGCAGAAAAACTTTTACATGACGGAATTACCCCAATACTTGACACGAAAAACATCATTCCAAATCATCGATTCGGTTTTCGAAAAAAACACTCAACTATCCAACAAATACATCGAGTTACACAAAAAATAATTTCAGACATGGAAAATAAACGATATTGCGTTGCTGTATTTTTAGACGTCGCAAAAGCTTTTGACAAAGCTTCTTGCATAAAATTAGGACAATATTACCACTGGACTATTATTTAATTATCAAGAACTACCTTACTGACCGATGCTTCTACATTAAATACAATGACAAATACTCACATACACATCCAATAACAGCAGGAGTTCCTCAAGGCAGCGTTCTAGGACCACTGCTATATGTCTTATTTACCTAACTAATTCTACTATAGCAACATTCGCAGACGACACAATTTTTTTGTCATCCGACAAAAACCGCAACAACAAAATTACAGATGTACACCCACAATGTAAAGAAGTGGTTTGACAAATGGAGTTTAAAAGTAGACGAGGACAAATCTGTACAATTAATATTTACGACAAGAACAGAGATTGATGCTATGCCGATTAAGCTCAACAATAAAAATATACAAATTGAAACATCTGCAAAATATCTTGGAATCCATCTGGACTCAAAATTAACTTGGAAAGATCATATTAAAAAGAAAATAAAACAAATAAAGGAAAAATTTCGACAATTGCATTGGCTAATAGGCAGAAATTCTAAGCTCAATATTTCCAACAAACTTTTAGTATACAAGGCGGTCATTAATCAATCTGGACCTCCGGACTTCAAGTGTGGGTAACTGCAAAAAGAACTCACATAAACAAAGTACAGCGACAACAATCAAAAATCTTACGTGTAATAACAATGTTCGACAGGTACACATAAAATGATGTCATTCATACAACGTTGAATACCCTTAATCGACGAAGAAATAAAAGCGATATCAACAAGGTATTTTAACGAAATAAACCAGCACAAAAATAGAGAAGTCAATACACTCTCACAACTTGAAAGAAGAACTTAACGACGTCTGAAGAGAAACCGACCAATTGGCCTATTAAATTAAATATTAATTCTCGTATGCTAAAATAACTGTTCTATATAAAATGTAATTGTTTTCCTAAAATGTAATCGCTGTATTCGTCTTGGCCCTGGTCATGATGAAATATATTTAATAATTTTCCTAACTAATTGTTAAAAAATGTACTAAATGTCAGTATGACAGATGTATGATTAATGTAGGAATAACAAAATAAAAATAAGCAAACGAAGGGAACACTATTAATAAAATCAAGCAATGGTTACAATCGGCTGGACTAAGAGGAGCAGACCATAAGACCGAACTGGTTCTCATAAGTTCTAGGCGAAAAATTTAAAACATTGAAATAAAGGTTGGTGGTCACAATATAACATCAACAGACACCATAAAATATTTAGGGGAATGATCGACAGAAGACTCAGTTTTAAAAAGCATCGGGAATATGCAAGCTCGAAAGCTGCAAAATCTTGCGCGGCTTTATCGCGACTGATGCCCAATGTGGGTGGACCAAAACAACAAATGAGAGCATTATTAGGAAGCGTCTGCAACTCAATCCTGTTTTACGCTGTGGAAGTGTGGGGCGACGTAGTGAAATATCCCAGCTATCTGAGACCGGCTAAGCGGGTGTACAGATTATGCAATGTCAGAATCATTAGAGGCTATAGGACCATATGATGAAGCAGCAGGGGTAATAGCAGGTAGAATCCCCCTCGATATAAAGGTAAAATGCATGAAACAAAAATACCAGCATGTATGTCTCTTTTAGGCAGTATTTGTACAAATACAAGCACACAGACTCCCCGTTTTGCCTATACTGCCAAGAAAAACATGAAACGCCTGAGCATGCCCTGTTGTAGTGCTCTAGATTTGATGGGGAACGAAGCACGTGGTGCTCAAATATCGGCGAGAGCATAACAGCTACTAGCCTAGTACAATATATACTATAATCTGAAGAAACGTGGAACTATGGTTGTAACGTAGCCTCAACAATTATGCGAAGGCTGAGACATGATGACAACGAACGCAGACAAATGAGTGAATAAACACATCCTGCTCCCTTGAAGGAATATCTTAACTGTTAATACCGAAGGGAAAAAGCAGAACGGCGAGGCGATGGTTTAGTCCGCAGGCACTACGAAACTCAGTTCAAAAGAGCCGGGGAATATCGCATGTGAATCGGGCATACGTGTGAATCGGTTCATACGTATCTTTAGAAGATTCCACCTCCAAAGTCCGCATACCAAAAAAAAAAAAAACGTTGTCTTTGTGAATTACTTGCCTTCCTTGCTGTATGTTATTAGGTTACTTTTAACCCGCTTGTCTATAACCAACTTTTTCGACATTGTTCTATAACCTGGGTACCCCTCACCTTATATAAAACGCGTATATGCGTATTTACTGGTACCCACGGTTTTTTATTGTTAATATATGTAAAAGTGAAAGATCTGTAGCTGTTTGAACAAGTACAGTATTTTTCAAATATTTTTTCTTTGCATTTTCCCAGGTCTATTCTTATAACGTACCAGCTTTTCAGGTAGTCGCACGCTCCCCTACAATTGGTAGGGAGATGTGCGACTACCCGAGCCCTATGACGTCAAAAACGAACATCATAAGGTACCTGGGTTGTAATGTGACCGCGTCTTTGGCGTATATTTCATTTAGTATTCGTTGAGTAGGTGAGAAATGTAGACGATTTCAGTGTGATTAAAAAAAAAACTTAATTGAGAAGAAAATGGAAGAACTATCTGCGCAAGGTAAACTTATATAAAATTAGTATTTTGGTATAAATTTACGACCTTGATGAAAGTAAAATCAAATGATCTGTTATGTATTTCATTAGGTTGACTACTGTAGAGTAGTCACCGTATTTGGCCACGTTACTGGGAGATAAGTCAGGCCCTGAGAGTTCCACGTCAGATAGTGAGGATTAGGGCTGTTTTCCGTTATTATCAATAATAATGATTTGTATGTAATTCTAACTACCCTTTCTCCAATTTTACACTTTCAATATTGATTTTATTACAATTACAGCACGAACAATACACTGGAATCAAGTGGGTCCCCGGGTACACTGGTTATTAAACAAGCGCGTTAATTAGTTTGACCCCCGGGAATCAAATGCTATTTTCATTAAAAAAAAAGTTGAAAGAGTAGATCGATGTAGAACTGACCAAATAACGAGGAACCGGACGGAAACAATTTTTTATCAAGCAGTGTTTGAATTGAACTATCTCAAAGATGGAAAAGGGTACCCGGGTACCCGGTTATTAACATAAAGGTTAATTAACATTTGCTTCTTCTCATTCCATTATCATTCTCTGCTGTAGCTAGCCTACAGCGTTAACATTCTTTCTTCCTTCATACAAACAAATTTTACTCAACTGCTGTTTAATTTGACCAGTTGAGTCTATTTCTGTTAACTTTTGGTGGAAAGTATGTCTGTAGTGAACTAAAACATTTAACAAGCGAATGCAACAATCCAACCATTCAAGTGGAATGCGCACTATGTCTAGGTAATCATACCGCCAATTACAAAGGCTGCGAAATATTTAAAGCCATAAAAATTCAACGATTCCCACCTTTACGCAAAAAGGAAATTATAACAAACCAAAACACAAACATCACAAAATCAACAGGAATACCAGGTATAATTTATGCTGATGCAATAGCCTCATCAAATCCACAGGTAATAGAACCAGAACTAACTATCAAACCTCAAAACAATAAAGATATTGATGAACTCAAAGACATGATAAAAACTTTAATCACCCAAATGACTAATATGATGAACATAATTACAATGTTAATAAATAACTCGAATGGACAAAAGTAATAACACAAAAATTCTTATCTGGAATGCAAATGGACTAACTCGGCAATATTTTGAGCTGAAGCGGTTTTTAATTGACAGAAAAATTGATATTGCGTTAATTGCAGAAACACATTTCACAGACAAAAGTTATTTAACATTTCCCTGATATAAATTATGTGCAACTAATCATCCCGACGGAAAATCTCATGGAGGAATAGCCATTATCATTAAAACAAACATAAAGCATACTGAACGACTGCCCTATGTGTCACCTCACATCCAAGCAACGTCTATACAAATTGTTGACAACAATGGACCCATATCAATATCTTCTATCTATTGTCCACCACGACACTTGATAAAGACGGATCAATATGATGATTACTTTAAGACACTAGACAACAGATTCATTGCTGGAGGAGACTTGAACGCAAAGCATACTGACTGGGGTTCAAGGTTGACTAATAAAAAAGGTATATATTTAATTAACGCAATCCATAAAAAAAATTGCAGGTTTATAAGTACGGGTGAACCAACTTACTGGCCTACGGATGTTAAAAAAATTACAGATTTAATCGACTACTGTATAACAAAAAATATTAACCATAACCAACTGAAGCTTAAACCAAGTTCTGAACTATCTTCTGACCACTCGCCGATAGTACTTAACTATACATCAAACATTGACCCTATAGAGATAACACCCCAAATATTTATAAAGAGGACTGACTGGGATGAGTATCGAAAACACATCTCCCAAGAACTCATTCTAAGTACACCTTTGAAAACACAACTTGACATTGAGCGTAGCATCATACATTTTAATGACATAGTTATTGACGCAGGATTCAGATTCACACCGCAGCAAAAATACATCGCACAAAACACTTCAAATGACATTTCTATTAAGAAGCAAATCAAGGAAAAAAGGAAATTGAGAAAAAGATGGCAAACAACCAGATCTCCTGCAGACAAACAGAGGTTAAACTTAACTAAAAATTTGAAGGCTTGTTTATGTGGCATAAAAAATAAGGAAATTGAAAAATATTTAAAAAATTTAACTCCTACACATGACACAAATTATTCTTTGTGAAAATGTACAAAACAACCTAAATACCAGATTAAAAACCACGGGCTTTTACAAATGATGAAAAAGCAGCGACATTGGGAAATTACTTTGAAAATGTCCTATCGAACGATGAACATAAACAAATTCACACGATTAGTAATGTTAAAACTGATACCATCACAAAAATAAGAAAAACAAGCACACAAGAAGTGATATTATGCATCAAAACTCGAATCAAACATAAAAAAGCACCCGGATATGATATGCTGACAGGCAAAGCACTTACGGAGCTACCAATTGAGACATACCTATTTCTTAGAAACGTATTTAATGCAATGTTTCGCTTACAATACTTTCCAAAAGTATGGAAAGTCGCAGAAATCATTGCGCTACCAAAACCGGGTAAAAACCCAACAGCTTTAACTTCATATCGACCTATAAGCCTACTTCCGACTATATCTAAAATTGCAGAAAAACTTTTACATGACAGAATTACCCCAATACTTGACACGAAAAACATCATTCCAAATCATCGATTCGGTTTTCGAAAAAAACACTCAACTATCCAACAAATCCATCGAGTTACACAAAAAATAATTGCAGACATGTAAAATAAACGATATTGCGTTGCTGTATTTTTAGACGTCGCAAAAGCTTTTGACAAAGCTTCTTGCATAAAATTAGGACAATATTACCACTGGACTATTATTTAATTATCAAGAACTACCTTACTGACCGATGCTTCTACATTAAATACAATGACAAATACTCACATATACATCCAATAACAGCAGGAGTTCCTCAAGGCAGCGTTCTAGGACCACTGCTATATGTCTTATTTACCTAACTAATTCTACTATAGCAACATTCGCAGACGACACAATTTTATTGCCATCCAACAAAAACCGCAACAACAAAATTACAGATGTACACCAACAATGTAAAGAAGTGGTTTGACAAATGGAGTTTAAAAGTAGACGAGGACAAATCTGTACAAGTAATATTTACGACAAGAACAGAGATTGATGCTATGCCGATTAAGCTCAACAATAAAAATATACAAATTGAAACATCTGCAAAATATCTTGGAATCCATCTGGACTCAAAATTAACTTGGAAAGATCATATTAAAAAGAAAATAAAACAAATAAAGGAAAAATTACGACAATTGCATTGGCTAATAGGCAGAAATTCTAAGCTCAATATTTCCAACAAACTTTTAGTATACAAGGCGGTCATTAAGCCAATCTGGACCTACGGACTTCAAGTGTGGGTAACTGCAAAAAGAACTCACATAAACAAAGTACAGCGACAACAATCAAAAATCTTACGTGTAATAACAATGTCCGACAGGTACACATAAAATGATGTCATTCATACAACGTTGAATACACCCTTAATCGACGAAGAAATAAAAGCGATATCAACAAGGTATTTTAACGAAATAAACCAGCACAAAAATAGAGAAGTCAATACACTCTCACAACTTGAAAGAAGAACTTAACGACGTCTGAAAAGAAACCGACCTGTAATGAAATGATTATTAAAGTAATTTTTATTTCATTTATTGAATTTTATTACTTCAAGCTGGGCATCCAGCTTGTAAAGCAATTGTTTTATTTCTTGTCTCTTACATACAACGTACAAGCGTTTTTATAGGAATTTTAGTCAATACAAACCAATAACAATTTTTGGGTGTTTACTTATGTAATATGATTCTAGCATTCACGCGCTGCACATAAAAGAATTACGTTAGCTATGTTTGCATTTAATTTCAAGTGTAGTGAACCTTTTAAGAAATATGATACTCTATTTAAACGGCACAGCAAAGTGAATGCATAAGTGGACAATAAAATAAAAAACTAAAAACAAAATGTTTATGAATATTAATGTTAAGGCATATCCGACTTATAATCATACTACACCTCCCTTCTTCGGAAGAATGCTCATACAGCTTTTTTTTTTGTATGAACATTCTTTTACATTGAATTGTTAAAATAAAAATATGTACATAAGAGTAATCTTAATTTTATATATGTATATATTGTATTAATTTTCTAAGTTTAGACGCGTCTTTAAAACTACTTATTGTTGATAAATCTTAAGCCTATTTTTGTGAACTATTTGTTCTTTTAAAGATAACTTATCGACTATAGTAACATTATTTTTATTATCTATTGATTTAATAGTATAAGGCCCACAATATTGGGGTTCCAGTTTATGGGCCACTTCATTCCTAAGTAAAACTAAATTGCCTATGCTAAAATTGTGATCTAAACTATTTTTATCATAAAATGTTTTTTGCTTAATTTTAGCTATGTCTATCATATTGCGAGCTCTTTTATGTGCTACTTCTAGCCTAAATCTTACTTCTCTAGCGTAGTTATCTATGTTATATAATGGAGTAATTTGGTCTACATTTGTGAACTGCTGAAACATTTTTGGTGTTTTTCCAAAAACTAATTCATACGGACAATAGTCATGTACTGTAGAAGGAGTGGTGTTAAAACAGTATGTGAAGTATTGTAGCCACTCATCCCAGTCGTTTTTGTCAATCGATATGTAAGATCTTACGTATTGATTGAAAGTTTTATGTGATCTTTCTATTACTCCTAGTGTTTGGTGGTGATAAGCAGTTGAATTAAGTTTCTCTATTTTTAGCAATTCACATAGCTCTGTTAGTATTGAATTTTTGTATTCTGTACCCATGTCCGAAATGAACGTCTTCATTGGACCGTAGGTAAGAATAAACTTTTCAAATATTGCTTTCGCAACTGTCTTGGCATTTTTGTCTTGGATGGGTATCGTGACTAAATATTTTTTCATGTCGCATATTATTGTGACTGCATAAGTATTACCATTAATTGTTGTAGGTAGTGGGCCTATTGTGTCTACAAAGACTATATCAAATGTACCTGTAGGTGTTGGTGTTAAAGTCATTGGGCTTTTTAAATGCTTTGTTATTTTGGTTTTTTGGCATTTTTCGCAAGTTTTTACGTACTTAGCAACATCTTTTGACATTTTATTCCAGAAGTAATGTCTTTTAATTTTCATGAGTGTTCTGAAAATTCCGCAATGACCGCCTTCTATAGGGTCATCGTGGTATCTTTTTAGAATGTCCATTACAGTTTTAGCATCATTAACGTGGGTCACCTCATTCAGTAGCGCTACTTTTACTTTATTTAATATCATATTGCCCTTATTTTTAAAATAATTAATCGAGACAAATTCGAAAATTTTCTCGCTAGGTGCCATTTGTAAATTATTAATGCCATGTTTGTCGGCCACTTCGTCGAGCCTAGAGAAGAATTGTCCTAAGTCAATTTTCCCATTAGCAAATAAGTCATCAATTTTTATATATGCCATTATAGATTTTCCTCGTTTGATGTAAGATCGTGTGGGTGTAATCTTTAATTTGTTGTATTTCCTGACGTCAGTGTTATTAATTGGGACATATATTTTGGGCTTATCATATGTTTTAATGTGCTGCTGTGTAGTTGGACTGCTGTTATTTTTCGACATTGATCTAGTCACTATTTTGTATATATTTTGATTCTTTTCATTTATTCCTTTTAAGTCATTGATTGTAATGCGAGACAAAGCGTCCGCAACGTGATTATCTTTTCTTCAATTTTTTATTATGCATAGCATATAATTTTAATGCTAATATAAATAAGGTTATGACTGTGATTATAATTAAACAAATTTCGATTAAATTTAAGCCAGTATTAACGACTACTTCGTTTACTACTTTGGCATTGGGTTTATCAACTTTCGATAAAGTTTTTCCCATTTCTGAAAGATTAGCTATTGGGGACCTTATACCGTAAATCAAATAATTTATAATGTAAGGGTATATAATTTATAAATTTTGTTTTTACATTGAATTTATTTATCTTTTTTTTTTTTTTTGTTTTTTAACGACAATGTGTGCATAACCATTTTGAAAAATTTTGTTTTTACATTGGATTTATATTTATTATTTTTTTAAAACTACAATGTGTGCATAAACATTTTGAAAAATTTTGTTTTTACATTGGATTTATATTTATATATTTTTTTTTTCTGCGAGCGGTTAACGCTTGTCAGCCTATACTGTCTGCGTGAAGCACGCACAGTTTTTTTGTTTTTCGGTTTTTTTTTTTGTTTTTATTTAATCTGCTTACGCTGTTGCAGCAGGAATTCCAATTTTGAGATGCGTTCCCAAATGGAGCAAGCCTTGTTCCAAGGTGGTGGTGGCTGAGTGTTGACTTCTCGGAGTAGATATCCAATCTCTCGTTTAATGCGTTGGGTGTAGCCGCCTCTGCGCTTTGGCTTCTTTACGATTGGGATGACTATTTCCGCTGGTTTCTTTATTAAATGATTTCTCCTTCTATACTCCTCAATGGAGATAGCTTTCGGCCCTTCTGTGGTCATCTATCTTCTGGTCTATTGGCCAGACTAGGAACTTCACGCAACTGGCAGATCTTATTGGCTGATCAATACCAGGACTTTGTTATTAGACCTGTGCTTTCCGCCACTTGTGCAAAAAAATCTTAGCACCAAGCTGGACTTTGGAATTAGCATTTGAGCTTTCCGCCACTTGTGCAAAAAAATCTTAGCACCAAGCTGACAGGATCGCCATGTAATGAAATGATTATTAAAGTAATTTTTATTTCATTTATTGAATTTTATTACTTCAAGCTGGGCATCCAGCTTGTAAAGCAATTGTTTTATTTCTTGTCTCTTACATACTACGTACAAGCGTTTTTATAGGAATTTTAGTCAATACAAACCAATAACAATTTTTCGGTGTTTACTTATGTAATATGATTCTAGCATTCACGCGCCGCACATAAAAGAATTACGTTAGCTATGTTTGCATTTAATTTCAAGTGTAATGAACCTTTTAAGAAATATGATACTATTTAAACGGCACAGCAAAGTGAATGCATAAGTGGACAATAAATAAAAAACCAAAACAAAACAATAAATATTTATGAATATTAATGTTAAGGCATATCCGACTTATAATCATACTACAGACCAATTGGAATTAAATATTAATTCTCGTATGCTAAAATAACTGTTCTATATAAAATGTAATTGTTTTCCTAAAATGTAATCGCTGTATTCGTCTTGGCACTGGTCATGATGAAATATATTTAATAATTTTCCTAACTAATTGTTAAAAAATGTACTAAATGTCAGTATGACAGATGTATGATTAATGTAGGAATAACAAAATAAAAAATAAACAAAACGAAGAGGACACTATTAATAAAATCAAGCAATGGTTACAATCGTCTGGGCTAAGACTAGCAGACCATAAGACCGAATTGGTTCTCATAAGCTCTAGGCGAAAAATTTAAAACATTCAAATTAAGGTTGTCACAATATAACATCAACAGACACCATAAAATATTTAGGGGTAATGATCGACAGAAGACTCAGTTTTAAAAAGCATCGGGAATATGCAAGCTCGAAAGCTGCAAAATCCTTCACGGCTTTATCGCGACTGATGCCCGATGTGGGTGGACCAAAACAACAAATGAGAGCATTGTTAGGAAGCGTCTGCAACTCAATCCTGTTTTACGCTGTGGAAGTGTGGGGCGACGTAGTGAAATATCCCAGCTATCTGAGACCGGCTAAGCGGGTGTACAGATTATGCAATGTCAGAATCATTAGAGGCTATAGGACCATATGATGAAGCAGCAGGGGTAATAGCAGGTAGAATCCCCCTCGATATAAAGGTAAAATGCATGAAACAAAAATACCAGCATGCAAAAAACGCGCGGGTATTTGGTGACAAAGCCTCACTGAGGGACGCCCTACAGAGGATCGATGATACCGCTCTGCAAAACTGGCAGACCAAATCGAACGATAGTGGGAAGGGAAGAACCACTTTTACTATGATCCCCGACATACATAAATGGATCCGGAGAACATACGGAAACGTTACCTTCATGCTGACACAGTTTTTAACTGGGCATGGCTGTTTCAGGCAGTATTTGTACAAATACAAGCACACAGACTCCCCGTTTTGCCTATACTGCCAAGAAAAACGTGAAACGCCTGAGCATGCCCTGTTGGAGTGCTCTAGATTTGATGGGGAACGAAGCACGTGGCGCTCAAATATCGGCGAGAGCATAACAGCTACTAGCCTAGTACAATATATGCTAGAATCTGAAGAATCGTGGAACTATGGTTGTAACGTAGCCTCAACAATTATGCGAAGGCTGAGACATGATGACAACGAGCGCAGACAAATGAGTGAATAAACACATCCTGCTCCCTTGAAGGAATATCTTAACTGTTAATACCGAAGGGAAAAAGCAGAACGGCGAGGCGATGGTTTAGTCCGCAGGCACTACGAAACTCAGTTCAAAAGAGCCGGGAAATATCGCATGTGAATCGGGCATACGTGTGAATCGGTTCATACGTATCTTTAGAAGATTCCACCTCCAAAGTCCGCATACCAAAAAAAAAAAAAAAACGTTGTCTTTGTGAATTACTTGCCTTCCTTGCTGTATGTTATTAGGTTACTTTTAACCCGCTTGTCTATAACCAACTTTTTCGACATTGTTCTATAACCTGGGTACCCCTCACCTTATATAAAACGCGTATATGCGTATTTACTGGTACCCACGGTTTTTTTATTGTTAATATATGTATAAGTGAAAGATCTGTAGCTGTTTGAACAAGTACAGTAGTTTTCAAATATTTTTTCTTTGCATTTTCCCAGGTCTATTCTTATAACGTACCAGCTTTTCAGGTAGTCGCACGCTCCCCTACAAATGGTAGGGAGATGTGCGACTACCCGAGCCCTATGACGTCAAGAGCTGACATCATAAGGTACCTGGGTTGTAATGTGACCGCGTCTTTGGCGTATATTTCATTTAGTATTCGTTGAGTAGGTGAGAAATGTAGACGATTTCAGTGTGATTAAAAAAAAAAACTTAATTGAGAAGAAAATGGAAGAACTATCTGCGCAAGGTAAACTTATATAAAATTAGTATTTTGGTATAAATTTACGACCTTGATGAAAGTAAAATCAAATGATCTGTTATGTATTTCATTAGGTTGACTACTGTAGAGTAGTCACCGTATTTGGCCACGTTACTGGGAGATAAGTCAGGCCCTGAGAGTTCCACGTCAGATAGTGAGGATTAGGGCTGTTTTCCGTTATTATCAATAATAATGATTTGTATGTAATTCTAACTACCCTTTCTCCAATTT
Source organism: Anastrepha obliqua (assembly GCF_027943255.1). Taxonomy (NCBI): domain Eukaryota; kingdom Metazoa; phylum Arthropoda; class Insecta; order Diptera; family Tephritidae; genus Anastrepha; species Anastrepha obliqua. The sequence continues at coordinate 6,725,697 of NC_072897.1, forward strand.
TACACTTTCAATATTGATTTTATTACAATTACAGCACGAACAGTACACTGGAATCAAGTTGGTCCCCGGGTACACTGGTTATTAAACAAGCGCGTTAATTAGTTTGACCCCCGGGAATCAAATGCTATTTTCATTAAAAAAAAAGTTGAAAGAGTAGATCGATGTAGAATTGACCAAATAACGAGGAACCGGACGGAAACGATTTTTTATCAAGCAGTGTTTGAATTGAACTATCTCAAAGATGGAAAAGGGTACCCGGGTACCCGGTTATTAACATAAAGGTTAATTAACATTTGCTTCTTCTCATTCCATTATCATTCTCTGCTGTAGCGAGCCTACAGCGTTAACAGTTGAGTATATTTCTGTTAACTTTTGGTGGAAAGTATGTCTGTAGTGAACTAAAACATTTAACAAGCGAATGCAACAATCCAACCATTCAAGTGGAATGCGCACTATGTCTAGGTAATCATACCGCCAATTACAAAGGCTGCGAAATATTTAAAGCCATAAAAATTCAACGATTCTCACCTTTACGCAAAAAGGAAATTATAACAAACCAAAACACAAACATCACAAAATCAACAGGAATACCAGGTATAATTTATGCTGATGCAATAGCCTCATCAAATCCACAGGTAATAGAACCAGAACTAACTATCAAACCTCAAAACAATAAAGATATTGATGAACTCAAAGACATGATAAAAACTTTAATCACCCAAATGACTAATATGATGAACATAATTACAATGTTAATAAATAACTCGAATGGACAAAAGTAATAACACAAAAATTCTTATCTGGAATGCAAATGGACTAACTCGGCAATATTTTGAGCTGAAGCGGTTTTTAATTGACAGAAAAATTGATATTGCGTTAATTGCAGAAACACATTTCACAGACAAAAGTTATTTAACATTTCCCTGATATAAATTATATGCAACTAATCATCCCGACGGAAAATCTCATGGAGGAACAGCCATTATCATTAAAACAAACATAAAGCATACTGAACGACTGCCCTATGTGTCACCTCACATCCAAGCAACGTCTATACAAATTGTTGACAACAATGGACCCATATCAATATCTTCTATCTATTGTCCACCACGACACTTGATAAAGACGGATCAATATGATGATTACTTTAAGACACTAGACAACAGATTCATTGCTGGAGGAGACTTGAACGCAAAGCATACTGACTGGGGTTCAAGGTTGACTAATAAAAAACGTATATATTTAATTAACGCAGTCCATAAAAAATTTGCAGGTTTATAAGTACGGGTGAACCAACTTACTGGCCTACGGATGTTGAAAAAATTACAAATTTAATCGACTTCTGTATAACAAAAAATATTAACCATAACCAATTCAAGCTTAAACCAAGTTATGAACTATCTTCTGACCACTCGCCGATAGTAACTATACATCAAACATTGACCCTATAGAGATGACACCCCAAATATTTATAAAGAGGACTGACTGGGATGAGTATCGAAAACACATCTCCCAACAACTCATTCTAAGTACACCTTTGAAAGCACAACTTGACATTGAGCGTAGCATCATACATTTTAATGACATAGTTATTGACGCAGGATTCAGATTCACACCGCAGCAAAAATATAGCGCACAAAACACTTCAAATGACATTTCTATTAAGAAGCAAATCAAGGAAAAAAGGAAATTGAGAAAAAGATGGCAAACAACCAGATCTCCTGCAGACAAACAGAGGTTAAACTTAACTAAAAATTTGAAGGCTTGTTTATGTGGCATAAAAAATAAGGAAATTGAAAAATATTTAAAAAATTTAACTCCTACACATGACACAAATTATTCTTTGTGCAAATGTACAAAAAAACTTAAAAACCAGATAAAGCATCAACCCCCACTAAGAAAAGATGATAACACACGGGCTTTTACAAATGATGAAAAAGCAGCGACATTGGGAAATTACTTTGAAAATGTCCTATCGAACGATGAACATAAACAAATTCACACGATTAGTAATGTTAAAACTGATACCATCACAAAAATAAGAAAAACAAGCACACAAGAAGTGATATTATGCATCAAAACTCGAATTAAACATAAAAAAGCACCCGGATATGATATGCTGACAGCCAAAGCACTTACGGAGCTACCAATTGAGACTTACCTATTTCTTAGAAACGTATTTAATGCAATGTTTCGCTTACAATACTTTCCAAAAGTATGGAAAGTCGCAGAAATCATTGCGCTACCAAAACCGGGTAAAAACCCAACAGCTTTAACTTCATATCGACCTATAAGCCTACTTCCGACTATATCTAAAATTGCAGAAAAACTTTTACATGACAGAATTACCCCAATACTTGACACGAAAAACATCATTCCAAATCATCGATTCGGTTTTCGAAAAAAACACTCAACTATCCAACAAATACATCGAGTTACACAAAAAATAATTTCAGACATGTAAAATAAACGATATTGCGTTGCTGTATTTTTAGACGTCGCAAAAGCTTTTGACAAAGCTTCTTGCATAAAATTAGGACAATATTACCACTGGACTATTATTTAATTATCAAGAACTACCTTACTGACCGATGCTTCTACATTAAATACAATGACAAATACTCACATATACATCCAATAACAGCAGGAGTTCCTCAAGGCAGCGTTCTAGGACCACTGCTATATGTCTTATTTACCTAACTAATTCTACTATAGCAACATTCGCAGACGACACAATTTTATTGCCATCCAACAAAAACCGCAACAACAAAATTACAGATGTACACCAACAATGTAAAGAAGTGGTTTGACAAATGGAGTTTAAAAGTAGACGAGGACAAATCTGTACAAGTAATATTTACGACAAGAACAGAGATTGATGCTATGCCGATTAAGCTCAACAATAAAAATATACAAATTGAAACATCTGCAAAATATCTTGGAATCCATCTGGACTCAAAATTAACTTGGAAAGATCATATTAAAAAGAAAATAAAACAAATAAAGGAAAAATTACGACAATTGCATTGGCTAATAGGCAGAAATTCTAAGCTCAATATTTCCAACAAACTTTTAGTATACAAGGCGGTCATTAAGCCAATCTGGACCTACGGACTTCAAGTGTGGGTAACTGCAAAAAGAACTCACATAAACAAAGTACAGCGACAACAATCAAAAATCTTACGTGTAATAACAATGTCCGACAGGTACACATAAAATGATGTCATTCATACAACGTTGAATACACCCTTAATCGACGAAGAAATAAAAGCGATATCAACAAGGTATTTTAACGAAATAAACCAGCACAAAAATAGAGAAGTCAATACACTCTCACAACTTGAAAGAAGAACTTAACGACGTCTGAAAAGAAACCGACCTGTAATGAAATGATTATTAAAGTAATTTTTATTTCATTTATTGAATTTTATTACTTCAAGCTGGGCATCCAGCTTGTAAAGCAATTGTTTTACAGGGTGGCTGATGAATTTTGCTACATTAAGAAACTCAAATAACTTTTTTTTTAGTGTATGGAATTCATTTATTTTTTTTTTTCAAGTTGAAGGTCATTAAATTTTATTAAATGTAGCTTAACTAGTTTTAAAAATAATTGAATTTAAATGCCCCCCATGCTCGTTGACACAAGTGCGGCATCTTAGTAAAAAGTTGTTCATTGCTGCTTTGAGAGTTGCGACAGGAATAGCCGCAATTGTTGCCCGAATGGATTGTTTTGGTTCATCCAAATTTTTTGACTTTGTTTTATAAACTTCTTGTTTACATAAACCCCGCAAGAAAAAGTCAGGTGCAGTAAGGGCAGGCGACCTGGGGGGCCAACGAAATTCGGAGTTTCTTGAAATCAGTTTATTGGGAAATTTTCGTCGCAACTCTGTCATAACAGTCTGGGCTATGTGAGACGTTGCCCCATCTTGTTGAAACCACACAGAGTTGAAAGGAATTCTCTTTCGGCGTAGTTCTGGATAGAAAAATTCTTTCAGCATTTTCAAATAACGGTCTCCAGTAACCGTAACGGTGTGACCATTTTCTTCAAAAAAATAAAGCCCGACAATACAGCGTGAAGAAACCGCACACCACACTGTCACGCGAAGAGGTTGCAATTCCGTCTCGTGGAGTATCTGTGGGTTAGAAGTACTCCATATTCGACAATTTTGTTTGTTCACATTGCCGTTTAAATCGAAATGGGCCTCATCAGGCATGAAAAGGCAGTTTAACATGTTTTGGTCTTCTTCCACCATTTGCAGGATCTTCTGGCAAAATTCCAAGCGAATCGGCAAGTCTGCTGCATTCAGTTTGTTAACCATTTGAATTTTGTAGGGAAATAAGTCTAAATCTTTGTGCGTTATTGTTTGCAAAGACTGTCGGCTGACACCAAGTTGAGCAGATAAGCTTCTTGTTGAAACCCTTGGATTGCTTTGTATAGCTGCAGCTACAGCAGCGATCGTTTCCTCCCTCCCGAACTGGTGGGTTTCGATGATAAGGCCTTCTTGCGACTGTTCCTTGCTCAGCAAAATTATTCACCAGTCTCATTATGGTCCATCTGCTCGGGGGATCGCCGCCAAACATCCGCCTGTACTCTCTCTGTACCAAAACTACGGACTCCAGTGCGTGATAGCGACGGACTATCCAAATTCTTGCTTGCGTGTCCCAGTTATCCATTTTAATAAATTTTAAAGATCAATCTGCAAATTAAAACAAAAATGGAACAGATAACTTAAAAAGAAAAAAAGTTATTCAATTTTTTTTTTGGTAGCGGCTTTCATCAGCCACCCTGTATTTCTTGTCTGTTACATACAACGTACAAGCGTTTTTATAGGAATTTTAGTCAATACAAACCAATAACAATTTTTGGGTGTTTACTTATGTAATATGATTCTAGCATTCACGCGCCGCACATAAAAGAATTACGTTAGCTATGTTTGCATTTAATTTCAAGTGTAATGAACCTTTTAAGAAATATGATACTCTATTTAATCGGCACAGCAAAGTGAATGCATAAGTGGACAATAAAATAAAAAACTAAAAACAAAATGTTTATGAATATTAATGTTAAGGCATATCCGACTTATAATCATACTACACCTCCCTTCTTCGGAAGAATGCTCATACAACTTTTTTTTTTGTATGAACATTCTTTTACATTGAATTGTTAAAATAAAAATATGTACATAAGAGTAATCTTAATTTTATATATGTATATATTATATTAATTTTCTAAGTTTAGACGCGTCTTTAAAACTACTTATTGTTGATAAATCTTAAGCCTATTTTTGTGAACTATTTGTTCTTTTAAAGATAACTTATCGACTATAGTAACATTATTTTTATTATCTATTGATTTAATAGTATAAGGCCCACAATATTGGGGTTCCAGTTTATGGGCCACTTCATTCCTAAGTAAAACTAAATTGCCTATGCTAAAATTGTGATCTAAACTATTTTTATCATAAAATGTTTTTTGCTTAATTTTAGCTATGTCTATCATATTGCGAGCTCTTTTATGTGCTACTTCTAGCCTAAATCTTACTTCTCTAGCGTAGTTATCTATGTTATATAATGGAGTAATTTGGTCTACATTTGTGAACTGCTGAAACATTTTTGGTGTTTTTCCAAAAACTAATTCATACGGACAATAGTCATGTACTGTAGAAGGAGTGGTTTAAAACAGTATGTGAAGTATTGTAGCCACTCATCCCAGTCGTTTTTGTCAATCGATATGTAAGATCTTACGTATTGATTGAAAGTTTCATGTGATCTTTCTATTACTCCTAGTGTTTGGTGGTGATAAGCAGTTGAATTAAGTTTCTCTATTTTTAGCAATTCACATAGCTCTGTTAGTATTGAATTTTTGTATTCTGTACCCATGTCCGAAATGAACGTCTTCATTGGACCGTAGGTAAGAATAAACTTTTCAAATATTGCTTTCGCAACTGTCTTGGCATTTTTGTCTTGGATGGGTATCGTGACTAAATATTTTTTCATGTCGCATATTATTGTGACTGCATAAGTATTACCATTAATTGTTGTAGGTAGTGGGCCTATTGTGTCTACAAAGACTATATCAAATGTACCTGTAGGTGTTGGTGTTAAAGTCATTGGGCTTTTTAAATGCTTTGTTATTTTGGTTTTTTGGCATTTTTCGCAAGTTTTTACGTACTTAGCAACATCTTTTGACATTTTATTCCAGAAGTAATGTCTTTTAATTTTCATGAGTGTTCTGAAAATTCCGCAATGACCGCCTTCTATAGGGTCATCGTGGTATCTTTTTAGAATGTCCATTACAGTTTTAGCATCATTAACGTGGGTCACCTCATTCAGTAGCGCTACTTTTACTTTATTTAATATCATATTGCCCTTATTTTTAAAATAATTAATCGAGACAAATTCGAAAATTTTCTCGCTAGGTGCCATTTGTAAATTATTAATGCCATGTTTGTCGGCCACTTCGTCGAGCCTAGAGAAGAATTGTCCTAAGTCAATTTTCCCATTAACAAATAAGTCATCAATTTTTATATATGCCATTATAGATTTTCCTCGTTTGATGTAACATCGTGTGGGTGTAATCTTTAATTTGTTGTATTTCCTGACGTCAGTGTTATTAATTGGGACATATATTTTGGGCTTATCATATGTTTTAATGTGCTGCTGTGTAGTTGGACTGCTGTTATTTTTCGACATTGATCTAGTCACTATTTTGTATATATTTTGATTCTTTTCATTTATTCCTTTTAAGTCATTGATTGTAATGCGAGACAAAGCGTCCGCAACGTGATTATCTTTTCTTTAATTTTTTATTATGCATAGCATATAATTTTAATGCTAATATAAATAAGGTTATGACTGTGATTATAATTAAACAAATTTCGATTAAATTTAAGCCAGTATTAACGACTACTTCGTTTACTACTTTGGCATTGGGTTTATCAACTTTCAATAAAGTTTTTCCCATTTCTGAAAGATTAGCTATTGGGGACCTTATACCGTAAATCAAATAATTTATAATGTAAGGGTATATAATTTATAAATTTTGTTTTTACATTGAATTTATTTATCTTTTTTTTTTTTTTGTTTTTTAACGACAATGTGTGCATAACCATTTTGAAAAATTTTGTTTTTACATTGGATTTATATTTATTATTTTTTTAAAACTACAATGTGTGCATAAACATTTTGAAAAATTTTGTTTTTACATTGGATTTATATTTATATATTTTTTTTTTTCTGCGAGCGGTTAACGCTTGTCAGCCTATACTGTCTGCGTAAAGCACGCACAGTTTTTTTGTTTTTCGGTTTTTTTTTGTTTTTATTTAATCTGCTTACGCTGTTGCAGCAGGAATTCCAATTTTGAGATGCGTTCCCAAATGGAGCAAGCCTTGTTCCAAGGTGGTGGTGGCTGAGTGTTGACTTCTCGGAGTAGATATCCAATCTCTCGTTTAATGCGTTGGGTGTAGCCGCCTCTGCGCTTTGGCTTCTTTACGATTGGGATGACTATTTCCGCTGGTTTCTTTATTAAATGATTTCTCCTTCTATACTCCTCAATGGAGATAGCTTTCGGCCCTTCTGTGGTCATCTATCTTCTGGTCTATTGGCCAGACTAGGAACTTCACGCAACTGGCAGATCTTTTTGGCTGATCAATACCAGGACTTTGTTATTAGTACTGTGCTTTCCGCCACTTGTGCAAAAAAATCTTAGCACCAAGCTGGACTTTGGAATTAGCATTTGAGCTTTCCGCCACTTGTGCAAAAAAATCTTAGCACCAAGCTGACAGGATCGCCATGTAATGAAATGATTATTAAACTAATTTTTATTTCATTTATTGAATTTTATTACTTCAAGCTGGGCATCCAGCTTGTAAAGCAATTGTTTTATTTCTTGTCTCTTACATACTACGTACAAGCGTTTTTATAGGAATTTTAGTCAATACAAACCAATAACAATTTTTCGGTGTTTACTTATGTAATATGATTCTAGCATTCACGCGCCGCACATAAAAGAATTACGTTAGCTATGTTTGCATTTAGTTTCAAGTGTAATGAACCTTTTAAGATATATGATACTATTTAAACGGCACAGCAAAGTGAATGCATAAGTGGACAATAAATAAAAAACCAAAACAAAACAATAAATATTTATGAATATTAATGTTAAGGCATATCCGACTTATAATCATACTACAGACCAATTGGCCTATGAAATTAAATATTAATTCTCGTATGCTAAAATAACTGTTCTATATAAAATGTAATTGTTTTCCTAAAATGTAATCGCTGTATTCGTCTTGGCACTGGTCATGATGAAATATATTTAATAATTTTCCTAACTAATTGTTAAAAAATGTACTAAATGTCAGTATGACAGATGTATGATTAATGTAGGAATAACAAAATAAAAAATAAACAAAACGAAGAGGACACTATTAATAAAATCAAGCAATGGTTACAATCGTCTGGGCTAAGACTAGCAGACCATAAGACCGAACTGGTTCTCATAAGTTCTAGACAACAAATTTAAAACATTCAAATTAAAGTTGGTGGTCACAATATAACATCAACAGACACCATAAAATATTTAGGGGTAATGATCGACAGAAGACTCAGTTTTAAAAAGCATCGGGAATATGCAAGCTCGAAAGCTGCAAAATCCTTCACGGCTTTATCGCGACTGATGCCCAATGTGGGTGGACCAAAACAACAAATGAGAGCATTGTTAGGAAGCGTCTGCAACTCAATCCTGTTTTACGCTGTGGAAGTGTGGGGCGACAAGCTATCTGAGACCGGCTAAGCGGGTGTACAGATTATGCAATGTCAGAATCATTAGAGGCTATAGGACCATATGATGAAGCAGCAGGGGTAATAGCAGGTAGAATCCCCCTCGATATAAAGGTAAAATGCATGAAACAAAAATACCAGCATGCAAAAAACGCGCGGGTATTTGGTGACAAAGCCTCACTGAGGGACGCCCTACATAGAAGATTCCACCTCCAAAGTCCGCATACCAAAAAAAAAAAAAAACGTTGTCTTTGTGAATTACTTGCCTTCCTTGCTGTATGTTATTAGGTTACTTTTAACCCCCTTGTCTATAACCAACTTTTTCGACATTGTTCTATAACCTGGGTACCCGGGTACCCAACTTATATAAAATGCGTATATGCGTATTTACTGGTACCCACGGTTTTTTTATTGATAATATATGTATAAGTGAAAGATCTGTAGCTGTTTGAACAAGTACAGTAGTTTTCAAATATTTTTTCTTTGCATTTTCCCAGGTCTATTCTTATAACGTACCAGCTTTTCAGGTAGTCGCACGCTCCCCTACAAATGGTAGGGAGATGTGCGACTACCCGAGCCCTATGACGTCAAGAACTGACATCATAAGGTACCTGGGTTGTAATGTGACCGCGTCTTTGGCGTATATTTCATTTAGTATTCGTTGAGTAGGTGAGAAATGTAGACGATTTCAGTGTGATTAAAAAAAAAACTTAATTGAGAAGAAAATGGAAGAACTATCTGCGCAAGGTAAACTTATATAAAATTAGTATTTTGGTATAAATTTACGACCTTGATGAAAGTAAAATCAAATGATCTGTTATGTATTTCATTAGGTTGACTACTGTAGAGTAGTCACCGTATTTGGCCACGTTACTGGGAGATAAGTCAGGCCCTGAGAGTTCCACGTCAGATAGTGAGGATTAGGGCTGTTTTCCGTTATTATCAATAATAATGATTTGTATGTAATTCTAACTACCCTTTCTCCAATTTTACACTTTCAATATTGATTTTATTACAATTACAGCACGAACAGTACACTGGAATCAAGTTGGTCCCCGGGTACACTGGTTATTAAACAAGCGCGTTAATTAGTTTGACCCCCGGGAATCAAATCCTATTTTCATTTAAAAAAAAAGTTGAAAGAGTAGATCGATGTAGAATTGACCAAATAACGAGGAACCGGACGGAAACGATTTTTTATCAAGCAGTGTTAGAATTGAACTATCTCAAATATGGAAAAGGGTACCCGGGTATCCGGTTATTGACATAAAGGTTAATTAACATTTGCTTCTTCTCATTCCATTATCATTCCCTGCTGTGGCTAGCCTACAGCGTTAACATTCTTTCTTCCTTCATGCAAACAAATTTTACTCAACTGCTGTTTAATTTGACCAGTTGAGTCTATTTCTGTTAACTTTTGGTGGAAAGTATGTCTGTAGTGAACTAAAACATTTAACAAGCGAATGCAACAATCCAACCATTCAAGTGGAATGCGCACTATGTCTAGGTAATCATACCGCCAATTACAAAGGCTGCGAAATATTTAAAGCCATAAAAATTCAACGATTCCCACCTTTACGCAAAAAGGAAATTATAACAAACCAAAACAGGTATAATTTATGCTGATGCAATAGCCTCATCAAATCCACAGGTAATAGAACCAGAACTAACTATCAAACCTCAAAACAATAAAGATATTGATGAACTCAAAGACATGATAAAAACTTTAATCACCCAAATGACTAATATGATGAACATAATTACAATGTTAATAAATTACTCGAATGGACAAAAGTAATAACACAAAAATTCTTATCTGGAATGCAAATGGACTAACTCGGCAATATTTTGAGCTGAAGCGGTTTTTAATTGACAGAAAAATTGATATTGCGTTAATTGCAGAAACACATTTCACAGACAAAAGTTATTTAACATTTCCCTGATATAAATTATATGCAACTAATCATCCCGACGGAAAATCTCATGGAGGAATAGCCATTATCATTAAAACAAACATAAAGCATACTGAACGACTGCCCTATGTGTCACCTCACATCCAAGCAACGTCTATACAAATTGTTGACAACAATGGACCCATATCAATATCTTCTATCTATTGTCCACCACGACACTTGATAAAGACGGATCAATATGATGATTACTTTAAGACACTAGACAACAGATTCATTGCTGGAGGAGACTTGAACGCAAAGCATACTGACTGGGGTTCAAGGTTGACTAATAAAAAACGTATATATTTAATTAACGCAGTCCATAAAAAAATTGCAGGTTTATAAGTACGGGTGAACCAACTTACTGGCATACGGATGTTGAAAAAATTACAAATTTAATCGACTTCTGTATAACAAAAAATATTAACCATAACCAATTCAAGCTTAAACCAAGTTATGAACTATCTTCTGACCACTCGCCGATAGTAACTATACATCAAACATTGACCCTATAGAGATGACACCCCAAATATTTATAAAGAGGACTGACTGGGATGAGTATCGAAAACACATCTCTCAACAACTCATTCTAAGTACACCTTTGAAAGCACAACTTGACATTGAGCGTAGCATCATACATTTTAATGACATAGTTATTGACGCAGGATTCAGATTCACACCGCAGCAAAAATATAGCGCACAAAACACTTCAAATGACATTTCTATTAAGAAGCAAATCAAGGAAAAAAGGAAATTGAGAAAAAGATGGCAAACAACCAGATCTCCTGCAGACAAACAGAGGTTAAACTTAGCTACAAAAAATTTGAAGGCTTGTTTATGTGACATAAAAAATAAGGAAATTGAGAAATATCTAAAAAATTTAACTCCTACACATGACACAAATTATTCTTTGTGGAAATGTACAAAAAAACTTAAGAACCAGATAAAGCATCAACCCCCACTAAGAAAAGATGATAACACACGGGCTTTTACAAATGATGAAAAAGCAGCGACATTGGGAAATTACTTTGAAAATGTCCTATCGAACGATGAACATAAACAAATTCACACGATTAGTAATGTTAAAACTGATACCATCACAAAAATAAGAAAAACAAGCACACAAGAAGTGATATTATGCATCAAAACTCGAGTTAAACATAAAAAAGCACCCGGATATGATATGCTGACAGGCAAAGCACTTACGGAGCTACCAATTGAGACTTACCTATTTCTTAGAAACGTATTTAATGCAATGTTTCGCTTACAATACTTTCCAAAAGTATGAAAAGTCGCAGAAATCATTGCGCTACCAAAACCGGGTAAAAACCCAACAGCTTTAACTTCATATCGACCTATAAGCCTACTTCCGACTGTATCTAAAATTGCAGAAAAACTTTTACATGACGGAATTACCCCAATACTTGACACGAAAAACATCATTCCAAATCATCGATTCGGTTTTCGAAAAAAACACTCAACTATCCAACAAATACATCGAGTTACACAAAAAATAATTTCAGACATGGAAAATAAACGATATTGCGTTGTTGTATTTTTAGACGTCGCAAAAGCTTTTGACAAAGTTTGGCACAAAGGCCTCTTGCATAAAATTAGGACAATATTACCACTGGACTATTATTTAATTATCAAGAACTACCTTACTGACCGATGCTTCTACATTAAATACAATGACAAATACTCATATATACATCCAATAACAGCAGGAGTTCCTCAAGGCAGCGTTCTAGGACCACTGCTATATGTCTTATTTACCTCTAACATACCACTCCCAGACGAAACTAATTCTACTATAGCAACATTCGCAGACGACACAGTTTTATTGTCATCTAACAAAAACCGCAAAAACAAAATTACAGATGTACACCAACAATGTAAAGAAGTGGTTTGACAAATGGAGTTTAAAAGTAGACGAGGACAAATCTGTACAAGTAATATTTACGACAAGAACAGAGATTGATGCTATACCGATTAAGCTCAACAATAATAATATACAAATTGAAACATCTGCAAAATATCTTGGAATCCATCTGGACTCAAAATTAACTTGGAAAGATCATATTAAAAAGAAAATAAAACAAATAAAGGAAAAATTTCGACAATTGCATTGGCTAATAGGCAGAAATTCTAAGCTCAATATTTCCAACAAACTTTTAGTATACAAGGCGGTCATTAAGCCAATCTGGACCTACGGACTTCAAGTGTGGGTAACTGCAAAAAGAACTCACATAAACAAAGTACAGCGACAACAATCAAAAATCTTACGTGTAATAAAATGTCCGACAGGTACACATAAAATGATGTCATTCATACAACGTTGAATATACCCTTAATCGACGAAGAAATAAAAGCGATATCAACACGAAATAAACCAGCACAAAAATAGAGAAGTCAATACACTCTCACAACTTGAAAGAAGAACTTTACGACGTCTGAACAGAAACCGACCAATTGGCCTATTAAATTAAATATTAATTCTCGAATGCTAAAATAACTGTTCTATATAAAATGTAATTGTTTTCCTAAAATGTAATCGCTGTATTCGTCTTGGCACTGGTCATGATGAAATATATTTAATAATTTTCCTAACTAATTGTTAAAAAATGTACTAAATGTCAGTATGACAGATGTATGATTAATGTAGGAATAACAAAATATAAAATAAACAAAACGAAGAGGACACTATTAATAAAATCAAGCAATGGTTACAATCGTCTGGGCTAAGACTAGCAGACCATAAGACCGAACTGATTCTCATAAGTTCTAGGCGAAAAATTTAAAACATTCAAATTAAGGTTGGGGTCACAATATAACATCAACAGACACCATAAAATATTTAAGGGTAATGATCGACAGAAGACTCAGTTTTAAAAAACATCAGGAATATGCAAGCTCGAAAGCTGCAAAATCCTGCACGGCTTTATCGCGACTGATGCCCAATGTGGGTGGACCAAAACAACAAATGAGAGCATTGTTAGGAAGCGTCTGCAACTCAATCCTGTTTTACGCTGTGGAAGTGTGGGGCGACGTAGTGAAATATCCCAGCTATCTGAGACCGGCTAAGCGGGTGTATAGATTATGCAATGTCAGAATCATTAGAGGCTATAGGACCATATGATGAAGCAGCAGGGGTAATAGCAGGTAGAATCCCCCTCGATATAAAGGTAAAATGCATGAAACAAAAATACCAGCACGCATGTCTCTTTTAGGCAGTATTTGTACAAATACAAGCACACAGACTCCCCGTTTTGCCTATACTGCCAAGAAAAACATGAAACGCCTGAGCATGCCCTGTTGGAGTGCTCTAGATTTGATGGGGAACGAAGCACGTGGCGCTCAAATATCGGCGAGAGCATAACAGCTACTAGCCTAGTACAATATATACTATAATCTGAAGAAACGTGGAACTATGGTTGTAACGTAGCCTCAACAATTATGCGAAGGCTGAGACATGATGACAACGAACGCAGGCAAATGAGTGAATAAACACATCCTGCTCCCTTGAAGGAATATCTTAACTGTTAATACCGAAGGGAAAAAGCAGAACGGCGAGGCGATGGTTTAGTCCGCAGGCACTACGAAACTCGGTTCAAAAGAGCCGGGGAATATCGCATGTGAATCGGGCATACGTGTGAATCGGTTCATACGTATCTTTAGAAGATTCCACCTCCAAAGTCCGCATACCAAAAAAAAAAAAAAGTTGTCTTTGTGAATAACTTGCCTTCCTTGCTGTATGTTATTAGGTTACTTTTAACCCCCTTGTCTATAACCAACTTTTTCGACATTGTTCTATAACCTGGGTACCCCTTACCTTATATAAAACGCGTATATGCGTATTTACTGGTACCCACGGTTTTTTATTGTTAATATATGTAAAAGTGAAAGATCTGTAGCTGTTTGAACAAGTACAGTATTTTTCAAATATTTTTTCTTTGCATTTTCCCAGGTCTATTCTTATAACGTACCAGCTTTTCAGGTAGTCGCACGCTCCCCTACAAATGGTAGGGAGATGTGCGACTACCCGAGCCCTATGACGTCAAGAACTGACATCATAAGGTACCTGGGTTGGAATGTGACCGCGTCTTTGGCGTATATTTCATTTAGTATTCGTTGAGTAGGTGAGAAATGTAGACGATTTCAGTGTGATTAAAAAAAAAAACCTAATTGAGAAGAAAATGGAAGAACTATCTGCGCAAGGTAAACTTATATAAAATTAGTATTTTGGTATAAATTTACGACCTTGATGAAAGTAAAATCAAATGATCTGTTATGTATTTCATTAGGTTGACTACTGTAGAGTAGTCACCGTATTTGGCCACGTTACTGGGAGATAAGTCAGGCCCTGAGAGTTCCACGTCAGATAGTGAGGATTAGGGCTGTTTTCCGTTATTATTAATAATAATGATTTGTATGTAATTCTAACTACCCTTTCTCCAATTTTACACTTTCAATATTGATTTTATTACAATTACAGCACGAACAATACACTGGAATCAAGTGGGTTCCCGGGTACACTGGTAATTGAACAAGCGCGTTAATTAGTTTGACCCCCGGGAATCAAATGCTATTTTCATTAAAAAAAAAGTTGAAAGAGTAGATCGATGTAGAATTGACCAAATAACGAGGATCCGGACGGAAACAATTTTTATCAAGCAGTGTTTGAATTGAACTATCTCAAATAATACCCGGTTATTGACATAAAGGTTAATTAACATTCCATTATCATTCTCTGCTGTAGCTAGCCTACAGCGTTAACATTCTTTCTTCCTTCATATAAACAAATTTTACTCAACTGCTGTTTAATTTGACCAGTTGAGTCTATTTCTGTTAACTTTTGGTGGAAAATATGTCTGTAGTGAACTAAAATATTTCACAAGCGAATGCAACAATACAACCATTCAAGTGAAATGCGCACTATGTGGAGGTAATCATACCGCCAATTACAAAGGCTGCGAAATATTTAAAGCCATAAAAATTCAACGATTCCCACCTTTACGCAAAAAGGAAATTATAACAAACCAAAACACAAACATCACAAAATCAACAGGAATACCAGGTATAATTTATGCTGATGCAATAGCCTCATCAAATCCACAGGTAATAGAACCAGAACTAACTATCAAACCTCAAAACAATAAAGATATTGATGAACTCAAAGACATGATAAAAACTTTAATCACCCAAATGACTAATATGATGAACATAATTACAATGTTAATAAATAACTCGAATGGACAAAAGTAATAACACAAAAATTCTTATCTGGAATGCAAATGGACTAACTCGGCAATATTTTGAGCTGAAGCGGTTTTTAATTGACAGAAAAATTGATATTGCGTTAATTGCAGAAACACATTTCACAGACAAAAGTTATTTAACATTTCCCTGATATAAATTATATGCAACTAATCATCCCGACGGAAAATCTCATGGAGGAATAGCCATTATCATTAAAACAAACATAAAGCATACTGAACGACTGCCCTATGTGTCACCTCACATCCAAGCAACGTCTATACAAATTGTTGACAACAATGGACCCATATCAATATCTTCTATCTATTGTCCACCACGACACTTGATAAAGACGGATCAATATGATGATTACTTTAAGACACTAGACAACAGATTCATTGCTGGAGGAGACTTGAACGCAAAGCATACTGACTGGGGTTCAAGGTTGACTAATAAAAAAGGTATATATTTAATTAACGCAATCCATAAAAAAAATTGCAGGTTTATAAGTACGGGTGAACCAACTTACTGGCCTACGGATGTTAAAAAAATTACAGATTTAATCGACTACTGTATAACAAAAAATATTAACCATAACCAACTGAAGCTTAAACCAAGTTCTGAACTATCTTCTGACCACTCGCCGATAGTACTTAACTATACATCAAACATTGACCCTATAGAGATAACACCCCAAATATTTATAAAGAGGACTGACTGGGATGAGTATCGAAAACACATCTCCCAAGAACTCATTCTAAGTACACCTTTGAAAACACAACTTGACATTGAGCGTAGCATCATACATTTTAATGACATAGTTATTGACGCAGGATTCAGATTCACACCGCAGCAAAAATACATCGCACAAAACACTTCAAATGACATTTCTATTAAGAAGCAAATCAAGGAAAAAAGGAAATTGAGAAAAAGATGGCAAACAACCAGATCTCCTGCAGACAAACAGAGGTTAAACTTAACTAAAAATTTGAAGGCTTGTTTATGTGGCATAAAAAATAAGGAAATTGAAAAATATTTAAAAAATTTAACTCCTACACATGACACAAATTATTCTTTGTGAAAATGTACAAAAAAAACTTAAAAACCAGATAAAGCATCAACCCCCACTAAGAAAAGATGATAACACACGGGCTTTTACAAATGATGAAAAATCAGCGACATTGGGAAATTACTTTGAAAATGTCCTATCGAACGATGAACATAAACAAATTCACACGATTAGTAATGTTAAAACTGATACCATCACAAAAATAAGAAAAACAAGCACACAAGAAGTGATATTATGCATCAAAACTCGAGTTAAACATAAAAAAGCACCCGGATATGATATGCTGACAGGCAAAGCACTTACGGAGCTACCAATTGAGACATACCTATTTCTTAGAAACGTATTTAATGCAATGTTTCGCTTACAATACTTTCCAAAAGTATGGAAAGTCGCAGAAATCATTGCGCTACCAAAACCGGGTAAAAACCCAACAGCTTTAACTTCATATCGACCTATAAGCCTACTTCCGACTATATCTAAAATTGCAGAAAAACTTTTACATGACAGAATTACCCCAATACTTGACACGAAAAACATCATTCCAAATCATCGATTCGGTTTTCGAAAAAAACACTCAACTATCCAACAAATCCATCGAGTTACACAAAAAATAATTGCAGACATGTAAAATAAACGATATTGCGTTGCTGTATTTTTAGACGTCGCAAAAGCTTTTGACAAAGCTTCTTGCATAAAATTAGGACAATATTACCACTGGACTATTATTTAATTATCAAGAACTACCTTACTGACCGATGCTTCTACATTAAATACAATGACAAATACTCATATATACATCCAATAACAGCAGGAGTTCCTCAAGGCAGCGTTCTAGGACCACTGCTATATGTCTTATTTACCTCTAACATACCACTCCCAGACGAAACTAATTCTACTATAGCAACATTCGCAGACGACACAGTTTTATTGTCATCTAACAAAAACCGCAAAAACAAAATTACAGATGTACACCAACAATGTAAAGAAGTGGTTTGACAAATGGAGTTTAAAAGTAGACGAGGACAAATCTGTACAAGTAATATTTACGACAAGAACAGAGATTGATGCTATACCGATTAAGCTCAACAATAATAATATACAAATTGAAACATCTGCAAAATATCTTGGAATCCATCTGGACTCAAAATTAACTTGGAAAGATCATATTAAAAAGAAAATAAAACAAATAAAGGAAAAATTTCGACAATTGCATTGGCTAATAGGCAGAAATTCTAAGCTCAATATTTCCAACAAACTTTTAGTATACAAGGCGGTCATTAAGCCAATCTGGACCTACGGACTTCTAGTGTGGGTAACTGCAAAAAGAACTCACATAAACAAAGTACAGCGACAACAATCAAAAATCTTACGTGTAATAACAATGTCCGACAGGTACACATAAAATGATGTCATTCATACAACGTTGAATATACCCTTAATCGACGAAGAAATAAAAGCGATATCAACAAGGTATTTTAACGAAATAAACCAGCACAAAAATAGAGAAGTCAATACACTCTCACAACTTGAAAGAAGAACTTTACGACGTCTGAACAGAAACCGACCAATTGGCCTATTAAATTAAATATTAATTCTCGAATGCTAAAATAACTGTTCTATATAAAATGTAATTGTTTTCCTAAAATGTAATCGCTGTATTCGTCTTGGCACTGGTCATGATGAAATATATTTAATAATTTTCCTAACTAATTGTTAAAAAATGTACTAAATGTCAGTATGACAGATGTATGATTAATGTAGGAATAACAAAATAAAAAATAAACAAAACGAAGAGGACACTATTAATAAAATCAAGCAATGGTTACAATCGTCTGGGCTAAGACTAGCAGACCATAAGACCGAACTGATTCTCATAAGTTCTAGGCGAAAAATTTAAAACATTCAAATTAAGGTTGGGGTCACAATATAACATCAACAGACACCATAAAATATTTAAGGGTAATGATCGACAGAAGACTCAGTTTTAAAAAACATCAGGAATATGCAAGCTCGAAAGCTGCAAAATCCTTCACGGCTTTATCGCGACTGATGCCCAATGTGGGTGGACCAAAACAACAAATGAGAGCATTGTTAGGAAGCGTCTGCAACTCAATCCTGTTTTACGCTGTGGAAGTGTGGGGCGACAAGCTATCTGAGACCGGCTAAGCGGGTGTATAGATTATGCAATGTCAGAATCATTAGAGGCTATAGGACCATATGATGAAGCAGCAGGGGTAATAGCAGGTAGAATCCCCCTCGATATAAAGGTAAAATGCATGAAACAAAAATACCAGCATGCAAAAAACGCGCGGGTATTTGGTGACAAAGCCTCACTGAGGGACGCCCTACAGAGGATCGATGATACCGCTCTGCAAAACTGGCAGACCAAATCGAACGATAGTGGGAAGGGAAGAACCACTTTTACTATGATCCCCGACACACAGAAATAGATCCGGAGAACATACGGAAACGTTATCTTCATGCTGACACAGTTTTTAACTGGGCATGGCTGTTTCAGGCAGTATTTGTACAAATACAAGCACACAGACTCCCCGTTTTGCCTATACTGCCAAGAAAAACATGAAACGCCTGAGCATGCCCTGTTGTAGTGCTCTAGATTTGATGGGGAATGAAGCACGTGGCGCTCAAATATCGGCGAGAGCATAACAGCTACTAGCCTAGTACAATATATGCTAGAATCTGGATGCAGGACGGATCGGCAATTCAAGTATTTTAAACTCAGAGTTACAGAAATTCTGAGGAAATGAAATCAATCCGCTCGATTCATCGACAGGTACTCGACCATTACCGATAGTCAGTAATTGCTCAGAGAAATCTTCAGTAAATGTATCATTAAGTAATGCAACTGTCATGTTTATTGTCAGCTTATGTTTCTTCACATAGCGCCATAGATTCGATAATTTGATCTTGGAATTACTGGCAGTGTTTGGCGGAAGTCGCCAGACAGTAAAACCATTGCGCCTCGAAAACATCTCGAGTCATTGCGTATATCTTTCAATGCTTCTAATGCACGTTTATGCGCCATTGTGCATTCGTCCCAGATGATGATTTTCGATGCTGATAAAACTTTGGCCATTGCTGAGTTTTTTGAAATATTACATGTTGTTTCTTCATTTTTTTGAAGATTCAACGGCAATTTTAATGCTGAGTGAGCCGTACGGCATCATTCTAATAGTGTGGCTGCTATTCCAGAAGAAGCAACTGCAAGCGCAATGTTGGATCTCGCACGAACAGTGGCTAAAATTACTGACATGAGGAATGTCTTACCAGTTCTACCAGGGGCATCAAGGAAATATAAGCCACCATTTCCATCATCAATTGCCTTCATTAATGTATCATAAACTTTTGGCGATTCAACAGTGGTACATTCGTTTGAACTACTAAATCTAATTCCTGGTGATCATATTCACGTTCCCGTTCCAACTCTCGATTAAATGGGTCATTCATTTCACGATTTGGCACAGGCATTCCTAACCTGACTAATAAACTACCGCACATAAGGTAACACATGTCTTCGATCAAGAGTAAAGCCCGATTATGTATCTCCTCATTCATCTCTGGAACTGACACGAATTTGATGTAAAATATCTTCTGAAATATTAACCTTGTTTTAATGCCATAGGTTAGATGGGTTCGATGGAATGTATGTCTAAATGATAATAGCAAATAATGTGCGCATCTGACTTGGAGATGCAGAGATAATGGCGTCAACGATTGTCGTATCCCAATGGGTATCGTTTTCTAGTAAATTGAGTTCTTCACATGCAGCACGATATGTTGGGAATATTGTTCCATTAACAGTCCGTAGTGACTCAAGTGACGTTGGCCCACGCACATTTACCAGCAACAACCGCAAATAGAAGCATTCATCATTCTTTGGATGAGCTGTGTACATACGACCAAGAGCATGAGTATAACGCACATCCGGATAACCAGTAACCGTATCACCTTGCTTCCGTCGTTGAAAATTCTTCGATGAAGCATTCCAAGTGTAATAATAAAGGGTTTTCAATTGGCGCGGGTCGATTTTGGCGCCCTGTGGCAACCATTTTGTTTTCGTGACATCTGTCAAATCTTTTGTTTATTATTCAGTTGTTTATGCGAAATCATCATGGCAAGTTAAACGATTGAACAGCACGTTCAAATCATAAAACTTTATTATCAAAATGAGTGTTCATTAACGCAAACGTTGCACGCATTGCGCCCATTTTTCGGTAGACGTGGTGACCCTTCAAAGTCGACTCTTCATCGTTTGGTGGCCAAATTTGAGACGACCGGGTCAGTAAACAATCAGCCAACACCCGTACGTTCAAGGAATGCAAGATCAGCCGAAAACATTGCCGCGGTCCGTGAAAGTGTACAGCAGAACCCGAGACAGTCTATTCCTCACCGTGCTCAAGAACTTGGCCTTTCGCAGACTTCAACTTGGCGAATTTTGCGTCGGGACTTGGGCCTACACCCGTAGAAGATCCAACTGACCCAGGAGCTCAAAGTTGATGACCATAGACAATGCCGTTTGTTCGCTGACTGGGCTTCGAATCGTTTGGAAGAGAACCCCAGTTTTGGGCGAAAAATCATCTTTAGTGACGAGGCGCGTTTTTGGATGAATGGCTGTGTTAATAATGGACTATGAATAAGTTCGTGCGGTTTTACAACAGATGGCGTAACTTGATTATTATTCCATCGATCCACATTTCCAAACATTCATTGGAGAGCTACTGTCGTAAGGCACAAACGTCAGTATAAGTTTTTTATTTGAAGCGTAAACAACAATATTTTTACCACACTTGAAAATGTCGAATTTCGTGCCAAATAATGTGTTTTTGCGGGGAATTTTTTAATATGAAGAAAAAAGCAGCCGAAAGTCATCGTATCTTGGTGGAAGTTTATGGTGAGCATGCTCTAGCTGAGCGAACGTGCCAGAAGTGGTTTGCACGCTTTAAAAGTGGTGATTTTGGCTTGGAAGACGAAGAACGCGAGGGTGCGCCGCCAAAGTTCATGGATACCGAATTGGAGGAATTGCTCGATCAAGATCCGGCTCAAACGCAAGAAGAGGTTGCAAAAACTTTGGGAGTTGATCAATCAACCATTTCCAAACGTTTAAAAGCCATGGGAATGATCCGAAAGGTAGGCCATTGGGTGCCGTATGAATTGAAGCCAAGAGACGTTGAACGCCGTTTTATGGCATGCGAACAACTGCTTCAACGGCACAAAAGAAAGGGTTTTTTGCATCGAATTGTGACTGGCGATGAAAAGTGGGTCCATTACGACAATCCAAAACGTCGGGCAACGTATGGATACCCTGGCCATGCTTCAACATCGACGTCGGCGCAGAATATTCATGGCCTGAAGGTTATGCTGTGTATCTGGTGAGACCAGCTGGGTGTTGTGTATTATGAGCTACTGAAACCGAATGAAACGATTACGGGGGATGTCTACCGACGACAATTGATGCGTTTGAGCCGAGCACTGCGAGAAAAACGGCCGCAATACGCCGATAGACACGACAAAGTTATTTTGCAACATGACAATGCTCGGCCACATGTTGCACAAGTGGTCAAAACATACTTAGAAACGCTCAAATGGGATGTCCTACCCCACCCGCCGTATAGTCCAGACCTTGCGCCATCCGATTACTATCTCTTCCGATCGATGCAACATGGCCTGGCTGACCAGCACTTCCGTAATTACGATGAAGTCAAAAAATGGATCGATTCGTGGATTGCGGCAAAACCGACCGAATTTTTCACAAAGGGAATCCGTGAATTGCCAGAAAGATGGGAAAAAGTAGTAGCAAGCGATGGACAATACTATGAATATTAAATTTGTAACCATTTTACGTCAATAAAGTTTCAAATTTCGAAAAAAAACCGCACGAACTTATTCATAGTCCTATTAATAAACAAAATTGCCGTATATGGGACGACATCAATCCACAAGAGGTTCACCAGATGATACTGCTTTCTCAAAAAGTTACCGTTTGGTGTGGATTTTGGGCCAGCGGCGTCATTGGTCCGTACTTTTTTGAAAACGACGTTGGTGAGGCGGTCACCGTGAACAGCGAGCGCTACAAAACGATGATAACCAATTTCTTATGGCCCATATTGAACCATATGGACCTAGACGACATTTGGTTCCAGCAGGACGGCGCTACGTGCCACACAGCAAACGCCACCCTTTATAATATTATCAAATTTTCTACTTAACCATAGACAAAATTTTGTTCAGCTGTCATTTGCGTTTTGTTATTCCATATCAGATGCGTTTTTGTTATACCACATTTTATAGCGACTTCACGGAAACGCGTTCGAATGGGATAAAAGGTATCCTATGTCCGTCTCCTGGTTCTAAGCTACCTCTCCACCAAATCGGTTCAGCCGTTCTCGAGTTATAAATAGTGTAACTAACATGACTTTCTTTTATATATATAGATATTCATATACTATAGAGTGTTGAATACATATAATATATTTATGTGGGCAGAAAAAAATTTGACCTGCCTCATAACACAGCTCATATGCATACATACAGTCAGCGTCAAAATGATAGCACAATCACAAATAAACTAAAAATTGCTTCAATATGTTTGTATTCCTTTTGTTATTCTTTTTGTTTTGCAATGTAAGAGTTAAATGTGTCTAATTGCTCATTTTGAGCGGCATAGCGGTAAATATATTTTAGTTAAACTACCGTTATCTGAAAAATGTGTGAAATCGGTGCGTCAAAATGATAGCACATTTGCACAAAATAATTCGTAGTTATTGATGGACAGTCGTTAAATGTGGACAATAATTTTGTTTCGCAAAAAAACGTGTTTATTTTGTACAATAAAGATAAAAATAACATTTATTGATAACAATGGGGCGAGGAACGCAGCTTAACAGTGCAGAAGTGAAAGTGGCTCTGAATTTGCATAAAAACAAAGCAAAAATAAGTGAAATTGCAAAACAATTAAATAGAAGCCGTAAAGTAATTTCCAATTTATTAAAAGATCCCTAGAATTATGGAAAAGCTCATTCCGGAGGCCGCCCAAAATCAATTACGACTAGACAAGAGCGAGCGATTTTGCGTGTTGCATCCAATTCTGACCACACTGCCAAGAAAATTGCAGAAGCAGCTGGTGTTGAAACACGTGTACGTAATGTACAAAGATTTTTGCAAAAATCTGAAACTATCCAACGCAAAAAACTTCAAAGGAAGCCACCACTAACAGCGACGCATCGGGAAGAAAGATTACAATTTGCAGAAGAGCACATTAAGGGGAATAAACGTTGGCGGCGTTTTATGTTTACTGACGAAAAAAAGTTCAATTTAGATGGACCGGAGGGTTGGGCTTACTATAACCAGGACTTGCGGAAGGAGCCTAGGGTTTCGAGCCGTCGGCAACATGGAGGAGGATGTGTCATGATATGGGCCGGGATTGGTTATCGTGAAAGGAGTGAAATTAAATTTGTACCTTCAGGAATGAACAGCAGAGACTACATAAACCTGATTGGCAACGAAGTGGTAAACCGTGGCCATCATGTTACAAAATGTTCCCTAATTTTCCAGCAGGAAAACGCAGCTGTGCATACAGCAAAAATTGTAAAACAATTTTTCAACGAAAAAAACATTAATATTTCGAAGTGGCCCTCCCGATCTCCTGACCTAAACCTAAATGAAAATTGTTGGGGATCTCTTGCGAGAAAGGTTTACTCCGAAAATCGTCAGTATGATAGTATTGACGATCTTAAAAGCAGCTATTTAGCACAGTGGGACAAGATTCCGCAAAAGTATCTTCTACTCAAATATGAACGAGACGTTATCAATAAAACGGTCCGCGGGTGACATATGGCAAAACTAAATTTTTTTGTTTTTTGGTAGGACTGTTATAAGCTTACATGGCAACTTTCAGCGTGATATGTCACATAGTTTGTTTTCTGTGCTACTGTAAACAAGTCAAGCTCGAGTGTGTTCTTCGAATTTAACGATGGAAATTCAAAGAATTTGTTTGAAATTTTGTTATTCCAACAAAATTTCGGCTTCAGAAGCCTTAAAAATGTTGCAGACAACCTATGCAGACTCTGCTCTATCGCGTGCACGTGTTTTCTAGTGAAACAAATCGTTCAAAGAGGGTTGTACATCGGTTGAAAACTTGCCTCATGAACGTCGTCCAGCAACATCAGTAAACGACGAAAACATCGGAAAAGTAAAGGAAATTGTGCTTGAAAATCGCACAAATCGGTTAACGCTGAATATTATTTACACGTTTTAAAGCGTTTGCGCGAGAACATTCGTCTTAAAAGGAAGGAATTGTGGGACAACAAGTCATGGTTCTTGCATCACGATAATGCACCAGCTCACACATCACGTCTTGTTCGCGATTATTTGAACAAAAATAATGTTAATATCGTTCCGCAAGCACCGTATTCGCCTGATATGGCTCCATGTGACTTTCTCCTGTTTCACAAGCTCAAGTTTACCACTCCGTGGAAAACATTTTGAGACAATTGAAGTCATAAAAGAGAATTCGAAGAACACACTCGAGCTTGACTTGTTTACAGTAGCACAGAAAACAAACTATGTGACATATCACGCTGAAATTTGCCATGTAAGCTTATAACAGTCCTACCAAAAAACAAAAAAATTATTTTTGCCATGTGTCATCCGCGGACCGTTCATATTTGAGTAGAAGGTATATTAAGAAACTATTTAAATCACTTCCAAATCGCATGACTGAAGTCTTAAAGAAAAATGAAGGGTCAACTCATTGTGAGAATAAGTTTTTTTCTTCATTTATTATTGTTATGTGTTTAATCTCAATGATTCCATAAATGTGCTATATTTTTGACGCAGTACGAAAATAATTGTTTTCACTTTAATAAAGAGCTACAAATATTGGTTGTCTATAAACACTATTTTTAAATATATTATTACATATATATTGGAACTGTATGAATCTAAATTTATCATTCGTAACATACCTATGTAAAATTAAAAATAAAAAATTAAATGTGCTATCATTTTGACGCTGACTGTATGTACATATAAAAAATTCAAGAGCAAATAGACAAACATATGCAAACATACTCCTCACATATGCAAAAAAACTCATCTAAACTGTATGCAGAGAACGTAAATTCATTACGTGCAGAGAACGAATGAATGAATGAATTTACGTTCTCTGATGCATGCGTTTACATATGGGGCATTCTTTCTCACTTAAACCCCTGAGTAACGAGTTTTTTCAAAAATCCGTCCGCCATATTGGATTCGCCATTTTGAAATTTGGAAATCTAGCACCAGATTTGTAATCAGCGACCCAAAAAACCCCCGAGTAATATTATACATTTTAAGTGGATTTGAGTAGTTTTAAAAAATTAGCCGCCATGTTGTGGCCGCCATCTTGGATTTTAAAATTTTTCATTTTGTATTTTAAAGTAAACTTTATTAGCTAAATTTTGAGACCTCGTACAACTCTTTCCGTTGAAATGAATTTTTTTGGTATAGGTTATTAGAATGAATTTAATGAATTTTGATTACATTTTTAGCCATATTAAATGAGCCATCTTGAATTTCGTTTTTGGTCACTCTGTATTGAAAAGTAGATAAAAAGAGCTAAATTTTAAGCCCTATTAGAACTCTCTAGGTCAAAAACATTTTTGGATAGATAGGGGTCTCCCGTTGAGAAAGAATGCCCCATATATATATGTATGTATGCACACATGAATATATGTGTATGTTGGGACAATGTATGTACGTAGATGCTTCTATTCTGAGCAAAACAATGCATATTCGTATATAAATACATATGTATTTGTATATAACCGCACACACCCACTTTACGCCGCTACATGCAAATGTTTCCAAAACTAAAATTCTAAGCCTAGCGACGGTGCGGGTATTGTAAAGCTGAAGAAAAACAAATTCTTGAGCTCATATTTCTACGAGCTTAGTATCATTCATAAAACGAGCCGCCCATATGCCACTCTTTCTCAACGATGGAAAAATTCTTTAACTAAGATTGAAGATGTCCCAGACGACCATTCGAAAAAATATCAGTAGTGAAATATTTTTTACAGAAATATTTGCCAATATTTGGTAAATCCTGAATTTTTGTCAAGTCGAGTGGCCGCAGCTAGTTAAGGAATGATTTCATTCGCAAATAATAAATTAAAATAGTTAAGTAAATCCTTAGTATAATCATTCAGAGCTGAACAAATGCAAACATATTCTAATAATACCAAAATATAAACATATGTATTTTCAGAATAACAAAAGACAAACATGTTTTTCCTAAACAGCAAACAAAGACACTAATATACAAGTTGTGTACCTAAAACAGTAAGGTGAGGTATAAGTATAAATATGTTAGCAGTCAGTCCAGTATTTAGACAGTGTTCAGAACTACCTTAAAATTAAATTCAAAAAAATAAATTTTTATATTTTTTTAAAGACAAGCAAGTTTTTAGCTATCTTCCAAGTCTTTAACTGGCTATCCTGCCAGGAGTATCATATACATTAATGCTCCAGTGATCGGACCAAAAAATAGTCATCCTTGTCGCAGCAAGGACATAGGTACATACATTCATAATAAAGCACAAAATCTAATGTAAAAAACTAAATGCTATAAGGAAAAGAAGTGAAAATACAGTGAACAAAGAAATAAAAAACTTAGTGATAGAAAAACTATTCGAGTTTCTTCTATTAAAAAAATAAAAACAGTGATCTAATTCTCATAGAAAGGAGCAGATGTGAAAATCGTTGGAGAAACGTAAAAACTTAATACACCAAGAAATTTGGACACCATTGACGTTATGGAACAAATCGACGTGAGCACCCTGATTCAGCAGATGGCCAATTTGCAAGTAATGCTTCAGAGTATCCGAGCAGAAAATGCTACATTAAGAGCCCGGATAGATCAGATCCAAGTTAACCCAGCAATGATTCGACAAGCAGCAGAACGATTGGAACCAGTCAACGTAACTTATACCAATTCAACCGATATCAACCTGGACGTTTTTAAAGCACTACCGGTATTTGATGGCAACATTTCCAAATACCGCGTATGGATGTCTCTAGACTTATGGATGGAATTAGTAATCATAGGAATTCGAACAGATACGTAGAAGCTCTCTCAATTATAGAAACTAAAATACAAGGTGCAGCAGCTGACGTGTTGACTAACCATAACACAATCTTTAATTTCGATGCAATCAGGAATAGATTGGACTATACCTATGCTGATCAACGACCTTTATATGTGTTGCAGGAGGAGATGAAGAGACTCACACAATTTAAGTGAATTCCATGACAACGTGAATAGAGCCCCGACGCTAATCAAAATATATCAAAAATGAATATGTCTGGCCATAGCCAAGAAGTGAACAACGTAATGACTGATGAGACAACACAAGAAGCGGTAAGAGCGTTTAAGGATGGAATAAATAACTCATATATTCGTTACACCCTTTACGCAAATCATATTAGGGACTTAGAGCATGCATTTGCAGTAGCCCGTACCATAGAGCACCATGACGAATATCGAAAGTTACATCTAGGCTATGCACAACAGAACACTCATCAACAATAAACACTACTATGAGAAACAACATCACCAGAGACGTCCCATGTATCAGCAGAAATACAACTATAACCAGCCGCCATCACAATTACCAAAACCAGAATCCATGGACACAACGTCTGGAAACACAACATTCAGGCAACCAACTCAGCATCAGAACAACTAGTACGACATGAATAGAAACAATAAAAATTGGAAAAGATTACGAGGTAACAGTGACCAGTTCACCAATCAATACCAACAACCAAAACTCACGCGGAACAACAACTTAACATCCGAAGGAAACAACTCTGGCACAATTGTAGAGACAAGTAGACAAAATCATTTAGTAATTAAGTATTTAAACTAATAAACGGGTTGCCCAGTATAGTAATGAATGATGGCAAACTAAATTATAATGTTTTAGTACAAACAGGTGCAACCCATAACTATGTTACGAAAACTTTAAAATTTAGTATAACCAAAAAAGTAAAACCATTACAAATGATACTAATGCATGGTAATTCTATAATTAATACGAAACAGACTATTAAGTTCATAAATGAAGAATTAGATTTTTTTGAGGTAAATGATATAAACGGATTTGATTTGATACTAGGATGGAACGGAATAAAGAAATTGAACGCGGTTATAAATTTGAACAAAGATGACATTAGAGGTGTTAAGAAAGTCGGAAATTAGTGAAAAATATTATGCAAATTACTTCTACTTTTTAAAAGGCCCTATAACCGCTTACGCGATTTTGGCCGAGTTTAACAAAGCGCGCCAGTCGTCTCTTTCTTGTGCTAACCGGCGCCAGTTGGACACACCAAGTGAAGCCAAGTCCTTCTCCACCTGATCTTTCCAACGCAGAGTAGGCCTTCCTCTTCCTCTGCTACCACCAGCTGGTACCGCATCGAATACTTTCCATTCGGACAACATGACCTAGCCAGCGTAGCCGCTGGATCTTTATTCGCTGCGCTATGTCTATGTCGTCGTAAAGGTCATACAGCTCATCAGTTCCATCGTCTGCGATATTCGCCGCTGCCAACGTGCAAAGGTCCAAAAATCTTGCGCAGAATCTTTCTCTCAAACACTCCAAGCGTCGCTTCATCGTATGTTGTCATCGTCCACACTTCTGCGCCATACGTTAGGACGGGCATGATGAGAGTCTTGTAGAGTGTTAGTTAAGTTCTGCGAGAGAGGACTTTACCGCTCAATTGCCTACTTAGTCCAAAGAAGTACATGTCGGCAAGAGAGATTCTACGTTGGATTTCAAAGCTGACTTTGTTATCGGTGTTAATGCTGGTTCCTAAATACACGAAGTCTTTTACAACTTCAGAATTATAACTGTCAACGGTGACGTGGGTGCCGATACGCGAGTGCGCCGATTGTTTGTTTGAAGACAGGAGATACTTCGTTTTGTCCTCGTTCACCACCAGTCCCATTCGCTTTGCCCATTTATCCATTTTGAAGAAGGCAGAACTAACCGCGCGGTTGTTAAGGCCGATGATGTCAATATCATCGGCATACTCCAACAATTGTACGCTCTTATAAAATATTGGGCCTGAGCGATTAAGTTCTGCGGCTCATACGATGCTCTCCAACATAAGGTTAAAGAAGTCACACGGCAGCGAGCCACCCTGTCTAAAACCTCGTTCTCTTTCCATGGGTCTTTTCCAAGATTTGGCGTATTGTGAATATTTGGTCGATGGTAGACTTTCCAGGTCTAAAGCCTCACTGATAAGGTTCAATCACACAATATGCTCGCTAGAACCTTATAGGCGATAGAAGACTGATCCCGCGTTAATTGGCGCAAATTGCAGGAGCGCCCTTCTTATGGACACACTTAAATTCCAATTGGCAGGCATGCTCTCATCCGACCATATTTTGCATAGGAGCTGATGCATGCACCTTACCAGCTCCTCGCCGCCATGTTTGAATAGCTTAGCCGGCAGTCCGTCGGCGCCCGCAGCTTTGTTGTTCTTTAGCCGCGTTATCGCTATTCTCACCTCGTCATGATCGGGTAGCGGAACGAAAATTCCGTCGTCAACGATTGGGGTATCGGGATCTTCACATTCTCTGTGACATGCACAGTTGTCATTGTTTAACAGGTTCGAGAAGTTTTCCCTCCATAATTTAAGATTGCTCTGTATGTCAGTCACCAGATCGCCGTCTCCGTTCTTACGCACTTAAAACCTTTTGTAAGTCTCCGAACTTTCTGGTAGAATTTTCGGGCGTTGTTCCTATTGGCCAGAATCTCAAGCTCCTCGCGCTCACGTATTTCGGCCTCTCGTTTCTTCTGTCGGATAATACGTATCTCTGCCTTTTTCAGCTCTCTGTAGCGATCCCGCATGGCTCGCGTTGCGCCCGATCGCAGCGTGGCTCTATAGGCGGCATCCTTTCTTTCTGCGGCAGCATGATATTCCTCGTCGTTTCAACTGTTTTTTCGGGCTCGCCGGAATCCGATTTCTTCTTCGGCGGCGGTACGTAGAGAACAAGAAATGTTGCTTCATTGCTCGTGCATGCCGGTTTTTTGTGGAGTATTTTCTGAGAGCAGGAGTAAGAGTCGGGTTACGAATCTTCTAGTTGTCCTTTGTGATTGCAGCTTGTCGATGTCGAAGATTCTTTGCGTAGGTAGATGTACATTTTTTGCTGCACAGAGGCGTGTGCGTAGTTTGGCTGCAACAAGGTAATGACCCAAGTCGATGTTGGGTCCTCGGATCGTACGTTCATCTAATACACTAGAAGGGTGTCTTCTATCTATCACAACATGATCGATCTGGTTTCGTATTTTTCGATCAGGAGACAGTCAGGTGGCTTGGTGAATCTTCTTATGCTGGAATCTGGTGCTGCAGACTACCATGTTTCGGGCCCCGGCGAAGTCGATCAGCCTCTGTTCGTTATCGGATGTGTCGTTGTGCAGGCCGAATTTCCCTCCTTGCCCACCCTGGCGTTGATGTCGCCAAACACGATTTTTATGTCGTGGCATAGGCACCGCTCATAGGAACGTTCTAGGCGCTCATAGAAGGAATCTTTGGTGGCATCGTCCTTCTCTTCCGTCGGGGCGTGGGCGCAAATTAACGATATGTTCAAAAAAACGGGCCTTGATGCGAGGGGGGGGGGGGGGGGGGGGGGGGATTTTTAAGTGGCGGGTCCCAAACCCAGCGCACAACCAGCTATCCTGGAATCTTTCGCCTTCTCACGTTAGCTCACTCCCGAACGGGTGTTCGGAAGCTACCCAGAAGATACGTGGGCTAATCCCGGACGTTGTGAGCTGCTTGAACCATATGTAGAATAATCGTCCTAGCCACTCCTAAGTGAATGGCGATCAGTAACTTTGACCACTTGCGTGGACTTCTACATATGGAACCATCCTTATGCAAATTACACTAGAGTGAATAACTGTAAAAATTATTTAGACAAGAATAAGGAACAAACATTAGTTCTGTATAAATCGGGACGACTTAATTTAGGAAGGGGAGAATTAAGGAATGATTTCATTGACAAATAATAAATAAAAATGGTAAAGTAAATTCTAAGTATAATCATGGAGGAATCAGCCCTCCAAACATAATTTAAGTATACCAAAAGATAAACATATGTATTTTAAGAATAGCAAAGGATAAACATATTTTAAGAAAAACAAAAGATAAACATACACATGTATTTTAAGAATAACAAAAAATAATCATATGTATTCTATGAATAACAAGAGGTAAACATGTTTTTCCTAAACAGCAAACAAAGAAACTAATATACAAGTCGTGTACCTAAACAATAAGATGAAGCATAAGTATAAATACGACTGGTTGGCAGTCAGCCCAGTACTAAAATAGTGTTCAGAACTACCCCAAAATTAAATTCAAAAAATAAATTTTTATATTTTTTCAAAGTCAAGCAAGTCCTTAACTATCTTCCAAGTCTTTAACTGGCTCCGTACATAAATATGTATGCATCAATATACATATGTGTGTAAATACATATGCCTTTCTAAATGCTCGACAGCCGCAGCTGCTGTGCGTCAAGTGCGCGCAAATTTTATATTTTACTCAGGCAGGAGAATTTTTAAAAAAGAATAGAATGAATAACTTATGCCTTGACGGGCTTCTCAATAACTGATTTATTATGTGTTCAATTATTACATTCAGACTTAAACTAATGTACATATGTATTTGCTTATTTGGCATTTAATATTTCATTTTACAAAATTATTGTTAATGTCTTGTTCAGCATTTCCTTTCCCACATTTTGTTAAGTAAGTCAAATTGTTGCAAAACAGGAAATGCGTTTCAAATTACTTTTACTTATTGTTTATTATTTTAGTTACAAATTCATCAATTTCGTCTGTCTGAAAATATGTGCTTGTCTTTGGAATTGAATATGTAACCTCTCCCCCCTTTAGAGTAGAATTCTCCTGAATTCTTTTGTTTAGTTTTATCTTGATATATTTATTTTTTATGATTACGATAATTAAAGTGATAACTACAGTTATCTATATGTATAAAAAGAAGTTACATTTCCTTGGTAATCTTATAACTCAAGAACCGCCAAAGCGATTGACACAAAAATTTTAGAGTTCTTTTCTATCTTTGAGAAGATGGTTTGTGTGAAGTTTGAGTGAAATCGGTGCAGCTGTTCCTGAGTTATGACATTTTATGTGAGTAATGGTTTCCTCTCATACGAAATGCCTGTATGGGAAAAACGATTGATTACAACATGCATGCCTACATTGGCCAAATGAATATAGAATGTATACATTGCAAAGCATATAAATTCAGAAACGAAACGCCTGGTATGTGCTGTGCTGGTGGGAAAGTCAAATTGCCGGTGCTAGAACTTCCGCCAGAACCTTTGCATTCATTGGTTTTTGGCAATTCACCAACGTCGAAGCATTTCCTCTTAAACATTAAAAAATACAATTCATGCTTTCAAATGACATCTTTTGGAGCTACAAATATTATACGACTAAGAGATGGATTTATGCCGACGTTTAAGGTTATTACTTCGTTATTTAATTTATGTGCCGTCCCTGTGTTCGATGTTTTTAAAAATTCAGATCCGTTATCTACATATATTTCTCGAACTTTACAGATTCAAGGTCAAATATACCATAGAGCTGGGTTTTTGCTACCATTCCCAGATGGAGACCATCAATTTTTGCAAATATATTTTATTGGTGATGAGAATCGTGAATTAGATCAGCGCTGTGCAATTTCGACGAATATGAGAAGATCAATCGTGAATGAATTGCAAACAATGTTCCATCAACACAATGAATTGGTGAAATTGTTCAAAGTGGCACTCGATCTGATGCCCACAGATGGCCACAAAATCATAATAAAAGCCGATAAAACACCAATTGGGGATCACGCCAGACGATTCAATGTACCAACGATTGATGAAGTAGCCATTGTTGTGGTTGGTGAACAGTCAACTGTACGTTGCATGCTCGAGAGTTGGAGCGCCAAAAAATTTGTTTATTTATGCACCACAAAATAAAACCAAAAATGTTGTGTATTCAATTGTATTAAATTAAACGTTGCTTTTCTTTTTCCAAAATAAAAATAAAAATTATTTCATTTTATTTTGTACGTTATTGTGTTCACAAATCAAATCTTTTTAGCAATCAATTTTTTTACCGAATTGCCAGTCATTTTGGACGAAAATACAGGGTGGCTGATGAATTTTGCTACATTCAGAAACTCAAATAACTTTTTTTTTAGTGTATGGAATTCATTTATTTTTTTTTCAAGTTGAAGGTCATTAAATTTTATTAAATGTAGCTTAACTAGTTTTAAAAATAATTGAATTTAAATGCCCCCCCCCCCATGCTCGTTGACACAAGTGCGGCATCTTAGTAAAAAGTTGTTCATTGCTGATTTGAGAGTTGCGACAGGAATAGCCGCAATTGTTGCCCGAATGGATTGTTTTAGTTCATCCAAATTTGTTGGCTTTGTTTTATAAACTTCTTGTTTACATAAGCCCCACAAGAAAAAGTCACGTGCAGTAAGGTCAGGGGACCTGGGGGGCCAACGAAATTCGGAGTTTCTTGAAATCAGTTTATTGGGAAATTTTCGTCGCAACTCTGTCATAACAGTCTGGGCTATGTGAGACGTTGCCCCATCTTGTTGAAACCACACAGAGTTGAAAGGAATTCTCTTTCGGCGTAGTTCTGGATAGAAAAATTCTTTCAGCATTTTCAAATAACGGTTTCCAGTAACCGTAACGGTGTGACCATTTTCTTCAAAAAAATAAGGCCCGACAATACAGCGTGAAGAAACCGCACACCACACTGTCACGCGAAGAGGATGCAATTCCGTCTCGTGGAGTA
This sequence comes from Anastrepha obliqua, assembly GCF_027943255.1. Taxonomy (NCBI): domain Eukaryota; kingdom Metazoa; phylum Arthropoda; class Insecta; order Diptera; family Tephritidae; genus Anastrepha; species Anastrepha obliqua. The sequence goes on from NC_072897.1 coordinate 6,760,655, forward strand.
TCTGTGGGTTAGAAGTACTCCATATTCGACAATTTTGTTTGTTCACATTGCCGTTTAAATCGAAATGGGCCTCATCAGACATGAAAAGGCAGTTTAACATGTTTTGGTCTTCTTCCACCATTTGCAGGATCTTCTGGCGAAATTCCAAGCGAATCGGCAAGTCTGCTGCATTCAGTTTGTTAACCATTTGAAATTTGTAAGGAAATAAGTCTAAATCTTTGTGCATTATTGTTTGCAAAGACTGTCGGCTGACATCAAGTTGAGCAGATAAGCTTCTTGTTGAAACCCTTGGATTGCTTTGTATAGCTGCAGCTACAGCAGCGATCGTTTCCTCCGTCCGAACTGGTGGGTTTCGGTGATAAGGCCTTCTTGCGACTATTCCTTGCTCAGCAAAATTATTCACCAGTCTCATTATGGTCCATCTGCTCGGGGTATCGCCGCCAAACATCCGCCTGTACTCTCTCTGTACCAAAACTACGGACTCCAGTGCGTGATAGCGGCGGACTATCCAAATTCTTGTTTGCGTGTCCCAGTTATCCATTTTAATAAATTTTAAAGATCAATCTGCAAATTAAAACAAAAATGGAACAGATAACTTAAAAAGAAAAAAAGTTATTCAATTTTTTTTTGGTAGCGGCTTTCATCAGCCACCCTGTATAATAAAAAATTGAATGCTCCAGGAGAAACTGGAAAAACATTTTTAACTTTATTTATTTTAGCATAATTTATTTAGCGTAAAAATTTAAATGGAAATTAAAGGATCAAAGTTTAATTACAAGTTTTTATCGGCTCTTTCACCTTGCCTGTATATAGGTAACCACCGTAATCAAATTGTACAGACAAACTCGTTTGTTTGTCCGGCGGCAATGCTGAGAAAAACGTTATAATTCAACCAACTCCAAAAGTGTACTGTTTTATTTTGCATGTAGGCTTGCTTATATACATACACACATACTTAATTCTAAAGGTTCTAATTCTAATTTGGTCCCCTTTAGGCCGGATTCACACTATGATGCCGATCACGGTCCGCTCTCGGTCCAGTCTCGGTCCGGTAAAATATTCACAAACGAAAAACAATGACTGTATTCACACTATCCGTGCTGTTCAAGTTTCGGTACAGTCACACTCCAGCATCGATCAAGCTCGAAGAATATTTTGCTGGAGCGTGATCGAACTTGCCGCGACTTGTACTGATAGTGTGAATAACGTTGCGTTCTCGGTTCAGTCTTTCGACAATAGCAAAGGAGTGCAGATCGAAGTTTTTACAATGACAGCTGAAAAATCTTGGTCTTTTGAAAAAGGTAAGTAATTGCATACAGACGACGAACGATGAATCGCGACTGGACCGATGTAAGAACACAAATGTAGATGTCGAAAGATTTTACCGAACCGAGACTAGACCGAGAACGAACCGTGATCGGCACCATAGTGTGAATCTACCCTTAATCACCTGATGTTCAAGGTTGCGGGAATACAATGCAGGGGCGGATCAAATGATGCGGTCAAAAGGGCGCTCATAATATGGCCAATCATGTGCAGGGGCGGATCAAAGGATGCGGTCAAAAAGGGCGCATATAATGTGACCAAACATCCCGGGCCCGTTGAAATGTATTTCAGGCAGGTAGTACAGCTATTTTATGAACTGGTCGGCGTAAGATTCCTCTTGAAGTTTTAACATCGACGACTCTAATGCGATTATCACTGCCAGGAATGCACTTAATGATACGTCCCATAGTCCATCGCTGTGGAGGTGCGTTCTCGTCTTGGATAATCACTAGCAATCCTTCGAATACATTAGGATTACCATTCGTCCATTTGGTCCGCGCTTGCAAGCTGTTTATATATTCATGTGACCATCTTCGCCAAAACGACTGTTTGATCGCAACAGTGCGAGCCCATTTGCTAATATGATCCATGTTGGTGCACATTTCCTCTCGCTCTGGGATTGCTTTAAGAGAGCTACCTATTAAAAAATGGCCTGGAGTCAGTGCTTCAAGGTCGTTCGGGTCTGATGACAAAGGTGAAATTGGCCGTGAATTTAGTATCGCTTCGATAGAGATCATCACTGTGTTCAGTTCCTCAAAGGTAAGGCGACCATTCGCCATACTGCGGTTCAAAAGACCCTTTGCTGACTTCACAGCGGCCTCCCATAGGCCTCCAAAATGCGGAGCCCTAGGGGGAATAAAGTGGAAATTTATAAACTGATTAGTACAATAATTTATAATTGACTCTTGATGTTTTTGATGAAATAAAAACATTTTCAACTCTTGAAGTTTTCTGCTGGCACCTACAAAATTAGTCGCGTTATCGCAGTATATATCAGTTGGTAATCCTCACCTGCCGATCATGCGCTTCAGTGCGGCCAGAAATGCATCTGTTGACAAGTCAGATACTATTTCTATGTGCACTGCCTTCGTTGAGAAGCACACAAATATGGCTATATAAGTTTTGTATGGTCCTTTGCCTCGAATGCGCAGGTATGTTTCAATTGGTCCGCAAAAGTCTATACCACACCGTGCGAATGGTCTTGATGGCGTAAGATGTGATACAGGAAGGTTGCCCATCGTCTGTTGAAATAATTTCGGCTTATATCTTACACAATGTATGCAAGATCTCACAATGCGACGTGCCCCATCTCTTGCATTTATGACCCAGAATTGAAGACGTAGTAATGCCACCAGTGCTTTAGCACCTGCATGGTAATGAGTGATGTGTAAATGTCGGATATAGAGCTCCACGAAGTGGCATTTTCCTGGTAATAAGATAGGGTGTTTCTGAAAATCTGCCAAATCTGCTAGCTCAAGACGCCCACCCACTAGTAGTAGACGAGAGCCACCATGAATCTGCAGAAACGGGTTGAGAAATTTAAGTTGCCCAGATATTGTTTTGTTTTGATTGATCAGCCGTATTTCGTCAGCGAAGTGCTGTTGTTGCACATTCCAAACAATGCACTACAGCGCTTGCTTCAAATCTTGAGGCGATAGAGTTCCTTTGTCTAGGTGAGTTTCAAGCGGCCTGCTTGTTAATTGATGAAACCGAAATAGCCAGGCTACAACTCGTAAGCAATGATTGTATGTACTGTTTCTCTCAAGCACCTTCAAAATGTAGTTTTCTTCGATGACTGCTTTAAAAGCTGACTTACGTTTTTCTCGAGAAACTTCTTCCATATCGAGTTGGCCACATTGATTGCTGGGCCAGTTTTCGGGTTCAAGTTGTAGGAATGATGGTCCTGAAAACCAAATTGAATTGTTTAGTTCAAGTGCAGTACAGCCTCGTGACACGATATCAGCCGGGTTGCACTTTGTTGGGACATGACGCCAACTTGCATCTGCTGTGAGATCTTGAATCTCTGACACTCGATTACCGACGAATGTTGATAGGGTAGCTGAGTGCAGTTCAAGCCAATTTAGAACAATTTGTGAATCAGTCCACAGAAACACAGTGGTGTTGGCGTTGAATAGAGGTTTTATTTTTGCTAGTAGACGTGCCAATAGCAAGGCGCCACACAACTCGAGTTTAGGTAGCGATTGCTTCTTAATTGGAGCTACACGCGACTTGGCAGTCAAAAGAGTGACAGTAGGTTTGCCTTCTGTTGATTTCGAGCGAAGATAAATAGCACAGCCATAGGCTCGAATGGACGAGTCACAAAACCCATGAATTTGTAAAGAGTTGTGATTTGTTGATCCAGAATACCTTGGAACTGAGAGCGTACTCAGATGAGCTATGTCCTTGAGAAATCGTTCCCATGCCGTTTGTAGGTTCTGCGGCACCGACTCGTCCCAATTCAGCTTCAAAAGCCATATTTCTTGTAATATGATCTTTGCAGTAATAATAACCGGAGCGAGAAGTCCCAAAGGATCGAAAAGCGCTGATGCAATAGATAAGATTGATCTCTTAGTTCCACGTCCATTCACAGGTTGTTTCGACTGAAAAGAAAATAAGAAAATATCTCGTATTTGATCCCATTTTATACCTAAAGTGCTCGTTGTAAAACTTTCGTCGATATTTAAATTTTTCATGGTGTCATCTTCTCGAAATTTATGGTGGTTTGAATGCCACTTCGCCAAGGGGAAACAACCACGCCTCAGTATCTCCGTGACTTCGTATTTGATTCGCGATAGCTCTGCCAGGGTATCGGCACCGCATAAAAGATCATCAACGTAGAATGACGTTTTAATTGTGCTGGCACCGAGCGCATAATCCGATTCGTATGCATCAGCAATGTAGTTGAGGCTCTGTACAGCGAGATAAGGAGCGGACGCCGTACCATATGTTACCGTGTTTAACTGGTAAGTGCGTATTTCATCGTGGGGCGTACTTCTCCATAAGATGTATTGGAATTTGCGATCGTTCTTATCCACCAAAATTTGTCTATACATCTTTACGATGTCAGCAGTAAGTGTGTAACGATATAATCGAAACCGTAGTAGCAAGATGTATAGATCGTTCTGCAGAGTAGGCCCCACAGCAAGAATATCGTTGAGTGATCTTTGGGTTGTACTCTTGCAGGAGGCGTCGAATACTACCCTGAGCTTAGTTGTTGTGCTAGTTGGCTTCAGGACATAATGATGAGGCACATAGTAATGTGGATTATCGAAATCCACCCTTTTAACGACGCTCATATGCCCAAGGCGGGAATACTCTTCCATAAATGCGATGTATCGTTGGTGAAGGTCAGGACAGCGCGTTATACGCCGCTCCTGAGCAATAAATCTTCGAAGTGCAGTTGCGTACGACTGGCCAAGACAATGAGGGGCCTCTTTAAACGGTAGCTTGACAACAACTCTCCCCTCGATGTTTCTCTGCACGGTTTGCATGTAACTTTGTTCACAATTCCTTTGCTCAGTGGTCCACATGTCTGCCTTTGATGGGTCATCCAGCTTCCAGAGGCGTTGCAAATTGGTATCCACTGATTCCTAAACCGAAAGTAGGCAAATTGATGATGAATTTTCTGTAGGTCGTTGTTATCGGCCAGAGACGACCCAACCTAATAAAGTCTTCTGTAGTGACGGTAACCCAGGTGCTAACTTTATTTGCCCAATAGACAGAATGTCGAAAAAGATTTCTGTGCCGATGAGTAGGTCTACACGTGTTGGCTTGAAGAAATTTTCGTCGGCGAGTTCAATGTTAGCCGGCAAGTTCCAAGATGTGATATTAAATTCAGCCTCTTGCTGATAAGCGATTTGCGAGGTAACATGGAACGATAATGGTGTCTCATAGTCACACATTCGAGATTTGACAGTGGCTGATGTCTTGTGTTTGATATTTGTTACCGAGTCCCCAATGCTCTGGATTTCAGCGTGGTGCCTTTCTCTTGGGAGGCGCAATTTTCGGGAAAATTCCTCGGTAATAAAATTTACTTGGGAGCAGGAGTCGAGTAGCGCTCTACCCAATTGAAAACAGCCAGACGCATCTCGGATGAGTACCACTGCAGTTGCTAGTATGACTTGGTCTTGTGGCGATTTTTCTTGATGTGTGTGTGCAGCTGCAGTACTTACAGGTTGCGTTGGTTGCTCAAGTGATGATGTAGAACGCGATACTGACTGCATTTTGTTTGAAGTAGGAGCACGATGAAAAAGGCTGTGATGAGAACGAGCTCAATGTTTACATCTGAATGCGGACGAGCAATGTGCTAGTTGGTGTTTATTAGACAAACAATTTAGGCACAGACCTAACCTTTTAACCTCCTGGAAGCGGTCAGCAATCTCCATTTGCTTGAAGCGAGAGCAACTGCCAATCAAGTGGTCTGAATTAGAACATAATGCGCAAGAGCGATTTGTACATGAAAACGAATAGCCCTTACGTGGCGGCTTATTCCTGTTTTCCTGTTTGTAGCTGGATTTTCCAGAATCACCAAACGAGAGGGAGCCCGATGCTGACTCTAAAAACTGACAGCGTCGTTCAAGAACCTTTGCGCACTGTTCCCAAGATGGTAGCGATGTGAAGTCTAACGACTCCTTCCACTTGTTTTGCGTTTCTTCATCAACCTTGTCCATTACAAGGTGAATGAGCAGTAAATGCGAAATGTTTTTATCAGAGCCGATTGACAACAGGGAACTATAAAGTGCAGACACGTTGTCGACCAAACTTTGTAACTGAGAAGCACCACCTTTTGCAGCAGAAGGCAGCTCGAATAACGACTTGATGGTTTCCATGAAGATGAGCGTGCTATTGTCGTAACGGGACTTTAATCTGTCTAATGCCTTTGAGTAGTTCTCGCAGGTGATTTGGAACGCCTTCACAGTCTCCAAGGCCTGCCCTTGTAAACAATTGAGGAGATGGTTGAACTTCTCAATATTAGACAGCGATGACTCATTTCCGATGACGTGCATGAATGATGCGATGAAATTTTTATATTCCGAGTACCTTCCACAGAATACGGGTAGCTTTAATGCTGGTATTTTTGAATGCGAGACAGGAATTGCTGCTGTTAATTCACGGAACGTTGAGTTGTGTTCATCTTCACCGAGCTGCATTTGGATGTTTGAACGGATGGTGACGTAGAGGTCTTCCAGGTCACCCCGACCATTGTCTTCTGGATCGAGCTTCTCAATTTGCGTTTGATAGCCCAACCCCTGCTTAAAATAGGAATCTAAAATTCCGAGTCGACACTTGAGTTCAATGGGCGAAAGTATTTTTCCAGTTTTACTTTCGCTTGTCTCCACTATTGTCCTTATGCGGGACATGTTTTTCCGGGTTAGTAAGCGCTGCTGCTTGACTTCTTCCAGCGACATGATTCATTTTTTGCGAAAAGGTATGGATGTGTGATTTGCGAAATGACAAAACGATGAAAATGCTGAGCCGAAAAATATTTGGTGGTTGCTGAATCACTGCAGTAAAACTTAAGTTTTATGCCAAACAGCAAAAGTTGACAATAAACCACGGTTGCGAAAAATGTAATTGCTGAACCGATATTTATTCCGTTATCAGCGATTGCCACTAAAAATTAAGACACACTATATGTATGCCCCACGTTGGGCGCCAGAAAATGTACAGACAAACTCGTATGTTTGTCCGGCGGCAATGCTGAGAAAAACGTTATAATTCAACGAACTCCAAAAGTGTACTGTTTTATTTTGCATGTAGGCTTGCTTATATATGTACATACACACATACTTAATTCTAAAGGTTCTAATTCTAATTTGGTCCCCTTTAATCACCTGATGTTCAAGGTTGCGGGAATGCAATGCAGGGGCGGATCAAATGATGCGGTGAAAAGGGCGCTCATAATATGACCAATCATGTGCATTTTAAAAAAGTACAGAAAAGGCTATTGTGACATCTTTAGAAAGTATGTTGAATAAAAAGAAAATCAACTAATTCAACTGTTTAAACATTTTACGAGTTCTATAAAGAAAACTTAATATGAAACATTTCTTGCGATATAAAAAAAACAGTTTATGTATGGTGGCGCGAAGCCCACTGAGTAATGCTAGTTGTTAATATAAAAATGCATCCATAGGATATGTTACTATGATATTTCAATTTATCTATCTTTATAACATTATATTTGTTTGCTTCTATGATATCGCTGAACGTTACTTTTTTTGTAAAGTTTTTTATATTTTCATATTTAATTGTTAGAATCTTTGTTTCATCTTTCTCAATTATATTAGAGAAATAGTACTGTGCTGAAAGAATGCCACGTGCAAGACGAGCAAACATTGGCAGACGTTCACGTCAATCAAATGCTACAGCGTTAAATCGAAGATCACAAAGATCGTGTTCGACGAAATGAAGTGGAAACACAACGACACAGACGGAGAAATCAGTCGGTTAATAGTGAAGCACCAAGAAACCGTCGTGGGCGTACGTCCGTTTATGATATACGTCAAATGGAACGCGCGGCTTTCAATTACGATGCCACCATTGATTACAGCATGCATGCCTGCATTGGCCAAATGAATATAGAATGTATACATAGCAAAGCAATTAAATTCAGAAACGAATCGCCTGGTATGTGCTGTGCTGGTGGGAAAGTCAAATTACCGGTGCTAGAACTTCCGCCAGAACCTTTGCATTCATTGGTTTTTGGCAATTCACCAACGTCGAAGCATTTCCTCTTAAACATTAAAAAATACAATTCATGCTTTCAAATGACATCTTTTGGAGCTACAAATATTATACGAGTAAGAGATGGATTTATGCCGACGTTTAAGGTTATTACTTCGTTTGGAATAAACAATATCATATTTAATTTATGTGCCGTCCCTGTGTTCGATGTTTTTAAAAATTCAGATCCGCTAGCTATATATATTTCTCGAACTTTATAGATTTAACGTTAAATATACCATAGAGCTGGGTCTTTGCTACCATTCCCAGATGGTGACCATCAATTTTTGCAAATATATTTTATTGGTGATGATAATCGTGAATTAGATCAGCGCTGTGCAATTTCGACGAATACGAGAAGATCAATCGTGAATGAATTGCAAACAATGTTCCATCATCACTATGAATTGGTGAAATTGTTCAAAGTGGCACTCGATCTGATGCCCACCGATGGCCACAAAATCATAATAAAAGCCGATAAAACACCAATTGGGGAGCACGCTAGACGATTCAATATAAAAAAAACATTTTATGTATGGTGGTGCGAAGCCCACTGGGTAATGCTAGTTTCTAATATTTACGTGTATAAATGATTTAGGCATTTTTATACCAAATATTAAGTATGTATTATTGAAAATTGCTGTGCCTAGTTTAATATGTTTTAACTTATTGTAGTCTATTTCATATTTTAGGATTTCTTTACTCGTTAAAATATTTGGATGAATTAATCCATATTTAGCTGAAACAATATTATCTTGAATATTTTCAATTTTACTTTTTAACAATTGTATTTTCATTAGTTGCTGTAAATACATATTTTCTTCGTGTTCTTTATCAATATATTTATTTATAGAGTTCAGGCCTTTCTCTATTTCGTGCCTATCACTCTTTACAATTAGTCTCAGTTGATTGATGGCTGAATCAAAATAATCATTAACTTGAATTTGTTGGTGAACTGACTCGTTTGTTCGTAAAAGGTGGTTATGAACGTCCTGTCTGTCATAATCGTCCATTGTACCGCATAACCATTTAGTCATGCTTCCTACGGCATTCATTAATCCTCGTTTATGTCTATTACTTTTTAGTATCATAGTTAATACTTTATTCTTAACTTTTAATAGTTCTTGTTGAAGTATGTCTTTATGTATAGTTCTCATTAACATTATGTTGTCTGTCATTTCGTTTACTATATTCTCTAAGTTTTCTACGTCTATTATACATATGTAGTATTAAGTCTGTCTCCTTGACTATTTCCTGAAGTCCTAACTGAATGTCCGTGAATCCTGTTTGGTCTTTTAACTCAATTTTGGTCAGTTCTCCTTTAATTATCGGTGTCGAGGTCATTATTAGTATGAGTATGGTCATTATCTGTAAATTTATATTGTCTTTTAATGTTGCATGGATGAATATTTTAAACAGTCCTTCTTTATATTTAGGTTGTTCTTTGTGCCTAACTGCTTTGTAGTTCTTTATGAATCCCTCACGTCTTTTTTCTTTATAGTCCTCTCTTTTTAAATTAAGTTTATCAATTTTCTTTCTTTTGCATTCTTCTAAGTTTTGTTTATTTTTTCCTAGATCTAAACGTCCTTCCTGAACGTCTTTTGGTGCACATTTAATACTTGAATGATACCTTTCGTTATAATTTCTGATTGTTCGTTGAATTAATTGTTGGATAGGTAAATTTTTATTAGTTTGGTACAACATCCTAAACTTTTCTGCTATCGTATTATGAAATCTTTCTATATCAGCATTTCCTGTATGGCTGTTGGGCTTATATAAATGTAATTCGATTCCTTGTTCTGTTAGAAATTCCCTTATCCTTATTGTCTTAAATTCATTCTCTGCTATTATTTTATTTGGTTCTCCTATTTTAGTGATATGTTCTTCTAGTTTTTCTATTATAGTCATGTGATTTCTGTCATTCAGTGGATACGCTGCGCCAAATTTTGAAAATTTATCTATAGTCGTCAAAAAGGTAAATACTTTGATTACGTATGTATCCATGTGTATGATTTGGTTTTTATCTGAAGGAGTTTCTGTGTAATGAAATTTATTTTTAATCGGATGTCGTTCATACTTTACTTGTTGGCAAATGATTAATTACCACTTGGATGAGTTCCATGAGTTTTGGAAAATATATTATATTTTTGATTTTATTATAAGTTTCTTATATGCCAGAGTGCATACTCTCTCTTACATGGCACAATGATATCTGTCTTACTGCTTCCACTTCAGTTTCAATGTCCTGTGCTCTCATGGTGCACTTAGTAAAATTAATTTGGCTATCGTTTGAATACATATCTATAAGCTTCTCTTGTACTACATTATAGTTGTTTTCGGATAGTTCCGAAAATCTCTCTATTTTCCCTTTTGAAATGTATCTTCTAAAAATGTCTCCCATTAGGTTAAAGTCACTTTCTGCAGTAAAAATAATTATTTTCCCATGTACTTCTTTAAATTCTTCGGTTTTATTATTTGTTAATATTATTTGGGTTTTGTATTTATTCACAATTTCTTGTTTTATAAAAAATGATCACCCAATTCTTCCTCGGCTGAATGTACCGTTGCCATTGTAACATCATCTTCTACATTGTTAACTGAAAAAAAATTTAAAATATTGGTATTTTCTACCATGGTATTTTCACTCTTCTTCTTCTAATCTACTTAAAAAATCTGGTGATAGTAAGGATTTTAAATTTTTTACCATAGATGTAAGCTCTAAAATAATTTACACTCCACATTATTGCTAGGAATTCTTTATCCGTTGCAGAATAGTTTTTCTCATGGTTATTTAATGTTCTTGAAGCGTAGCACACTGGGTGACCTTCTTGCGATAATACCGCACCAATCGCATAGTTAGATGCATCCGTTGTCAATGTGAATTGTTTATTGAAATCGGGATAACGTAAAATAGGATGTGTACTTATTAATGTTTTTAAATTTTCGAAAGCTTCAATGTATGTTGAGTCTTTTACATTAATTTTTGCACCTTTCTTTAAGTATTTTGGGCTTTTGGTTGGGCTACTTTCGCATAATCTTTTATGAATTTGCGATAATAACCTGTTATTCAGAAAAAACTTTTTATCTGTTTTTCGGTTTTGGGTAATTCTACATTTTGGATAATTGTAATTTTATTTGGGTTTGGTTTCATGCCATCCTTTGTTAAGGGGTTAGGTGGGTTACAGAGGTTCAAAAAAAGGGTATTTTTACTATTTTTTTTTAATATATACAATCATATATTTTATTTAAACAATTCAGCATATCAAAGATACATATTTAAACAGTATTTTGTGAAATTTTTATTTAAAAATTCCGAAAACTCAGCCGTTGGTACCTCATCTCCCTTAACGTCTCACAAAAAAATGCTCTTGCCGTGGACAGCATAACTCATAATTGGTTCATTTAAAATCAAAAAACCAAAAATATTTCGTTAGTACATGGATAAATCTCGTTACTGGACGAAGGAAAAAAAAATAAAATTTAATTTGAATTTTTGACAGACTTTGAACAAAAAAACACATTTTTTGGTCAAATTTTCGTCATGTGTTGGCTCGAAAAAATTAGTTGTAATAAAAATAAAAAAAAATCCTTCGTTCAATAACTTGATAATGTTATTCCAAAGATGTGTGCAAAATTTGAACAAAATCGCTTCATAACTTTTCGAGAAATCGTGTCCACCGACTTAAAAAATCGAGTTTTGAGATAAACGCGTATACCTGCGAAACGCTGCACTGACATGGCCTGATGGGCGGAACTTCTGAAGGGTCTATCTCGTAGAATTTTACTCGGATCAATTTGAAATTTTAGGAGAATATTTTAAACATATTATACTATTTAATAAGACAAAAAAAAAAATCGATTTTTTGAAATTTTCAAACCCACCTAACCCCTTAAAATGTGCTCTACAAATTCTGTTTCTTTTTTTAGAAAATTGCATTTGTCAACTTGTATCTTCAAATTTTTACTTTCGAGAATTTTGAAAATGTCTCTATTGCTTTAATATGCTCAGTTAAAGAAGTACTAAAGATTAGTATATCATCTAAGTATACTACACAGGTTTTGTTAATATGATCTCTCAAGATTTCATTCATCAGCCGTTGGAATGTGGCTGGCGCATTTTTAAGACCAAATGGCATCCTTATAAATTCATATAGACCATGAGGAGTTACGAAGGCAGTTTTTTCTCTGTGTTCTTCCTTTACTAAAATCTGATGATATTCTTTCGCTAAGTCTATGTCGTAAAATATTGCGCTCTACCTAATTTGTCTAGAATTGAGTCTATATTGGGTAAAGGATATTTGTCGTCTAAGGTTATTTCATTAAGCTTTCTATAGTCAAGAACTATTCTATATTTTTTTTCGCCAGAATTATTCGTTTTTTTGGGTACGACTATAAGTGGGCTTGCATATCTTGAATGGCTTTTTCTAATTATACCTTGTTCCTCCATTTCTCTGATCTGTTTCCTTACTTTTGTTTCGTGTTGAGGTGGGTATCTAGATAGCTTTGAATAGATTTGCTGTTGTGTAATGGTTTTTATCTCATGCTGAATTTCTGTTGTATTAGTTAATACATCGCCTTCTCTAAACAATAATTTGTTATATCGGTTTAGTAATTTTATAATTTCACTACGTTCTTCATTATTTAAATGATTTAATTGAAGCCTTTCGAATTTAGGATCACCAGTTTCAAGCATGTAAATTTGATTAAATTTATATGGGTTATTAATAAAATAAGATATTTTTCCATTTAGAGTTATTTGTCCTTTTTCTATATTTATTTGGGCATTTAAAAAGTTTAATATATCGATACCTATAATGAAATCATAAGTTCTCCCTTTTAATGGGGTGATCTTCCAACGAATTCTGGCATTGTTAGGTAAATTAAATTGCTCCGGGCTTGTGTGTACTTCATAATTTATTGTATCTTTATTTGTTAATGTACTAAATGTTATGGGATATTTTAATTTATATATAGTATATCAAAATCATTTATTTCCTTATTAATTAAACTAAGACTGGCACCTGTATCTATTAGTGCTACGTATTCTTTATTTACGATCTTTAATGTTATCTTTGGCAGGCATTCAGTGGCTGCCTCGTAAAAAAAATGGTATTATTAATTTCAGGTCCTTCTGGGCTTTGCCTACACAAGTTTAAGCGATCTTGGCCAAACTTATGATTAGGTTGTCCTGCATTTGGCGATCTATCGTAATTTCTTTCCAAATTATCTATTTCCATGGGTTCTCCTCTATTTTCCCTTATTTGCTCTAAGTTATTGCCTCTATAAAATTGTTGATTCCTTCTTTCTTGACCTGAATTGTTATCTTTTTAAAAATGTTGATTATTTCGCCTTACTTGACCTGATAATTGTCTCTAATTCCCCAGCTTGGTGCAAAATTTTGATTATTTCATCTCCTTTGGCATGAATTGTTCTCCCTATTTCTCCAATGATTTGTAAAATTTTGGTTATCCCACCTCTTTTGGCCTGAGTGGTTGTCTTTATGACCTTCGTGGGAATATTTTTCACGTTGTTTTTATTGGTAATGGGTTTTATTCTGTTTAAACTGTTGGTCTGTTCTTTTAAACTTTTTGAATTCTGTCCGGATGCAACTGTCTTCATATCGTCGTTTTGTCATTATTTCCAATATTGTATATAAATCATATTCCTCAAATATCTTGTCCAACAATGTCCCCTAAGTGATTTCTTTTAAGTTGTTCTCCAGTACACTATTTATATTACTTAAATCTTAATAAACATTAAGTCATCTGCCTTATACTTAATTTTTTGGGCTTCTGTTGCCAATTCACTTACCGTGTTTGCTCGCAGGTTACAGATTTTTCGATATATTTCGTAAGGCTCCACGTCTGGCTTGTATCGAAGTTTAAGCGCCTTCTTTATTTGACTCCAGTTGTCCGGTTGAGGAATGTTGATGACTACGTCCTTTGCTTCACCTTGAATTACTCTATAGAATATTGCTTTTGTCGCTTCTCTTCGTGTTCCTTCGTCTTGAATAGTTGATAGCACATATTCGGCCCTGCTCATGAAGGAGTTGACTGTTACCTCGCCTGTTCCCGTAAATGTCGGAAGGTGAGTAATGTTCTTCATTATTCTCTGTAGATCGTTGTCATTGGTTGCGTGTCGTTGTTGTAGTTCGATGTACGCCTGTCTTAGCTGTTCCAATTGCTGTTCTCTCCTCCCCAGCTCTTCCACTATATCCTCTGGCGGCATTCTTCTGCCTTGAAGGGCTTCTCCACAACTGATTTATTATTTGTTCAATTAAACTTAAACTAATGTACATATGTAATTGTTTATTTGGCATTTAATATTTCATTTTACAAAATTATTGTTAATGTCTTGTTCAGCATTTCCTTTCCCACACTTTGTTAAGTAAGTCAAATTGTTGCAAAACAGGAAATGCGTTTCAAATTACTTTTACTTATTGTTTATTATTTTAGTTACAAATTCATCAATTTCGTCTGTCTTAAAATATGTGCTTGTCTTTGGAATTGAATATGTAACTCGCATGAGCGTACAGTAAGTTGCAGAAAACAGAAAAGTTCTGTGTCGGACATTACAATACTGCAGAAAATCTCGAAGCCATCATTTTAATGTTCTCTGATAATAGGTCAATAATTAATTAGTACAGGGTTGGCCATATTAAACTGACCCATGTGATTATTAAAAAAATATGGAAAAAGAAACATTTTTTTGTGTTTCATTGTGAAAAACATTTAATTTAGTTCAAGGAAATTCGTTTACATCACTTTTTGAATATGATATCGCGCAAGTGGTCGCCCTTAGCTCGTATAGCGTAATGTGCCCGTTTTTCGGCGTTTTCCATAGTTTTGGCCAGCGTCTCGGCCGATATGGCGGCTATTTCCCGTCGGATATTGGCCTTAAGTGCGCCTAGTGTCTTTGGCTTGTTGACGTAAACCTTAGATTTCAAATTACAGTAAAAAGTTATAGGGTTACTCAATGGGTCAGTTTAATATGGCCAACCCTGTATATTACTTGACGTATGTAGGTTTCTAGTTGATAAAATGTGCACAAAAATACGGAGTGCTAAATTTTGTCGTACCTTTTTTTAGTATTTATAGTCAGAATAAAAAGTTAAAACATATAATATACCAATGGATAGCATATGCAGAGACGGTTTGCACAATGTATTAAAATAGATACATAAGTGAATAGGTGCAGGTAAAATTAATCACACTATTTTACCTGTATTAATAGTGTGTTAGAGCGGGAGAAATATATTTTTACATATTTATAGTCGCACTGTAATGGCAACAGAGTTGTTTGTTTGAAAATAGAATAGTGTGAAGATGAAATACAAAACAATATTGCTATGTATATACCTACATACTATATAGCCTTTGTTGCTAAGTTTTTGTTACAAGCAGCTCTGTTGCCATAGACATATAAATGTTGAAACGTATAAACGAATAGGGTGAAGACGGAATAAGAGACATAGCTTTATTATTGTGAATGCATACTATTATATATTTCATTCAGAAATTATGATGGTCATGGATTAATGATCGTTTTTTATTATGGTTTAAAAAAAAAATAATTTTTTTTCCCCTAATACATGGAATTAAATGTTTCCAATTCATGAATAAAAAAAATTATGATATTTGAAACACACAAATATAGGATCGCTTAATACAGGTAAAATGGGACATTTTTCACATTTAACTTTACTACATCTATTCACATAGATAATGTAAAAAGTTTCAACATAAGCTATCCATTTATATATGTTTCAACTTTTTTCTATGACTACTAGCGGACCCTCTGCCTGCTTCGCTAGGCATATCAAAATTAAGAATAAATAATGAACACTCGATTTAAATTCACTCTATGTGTATTTATTCTTTTTTTAGAATATAAAATTAATGTTAATTTTAAACTTAAACTTAAACTAACGCAAAGCCTTTTCGTAAACTACATTTTTTGTTTTGCCCTGAGTTGTGGTATAAATAAACAGAACTGATGGTTTTCCTACACGTGAACATGATACATATAATTGTCCGTGGGAGAAGCATGGATATTCTAAGTCAATTCCGCATAATTCTAGCGTTGTCCTTGTGCTTTGTTTATTGTGTTGGTTTTAATCTATCTTGCTCATTACGTTGTATACGTTCTTCA
This sequence comes from Anastrepha obliqua, assembly GCF_027943255.1. Taxonomy (NCBI): domain Eukaryota; kingdom Metazoa; phylum Arthropoda; class Insecta; order Diptera; family Tephritidae; genus Anastrepha; species Anastrepha obliqua. The sequence goes on from NC_072897.1 coordinate 6,776,858, forward strand.
GGTGAATGGCCTGAACGTGATCTGGTCATACGTTCCCTTCGATTTTGGTTTTGAATTTCTCGCTCTTCTTGTGATTGATTTTGCCTTTCATTTGATCTATTTTGCGTTCTACGCGACCGACGACCGATATCATTTATTCGCATTTGAATTTAATCAAAAAAACATGAAAAACTCACAATGTGCATTACAATCGCTAACAACAACAACGAAACCACCGTTTTTTTATTTTCACTGATTATTAAAATTTTACGCACAATATATTTTATTTTTATACATTTTTTCCCAAAAAAAAAAAAAACAACAATGAAAAACGCACTTTAAAATTGTTGACCACTCATCAAATGGTTTTGATACAGCTGATTATTTTGACCTCAGTATATCCAGTAAACAAACTGTGGTGAAAGTCCTTTATAAGGACCAAGTTTATAGTGGTGAAGTTTTAGGTACAACACAATTTTCTGTACGCAAGGTTGCTCTTGGGCAAAAATAAAGTAATCTTTAGAAATCATAAAAAAAAAGTTGCAAATTTTAGATTAATTTCTTAAAGAAAAACTAATACATGCATTTAGTTGAATAAGTAAACACCAAAAGTATACTAAAATGACTATTTAATGCGTTGTTTGATACAAATTTATATTATTGCTCTGCGCGCTGTCGCTGTCTTTTTGTTTCTGTATCGCATCGCGATGAATTCACGTTTTTCAGAAAGTTGGCAACAGAAGAAAATTGAGGAAAGTACATATTTTGCTCATATTTGTTAATTTAGTTGTTAAATGAAAATGTGTTTCAGCAATTTTTTAATGTTGCAACTATTCTTTGGCTTTGAAACCGCTTACACTCACAAAATAATCCAACTCTTTTAAACACACATACAAATATAATTATCTATTTTGGTTTTTCCACTCGTCAAAGCAGAACATAAGGTTGCATTATTTAATTATTACCTAATACAAACTTGTTCTCTTTTAACAATGATAATATTGCTATGTGAAATATGCATTTTTGTACTATATCCTGAGCATTTGTTTTCAGCGCTATACCTTTATCTCGTAAACGTACGTTTGCCCATATAAAATTCACTACCTAAATGCATGAAAAAAGTGTTAGCATAACTTTTTCGAGTATATATACTTACATACAGGAGAATTTATTTTTTACATTTTGCTCGTCGGCTTTGAACTTCGAAAAATACAGTCTTATGGTTATTAATGGAATCAAATATATTTAACGAATTTTTATTTTATCTAAATCATAAAACGTTCAAATGAAGCTCAAAATATTTTTCCAGTTTAAAAAAAAGCAATGTTCTTTGATGCCGTGTCAAGCATGCATAAAAAGGAAACAAAAGAGAGGACAACTATTACGTTACGAATAATACAGTCCCATACGTCACTCCAAGAATGATAGAAACAAGATTGCGCCCATCAGAGCGTATGTGACGTCACGTTTGCTGAGTTGTGCAGTATTGCCAACCATTTGCTCTTCGCAATAAATTTAGTGCTTTTTTATACCGAAAATGCGAAAATTTTTAAGTTTGGTGTTTGTTTCTTTTTGTTTTTAATTTAAGGCTAGCGAAACTTTAGGTTAAAAAAAACTGTATTATTATACAAAAGAAGTTTAAAAAAGGACACTCTGAGAAGATTTTAGTGCTAATGAAAATTTTTTTACTCCTATAAAATTTGATAATTTGAAAGTGCAAATTTAATTTTTGGCTCCATTTAAGGCTATGCAAAAATACATATTAAATGTCCCTCTCTCAACTCTTCTTAAGATTGAAAACCTTTTTACACATTTTAAAAAGCCTTTGAATTTATTGAATGCGAATTAAAACCATAGAGGTGTAATCGTTTCTTCCGATCATCAATCCTTAGTGAGACATAGAGCATCAAGCATAGTAAAAATAAGCAACAAAATACCAGAAAATACTAAAGAAACCATACTGACATTTTTACAAAAAGAGTACCTTATCTAGTTGCATAACTTTAAATATAGCATATAAGTCGTTCCCTTAACAAAAGAGTATCGCTTAACAAAAAAAAAAACTCATAAATTAAATTGTACATAACCATAACACATTTATTAAAAAAAAAACGCACATTCTGAAGACAATTTGTCACGCATACAAAGTTCTTTAAGTGATTCAATAAAAATTTGTTGTTTTATTTTCTTTAAATGGGCATTTAGTGCGTTTTTATATCCAAAGCTAGGCAACTCTGCAATAGCGAGAGAGAGATTTGACTGCCGAAAGCAGAAGAACACCAACAACACCGGCAATCGCGGGCAATGCCACCAGATGTTAAAAAAAAGTAAAGCTAAATAAAACTGAGTGAATTATTTAAATAATTATTAAAAAATGTATATTTTACAAAATTATAAACATTACTTTTAATTAGAATAGGCTATAAAAATGTCATGTGGAATGAACTAAAACTCCGAGACAAAAAATAATAAAAATAACAAAAAAAAAAATGCTAAATCAAGTTACGAAAATGGTAGTCTGGCCATACTGGAGCTAAAATCACGTAACTAGTTGTCAAATTCGCTGAGCGCAAAGTAACGGGACCACGATGGGCGCCATCTCATTATTCTTTGCATCGTGACGTCACTCGACATCGAAGCAATGTTATTCATGTCTGTGTATATTCTATTCATTCGCGTGTATTCTCATTCCGTATACCTAATGTCCGTATAAGGGAAACACGCAAATATTGCATTTTTCACACTTACACAACGCACGCATACTTTTACCGATTTCTTTAAAACTTCACATAAACCATCTATGGACCAATACCAATGATCTGTGAAAGTTTGATTGAAATCGGTGGATGCGTTTAGGCGTGAATCGGCGACTAACGAACAGAAAAAAACGTCTCCATTTTTATATATAAGATAAATACTAAAAAAAGGTATGACTAAATTTTGCTCTCCGTATTTATATAACGTCGAATAACGTCGAAATTTCGACGTACGGGCGATCCTAGTATGTATAAAACCGGAAAGTTAGAAACTTGCACTGAAGAGGAGTGCGACTTATTTGGATGCTACTGTACATACATTCAACCTTCGGATGAAACCCAAAGTGCCAAATATTTTATATTGAAGCTTCTGTGAACTGTTCATATCAGCAGCACAATGCTGTGCCTATGAGTGTGCACTGAATACCTTGGACCTTTTTTGCGAATCGTAATATTTTTTTTAGTGGCAAGTGCACCCGGCCGCATTTGTATATAAATTCACATATTTGAATTTGCATATGCCATCTTCCTGTGTGCCTGAATCATTTCTCTATGAGGATTACTAATTTGATATGCTTGAAGAATTTAAAATAAAACTTAATGTACATATGTCCTATGCTAATATGTGTATATAAACATGCATACATACAAAATTGGCGAAATTTTCATAAAAAAACCACAAAGAACAAATCTAATATGTAAACGTGCGTACAAATCATATGGATATATGAAATGAACAAATATATTACGTACTCAAGCAAATGTAATAGGTTTTACAACAGATGGCGTAACTTATTCCATCGATCCACATTTCCAAACATTCATTGGAGAGCTACTGTCGTAAGGCACAAACGTCAGTATAAGTTTTTTATTTGAAGCGTAAACAACAATATTTTTACCACACTTGAAAATGTCGAATTTCGTGCCAAATAATGTGTTTTTGCGGGGAATTTTTTAATATGAAGAAAAAAGCAGCCGAAAGTCATCGTATCTTGGTGGAAGTTTATGGTGAGCATGCTCTAGCTGAGCGAACGTGCCAGAAGTGGTTTGCACGCTTTAAAAGTGGTGATTTTGGCTTGGAAGACGAAGAACGCGAGGGTGCGCCGCCAAAGTTCATGGATACCGAATTGGAGGAATTGCTCGATCAAGATCCGGCTCAAACGCAAGAAGAGGTTGCAAAAACTTTGGGAGTTGATCAATCAACCATTTCCAAACGTTTAAAAGCCATGGGAATGATCCGAAAGGTAGGCCATTGGGTGCCGTATGAATTGAAGCCAAGAGACGTTGAACGCCGTTTTATGGCATGCGAACAACTGCTTCAACGGCACAAAAGAAAGGGTTTTTTGCATCGAATTGTGACTGGCGATGAAAAGTGGGTCCATTACGACAATCCAAAACGTCGGGCAACGTATGGATACCCTGGCCATGCTTCAACATCGACGTCGGCGCAGAATATTCATGGCCTGAAGGTTATGCTGTGTATCTGGTGGGACCAGCTGGGTGTTGTGTATTATGAGCTACTGAAACCGAATGAAACGATTACGGGGGATGTCTACCGACGACAATTGATGCGTTTGAGCCGAGCACTGCGAGAAAAACGGCCGCAATACGCCGATAGACACGACAAAGTTATTTTGCAACATGACAATGCTCGGCCACATGTTGCACAAGTGGTCAAAACATACTTAGAAACGCTCAAATGGGATGTCCTACCCCACCCGCCGTATAGTCCAGACCTTGCGGCATCCGATTACTATCTCTTCCGATCGATGCAACATGGCCTGGCTGACCAGCACTTCCGTAATTACGATGAAGTCAAAAAATGGATCGATTCGTGGATTGCGGCAAAACCGACCGAATTTTTCACAAAGGGAATCCGTGAATTGCCAGAAAGATGGGAAAAAGTAGTAGCAAGCGATGGACAATACTTTGAATATTAAATTTGTAACCATTTTACGTCTATAAAGTTTCAAATTTCGAAAAAAAACCGCACGAACTTATTCATAGTCCTAATAAGCTAATGTAAACTGCATTTACCCTCTCATTTCTCTCCAGCAGCCAGATTAATTAGTTTCCTACTGTTAACTTGTGGAGAAGTAATTTCTGATTTGAATTTATTACCCTTGTTTTGTTATAGCACAAAGTGAGGAACGGGCCGGGACTGAACCTTCTCTGTGAATTTACATGTTTGTCCGAGCTCCGCCTCCTACCTATTTGTGGGGAGCGTCTTGATGTTGTTCCACAAATGGAGGGACCTACAGTTTCAAGCCCACTCTGAACGGCAGATATTTTTATGAAGAGCTTTTACATGGCAGAAATACACTCGGAGGTTTGCCATTGCCTGCCGAGATTCGAACCTGCGTTCTCTCTGATTTGCGAATGGTAGTCACGCACCAACACATTCGGCTAAGGCAGCCGCCTTTATATAATATGGAATATCTAATCGAAATATTTCACTTTTTCCGAAAAGGGTATATATAGTAAATTGCTTTGGTATAACCGGATATGAAGAAAAGCTGAAGAACTTGAAGGACAAGTACAATTGTTATAAAATTAAAAAAAAGAACACAGAAGTTTTGATTGTTTTATTTTATTTATTTACTTATTCATCTACACAGGTTCTTAAAGACTACTAGATTGGTTAAATGTTTTAAATAAATTAAATTTAAAGTTAAATACAATTAAATTAAAATTTATAATTGTAGTCGGATGCATCTAGATATCGGCTCATTATATGCATAACTGGTTTTATGTACAGCGGCCGTCAAAATTCTAACCTGCCTCAATTCACCCTCATTAAGTTTAGCAAATGTTAATTTCTACTGAACCACTAAGGGCATTGTATATCAACATTATGTAAAAGTAACTTTTTCTATAAGGTAAGCTCTGTAAGCCTAACAGATAAGATAAGCTCTGTTGCCTACCCAAATGATATCTTAATAGAGACCATCCCAATGATATCTTTACGCTACAATGATCCATTTTCATTCGAATTTTACCAAACTAATTAGTATTGGTCAAAATGAGTAAATTAATTGAACCATTTAGTAATTGTTTACTTACTATTGCTTATTACTTACACATGTATGGATTGTTCAGAGCTCAATGAGCTATATATTTAACAGGTGGGCTTGCAGTTAGGAAACACCCCAGTTCCACATTCCTGTAGTTCCTGTTTGGCAGTAGTATTGTTGAATAATCTCTGGATTTGCAGTGAGGACAGATCGGCTTGGACGAACCATTTAGGAAACGAGCGTGAGCATATGTATATTGGATGGCTAATTGTGATTTTTTGAGTGCTGGAGAGGATATGTTAGAGGGGTATAGAGGTTAGGTTCGATAACACCCACATCTTTTTGGAAATGGAAGAGATAAATCCGTTTATTTTTACAAAACACATTATTCGTGCTGCTTTAATTTTTTTCTAATATTTTGGACATGCATGGGCATGCAGAGATATTGGACGGCGGTGAGATTGAAATGTTTATTTGGTTTTGCGATGGGGATAATTAAGGCTGATTTCCATGCTTGAGGAAAAAAACCTGAAGTGAATATATCATTATAAAGTTTTACAAGTCTATTTTTTAAGGCGTAGGGTAGATTTTTCAATATTGTGTAAGACGTTTTATCTGTCCCAGTTGTTTTTTCAGATATTTTAGAAATCGTACAGTCAAATTCGTGAGTAGAAATGGACATTTCAATTAATGAGGCTTTGGGTGAAGAGGAAGAATTTGAATAACAGTAATGAATTATGTGGTTTTTTTGAGGGATCAATGTGGGATGAAAATGGCAATTATTGAAATAGGACGACTAAGATTTCCCGCATTGTTCGGCGATATCTTGTGGAGAGCGGATAGGTTATTGCGCTTTGTTTACTAATGGTATGTGGAACCGGTCAGCAGTCTTATGTCGGACAAAATCTGCTTAGGGTTAGAAGATATTCAACGTTATTTGTGCAGTTTATGGACCCGATACAGTTTCCATTTCCACCGCACAACGATGGTTTCAACGTTTTCGTTCTGGTGCAGAGGTGATCGAAGATGCGCCACAGTCCGGAAGGCCTGTCGTCGAAAATTGCGATAAAATCGCTGAATTGATCGAAAGAGATCGGCATAGTAGAAGCCGTAGCATCGGCCAAGAGCTGGGCATGAGTCATCAAACCGTTATAAACCATTTGAAGAAGCTTGGATTGAAAAAGAAGCTCGATGTATGGGTGCCACACGACTTGACGCAAAAAAACATTTTTCCCCGTATGGATGCATGCGAATCGCTTCTGAATCGCAACAAAATCGACCCGTTTTTGAAGCGGATGGTGACTGGCGATGAAAAGTGGGCACTTACGACAACGTGAAGCGCAAACGGTCGTGGTCGAAAAGAGGTGAAGCTGCCCAGACGGTGGCCAAGCCTGGATTGACGGCCAGGAAGGTTCTTCTGTGTGTTTGGTGGGCTTGGCAGGGAATCATCCACTATGAGCTGCTCCCCTATGGCCAAACGCTCAATTCGGACCTGTACTGTCAACAACTGGACCGCTTGAATGCAGCACTCATGCAGAAGAGGCCATCTTTGATCAACAGAGGCCGAATTGTTTGATACTGGTTTGTTATTCGTGACCGCTGATTCGTTTTGTTATTCGGAACAATAGATGCGGAAGCCAGGATTACGTCAGGATGGGTGAAAGATTTGTGGGTTGAAAAATGTGTTGATTGGCCATCGTTTAGAACAATACGATTGTGATATAAAATTAGCTTTTCAATGGTTTTTCCTCTTACATTAGTGGTTTTAGGCATTAAATCACCCAATACTACTAAGGGGGCCACAACATTAATTAAATCAATAACCTGCTGCAGTTAAAGTTATGATGGAGAGGGCTGTAGCAATTACGTATGGCGATTTTGAATCCGAGGTCTATTTGTATAGCTTAATTAGAATTAATAATTATTACTTTACGGTTAATTGTTCTTTTAATGAAGAAAGCGATACCCTGCTTACAACTGGTGTTTTTTGGGGGAAATTATAACATAGCTTATGTATTCATTTGGAGGGTATGCAGTTTTATTAAATGGAATGTGAGTTTCTTGTAACGCGATTATTTCTGGTTGGAGTTCGTTAATTAAGATATTTAGCTCGACCTGGTTATTTGAAAGTCCCCTTATATTCCACTGCAACATTCGCATCACTTACTTTATGTTATGTGAGGGGGTTTCATTGCTATGGACAGGTAATGAAGAGGGAAGCGAGTTAAGGAATGATATTAGTCACAAATACTATTATAAATAAGTATATTCTAAGTATAATCATGCAGGGCTGAACAAGTCCAAACATATTTTAAAAATACCAAAAGATAAACATATGTATTTTAAGAATAACAAAAGATAAACATATTTTAATAAAAACAAAAGATAAACATACATATGTCTTCTAAGAATAACAAAAAATAAACATATGTATTTTATGAATAACAAGAGGTAAGCAGGTTTTTCCTAAACAACAAACAAAGAAACTAATATACAAGTCGAGTACCTAAAACAGTAAGATGAGGTATAAGTATAAATACGACTGTCAAATATGTTCGCAGTAAGTCCAGTATTTACATAGTGTTAAGAACTACCTTAAAATTAAATTCATAAAAATAAATGTTTATAGTTTTCCAAAGACAAGCAAGTTCTTAACTATCTTCCGAGTCTTTAACTGGCGATCCTGCCAGGAGTATCATATACATTGATGATCCAGTGAGCGGACCAAAAAATAGTCATCCTTGTCGCAGTAAGGACATACTATATCCACGATCCTTCATAATAAAGGACAAAATCTTATGTAAAAAAATAAAGGCTTGATCTAATTCTCATAGAAAGGAGCATATGAGAACATCTTTGGAGAAACGTAATAAACTTAATACCCCACGAAATTTGGACACCATTGATGTTGCGGAACAACTCGACGTGAACAACCTGATTCGACAGATGGAGAATTTGCAAGTAATGCTTCAGAGTATCCAAGCAGAAAATGCTACATTAAGAGCCCGGATATATCAGATCCAAGTTAACCCAGCAATGATTCCACAAGCAGCAGAACGATTGGAACCAGTCAACATAACTTATACCAACCCAACCGAAATCAACCTGGACGTTTTTAAAGCACTACCGGTATTTGACGGCAATATTTCCAAATACCGCGTATGGATGTCTCTAGACTTATGGATGTAATTAGTAATCATAGGAAGTCCAACAGATATGTAGAAGCTCTATCAATTATAAAAACTAAAATACAAGGTGCAGCAGCTGACGTGTTGGCCAACGATAACTAATATTATATATTATATATTATATATTATATATTATATATTATATATTATATATTATATATTATATATTATATATTATATATTATATATTATATATTATATATATTAATAATATTTAATTTTGATGCAATCAGGAATAGATGGGACTATATGCTGATCAACGACCTGTATATGGGTTGCAGAACAAGATGAAGAGACTCACACAAAGTAAACACAATTTAAGTGAATTCCATGACAACGTGAATAGAGCTCCGACGCTAGTCAAAATATATCAAAAATGTCTATGTCTACAATTACCAAAACCAGAACCCAGGACACAACGTCTGGAAACACAACACAGAGAACGTTAATGTATAGAGAAGTCTCAATGACAGGAACGTATGGAATTTCGAGGGGTACTCGTCTCGCGAAGACAATTTCACCACAGACACATTTTTCAACAAAAATTAACAGTAAGGGGCTGAATTATGTAAATTTAGCAGCAGTCGATAAGAATTTCTTGGTGATTAGAAGCAAAGAATGTTAGGTAGCTTTTTAATATGACCTATATATTTGAATTTTTCCAAATCATCCAAAATTATATACATATGTATGTTATGTCTGTCTGTCTGGTGTATGTAAAACTTTGTTCCCTTCAACCAAATCAAAATCCTCTACAGACAGCACTTCATTACCAGGCACACAGGAAGATGGCATATGCAAATTTAAATGTGTGAATTTATATACATGTGCGCATACCTATACATATATATGATGTGTGTATGTATGTGCACTTTCCACAGCAAAAAATATTACGGTAAAACTTCTCAAGAAATCCAGCGCGCATTCACAGGTACAGCATTGTATGTACAGTAACTTTCAAATATGTACAGTAACCTTCAAATACTCTGATTTCAGAGTAGGTTTTCAACCTTTCAGATATATGCTTATGTTTTTGTGCACTTTTTATCAATTGAAGAACTACATACGTAAAGTAATATACTAATTAACTAACTATTTACCTGCTATCAGAGAATATAAAATAATTGTTTCGAAAGTTTCTCCTTGCATTGAAATGTTCGACACAGAACTTTTTTATAAGCTACTTACTGACGCTAACGCTTTCCCTAATATGTAATCAAAATATTTTACACATGGTAATTATCTACTTGGATAAGCTTTCATATGCGCCTTAATTTAGCTGTAAATTTTAGGTACCGTTATCCACGCTTTGCTTTTTCTTTGATGCCAGCGAAAGTTAGGTCACAAAAGTTAGTATACAGCAAACGATTGTTCAGTTAGCATAACATTTATTTTTACGCATTGATTAAAAAAGTTAAAGCTACTAAAGAGAAGTAATTAAAGTGAGTATAAAAATTTAGGGAAGTACGTTTTTTATTAAGTTTTGCGGCATTTTTAATAATGGCACCAAGAGAAAAAGAGCTTTCTGATGATTTACAAAAACTGATTATAAAATATCACAAGGAACATAAATCATTGCGAAAAATCGGTCGTTTGATAGATAGGACTTTTGCTACAGTTCAAAAGATTGTGAATAAATATAAAAGTGCGGGAAGCATCTCTAATAAAGAGCCTTGTGGGCGTCCGCCGCTCTTAAGTCCCACAGAAAAAAGCTTAGTCGTACGGAAAATCAGGACAAACCCCAAAATAAGTGCCCCCAAATTGAAATCTGAAGTTGAAAATGAGACTGGAAAACAATTTAGCAACCAAACTATTCGCCGGGTTTTGTATAGTGCTGGTTATCATGGGCGCAATGTTAGTAAAAAGTCTTTCGTGAGTAGTGTCAATCGGACTAAACGGATTTCATTCGCAAAAGATCATGAAAAATATGACCAAACGTTTTGGAACCAAGTCATATTTTCTGATGAGTGTAAGTTCAGTATTTGCGGATCTGATGGACGTGAAAAAGTTTGGAGAAAAGTTAACGCGGAATTGGATCCAAACAATATGACCGGCACTGTGAAGCATGGAGGGGGCTCTGTGATGGTTTGGAGATGTATGCCTGCGAACGGGGTTGGAGACTTGGTATTTATCGAAAATATTATGGACTTATTGTATCTTAAATATTTTGAAAAATATTTTAAAAGAAAACGCTACGAAATTGGGCCTTGGAGCAACATTTATCTTCCAGCAGGATAATGACCCCAAGCACACATCCAACATTTTACGAGAGTGGATGTTATACAATGTGTGAAAACAGCTGAAAACACCGCCACAGTCTCCGGATACCAACCCAATCTAATATTTATGGGAACATTTAAAGCGGCAAATACGTAAACATCCCATTAGAAAGAAGGAACAACTGAAAAATGTTCTTCAAGAGAAATGGAATAAAATACCACCAGCTGTAACTGAAAACTTGGTGAAATCAATGCCATCACGACTTAAAGCGATTGTAAAGTCTAATGGTTATCCTAGTAAATACTAGGATTTGATTTTAATTATGTTTTTGATTTCACAAATTAATAATATAATGAACTGTATACTAACTTTTGAGACATGAATTTTTATAAACTTTAATATAAAAAGCTATAATTTTGTTCCTTTTTAAAATTTTGTCATTATTTGGGCTAAATATGTTTTTTGTATTTCATTCAAGTAAATAAAACACAATTTTGTTATAACTTAGGATGTTTGAAAGAATCGATTGGGGGGAAATTGAAAACGTATCCGGTGTATACTTACTTCTGTTACTAACTGTATGTTGTTTTCTGCAACTTACTGTATGCATGAGCGCACTTGACGCACAGCAGCTGCGGCTGTCGAGCATTTAGAAATACATATTTACATACATATATTGATGCATACATATGTATGAAGCCGCGGGCACTCGACTTGACAAAAATTCAAGATTTACCGAATATTGGCAAATAATTCTACACGAAACATTCCAATATTGACTATTTTCGAATGGTCGAGAAAATTGGCATATGGGCGGCTTTGCTTTTAGAACTATGAGCTCGAATCTATTAATGAATTTTTTGATGATGAGGTTTTGTTGTACAGTACGATAGTTGAAACTGTTCGGCGCCGCCGCGACTATTTCAGACTATTCAGCACTATGGCAACAAGAATGATGGCCGCTCCGGTTGCGCTTATTAATGCATTTTGTTCTTGTAGTCGCTAGGCATAGAATTTTAGCTTTGGACGACATACGCATTTAGAGGAATAAAGTGAGTGCCCTGTGTGTGCGGTTATATGTACGTGCATATGTGTATATTACTAAGCATTCCCTACAAGACAGTGCTGAGCACTGAGCAAAAATTTCACCCCATTTATAAGAATTTTATTAGGCTCTAATACATGCGCATTATCAGAGTGGCATATACAACATTTTTTAATCAAATATATCTTTTGATATTCTTTTCCCCTGTTCGGTGTGAATTCTATCCCTTTTTTACCAATAGCAATTTTATATAAGTGAAAAATATATCTACTGTTCTTTAAACGCCAAGGCAACTCATTTGTATGCTTTTAATGTGGCTGCTCTGAAAAAAGTTGTAGTGTGAAATTTTGCTGTGAATGCCGAATTTTGCCGAATGAGTAGATGCTTGATGCTTCTCCGAGGATGAAACATCGAATTGATATGTAAGAGTTTTCTTATGAATACAAAAAAAAAATATTTATTTTGTATATTTCTAAATTAAAAAAATCTTATGATAACGAAAATTAGGAGCTTTTGTCATCAGTCTGATTACTCTTTACGAAAATGAGGAGTTTGTGCTGATTACTTTTTGATAACGAAAATGAGTAGTTTGCCCATCAGTGCTGATTACTTTTTGATAACAAAAATGAGAAGTATGATTATTAGTGATGAGAAGTTTGTGATGACAACAATGAGTAGTTTAGCTGTCAGCAGTTATTACATTGTAAGAATAAAAATGATTAGTTGCCTTGCCTTTAGAGCATAGGAGATATACTTTTCAGTTATAAAAAATTGCTATTGGTGAAAGAGAGATAGAATATCACACCGACAAGGAGAAACTATCAGAACTTTCCCATGGCTAGAACGAAAATGTGTAGTTGGATGAGGATAGTGATGATGATAATATGAGTGCTTATATGATAGTCAGCTGTCTTGTAGGGTTGTTTTGCTGGAAGTTCAGAATACAAATATATACATACGTAGGCTAGGGCATCAAGTGTGCATACGCAAATACAAATATGTACATGCATAAGCAAAAGATAATTGTATTAGCATTTGTTAGGCAGGAATTTGATCATTAGGATATTTACTCCCTAATTATTGCATGAAATATGATAAGGCGATGCTCGTGAGGTAGGCCATAGTTTACTTCAGTGCAAACATATGCCTAGTCAACACTATATTTAATAAAGATGCAATTGAACTTAGTTGTCCCATAGATGCAAATACGTTTCTTTGAAGATTTCTTTTATTTATTTTAAATTTCAAAGTCTTATACTATCTAGAAAATGCATACATATGTATATTTTATTCCCTGTAATAAAATGTAAATTGAAAAAAATTTAGGTCATGATTGCTGGAGTGCGTATGCACATACTACATATAGAACACTATAAGAATTGAAAATGCAATTGCACTTTTGGACAAACATAGCTAACATAATATATATATATATATATATATATACATATGTATATATCATTATACCAAAACGCTTGTGTGCTCTATGAATTCTCTTTTAAAACTAATTTCGACTCGAAAACAAAAAGTGAGGTCGTTTTTCAATTAAATCAACAAACATTAAAGTTACTTTAATTTTAAATGTTGGCCCATTCAAACTTTTCTCAATCATTGAAGTAACCAATATTTTTGTCTCTCAGCGAGCATATCATTTTTAAAGAACATAAGGACAAATTGAGTAACCGATTCACAGATTGGCATTACTTCAAGAAAATTCTACAAAATTGCAAAAATAATGCAGCACAAATAGTTAATGAGGAACAATTAGATAGTGAAGTTCAAAACTTTACGTCCAACGTGCAACTTGCCGCATGGAAAAGTACTCCAACTATTAAAAAAACCGCAGTCATTCCTCAATACCCAAAGGACAGCAGAGATCTTATTTCACTAAAGAGAAAACTTCGCAGTAAGTGGCATCAAACACGAGGACCAATAGATAAAACTAGGCTAAACAAAATGACCAAAGACCTCAGTCGGAAAATAAAGAAGTTTGAAAATGATGAATTTTCTCGTTACTTGCATTCATTGTCCAACGATCGTCGTGTGGATTACTCTTTATGGAAATGCACAAAGTACTTAAAAAGGCCACAAATGCACTGTCCTCCACTCAAGATAAAAGAAGGAAAATGGGCTAATAACAATTCCCAGAAAGCAGAACTATATGCAGATTATCTAGCTGATATTTTTACACCTCGTGAGGCAACATCCGAAAGCCTGTCTACATCCGTGCTCCAAGAGTTTGAAGAAATTCCACGAGTCACGAGCGCCGAACTAAAATCAGAAATTAAAATGCTAAAAAATAAAAAATCCCCTGGTTTCGATATAATCACTACAGAAATACTCAAGCAGCTTCCCCCTAAAAGCATACAAATTCTCACTAGCATATTTTAAGTTTCATTACGTTCCTATTCTCTGGAAAACTGAGGAGGTTATTATGCTCCAAAAACCAGGCAAACCTGGACACGAAGTTTCATCGTATAGACCTATATCACTCCTACCAGTGATCTCAAAGCTGTTGATTAAAAGACTCAATAAAATAATAGAACGAAAAAAAATAATTCCAGCACATCAGTTTGGTTTTCGAAGTAAACATTCTACAATCGACCAGGTATACAGGATCACTCACGAAATAGAAAAAGCTCTCGAAACCAAAAAAGTATGTTCTGGCGTATTCCTCGATGTGGCTAAGACATTCGATAAAGTTTGTCACACAGGTTTGCTTTTTAAACTAAAATTAATACTTCCTAAGCAATACTACGAAATCTTGGAGTCGTACTTATCAGATCGCTATTTTCGAGTCAAGCAAGATGATGCTCATTCAAGTCTTCGACAAATAAATGCAGGAGTACCTCAAGGCAGCGTTCTTGGGCCTCTGCTGTACCTTATCTTTACACATGACCTACCGTCTGATCCTAATTACGTCACAGCAACGTTTACAGATGGCACCGCCTTGATTGCAGTTGGTGAAACTGAAAACGAATCGACAGCCACATTACAAACCGCATTAAATAAGATCTGCCAGTGGACTAATACATGGAAAAGTAAACTTAACCAAACAAAATCTGTACACGTAGTTTTCACAAACACTAAAATACAACATATACCACTATACATAGATGATCAACAGGTCCCATACTCAAACTATACGAAATACCTAGGTATGACACTTGACAGCAAACTTCGATGGAAAGAGCATGTCAAGAAAAAGAGGCAAGAATTGGACATCAAACTCAAAAACATGCAATGTCTCATGGGTAGCAGATCAGCTCTCACGATAGAAAACAAGCTGTTAATTTACAAGCAGATACTAAGGCAAGTATGGAGTTATGGTGCGCAGGTATGGGGGTGCGCCAGTCAAAGTACGAAAAACGAAATCCAACACTTCCAAAATAAGGTCCTTAGGTGCATTGTCAAAGCACCATGGTACTGCAGAAGTTCCGACATTGAGCGCAACCTTAAAATAAACTCCGTTAACACTGAAATCGCAAAGATTGCAGTTGCCCACAAAGAAAGACTATTAAACCACATCAATGAAGAAGCACTTAATTTAATTGAAACCAACGGATTAATACGAAGGCTCAGACGCACCAAACCTAGCGATCTCATACCTCCATAGAAAGCTTTATATCATGTAGAGGGAAAATTATGTAATGTTATCATAATTAAGTTGCTTGTTAGTCATTTGTAAATATTTATGAGCTAGTTACAATAAAAAATTAAAAAAACAAAAAAACAATCATTTAAGTTTGTTTGAAAATATAAAATTTCGTTTATCAAGGGAACATAGAACTGCACAAGAAAATTCCTGGCAAAATGCCATCGGCACTGAGCAGAGCCAATGTATGTACTTGTACATAATTTACTGTAATCAGCTCTGTTAAGAAGTTCCCCGCTGTCTAGGTGAGCGAGGTGAAAAAGTCTTCACGATTTGTTTTCATTTTTCACAATTCACACTATTCGTAGCTCGTGAGACTTCTCTATACAAGCTTCTCTGTCACAAGCTTCTCCGCACACTTGACACAGGGCATATAAAAAACAACAGTCATTCGCTGTGGCCGCCTACTCCTTACTCTTCAGGAAAATACGGTATATGTACAATACATATGCGGTTGTTCGCACACGATTCGGTAAAAATGCTAAAAAGGAATCCTCGCGCATTCAAAGGCACAGCATTGCGCCGAAAATTATGAATTAAGAAGCGTATTAAAGTCGAAAAATATGTGTTAAAGCTTTGAAATAAAAAGTACATATTGATTGAAAAATTTTGGTTCAAAAATTTGAGGCATCGGTCTCTGTTGTTATGAACAATAGTGCACATCAGCACAACTCACAGAAGCTGCAGTGATTTCTTCAATATTAAATGTTTAGCACTTTGGGCTACATCCGAAGGCTGAATGTAAGCACAGTAGCCTACAAAAAAACCGCCCTTTTGTTTTAGAGTAAGTTTATTACTTTGCTTAAGTTTTTATACTTATGCTTTTGTGTACTTTTTATCCATTGGAGAACCACATAGTAAAGGAATATAATAATATAGTATTTAATCGTTTTTTGGCGGCCGCCGTAGCCGAATGGGTTGGTACGTGACTACCATTCGGAATTCACAGAGAGAACGTCTTAAAATTGTAGGTCCCATTTGTGGAATAACAAGACGCACACCACAAATAGGAGGAGGAGCTCGGCCAAACACCCAAAAATATATATATATTTCTATCACTAAAAGCTTCACGTTGCTGTTTTGTGCATTCTACAGTAGACCGGAGTGAAATACGTAAATTTTTTCAAATCATATCGTAATAGCGGGAAAAGTTGCTACATATCAATACAAATTCAGGAAAAAAAAGAAATTTCAAATCGGTTAATATCTTCCGTTCGCGCATTGCATTTAAAATTTACAAATTTTTGTAAGAGGTGGAAATGATGTTAGATAAAGTTAATTTTTTGTAGACTCTTACAACATCAGGTATAGTTTGAAAAGAAAAACGTCTACCGCTCTATCAAAGCCCCTACAGCCCCTAAAAAGAAGTGGAAAATGTCATTTTTTGTATAAATTTACGTAATTGCGGGTGGTTAGTTTCTCTATTTTAATTTTTGTATAAGTCTTCTTGAGTATATAGGTAGAATAAATTATTCCCCTTTTTGGTCGACTCAGAACTCACCGCGTGAAGGTGACTGTACTACGAGTTCCACCCACTCCCTTCCCAACCAACCAACCAAAGATGAACAATTTTTTATTCGGGAGTGGCAAAGTCTGCTTTAGTGTCAAATTGAGGCATAACTGTACGAGAAGTGAGTGTTGCTCTTATAAACCCATCACGTCTCTCGTTCCCATACACTTTTGAGGACGTTTGAGTTACTAGTTTTACGCAACGCTCCACAGCTTGCGTATGGCATGGAATATTTGTTAAATCTATGGTCAATTTTGGTTTTTCCTTATCAGAAATTAATTGCAAGATATCTTCAGAAGAAAGGCTGTCTAAAATTGGGGGCAGGTAAGTCTCATTTCAGACCAAATAATTAATTCAAAATATTCATTTGCTTCAAAGCTCAGTTTAGGAACCAAAAAGTTTCTAATATTTTTGTCTTTTGAAGGGATTTCTTTTATTTTCAGAACTCGCCTCAATCCGAGATCGCGGACATGCGCTCTGTCATCTACCACCATCGAGAGAAGAATGTTTTCTGGTTGGGCAAAAAAGGAACCTGTTGTTTTACCATCAAGTATTTCAACTAGATGCCTCAGAGGTAATTAATTAAAATGGAGGGGAAAGATAGCCCATTGTAGTGGTCTTTTTAAACGCGTTTCAATGAATTTTATTGCACCATTCTTCCACCCAGTATTTGTTGACGTACATCCAATCGCTACAACATTAGATTGATTTATACCATTTTCTTCAAAATAATTTACAATGCTGTATGCTGTGTCCTTTCCACTTTTTTAAGTAGGTACTAAATGACAAAGGTACTTTGAGCCTGGTTCTGGTATTACTGAAATGTGCTCTTCTTTTTTTATAGATTGATAACGTTTGTTCCTTTTTCAACTAAAACTGAAGTGTCATCCATCCTGCCATCAAAATACAGACACATCGGGTCGTTTAATTGCTCTATTGCATTCCCCGATTCGATAAGTTTTAGTCTACATTTTTCTTTTTCTCTTCTAATTTTGCTTCGATCAACAACAAAAGAAGTATCTTTGTCCGTTATAAGACCAACGTCTTTAAATGCACTAGACACAATAGCTGCTGCTGCTCTATCAGATACTCCAAAACGATCACTTGTTAAAGCCGTTGCTGGAAGTGATAAGCGCATCTGTGCATTTTTGGAACTTGCTGAACTTCTTATCATTGTCAACTTCAGGAGTTATCTCTGTTTCAGAATCAGTGCTACTACAAGAAGGTCCAGGTAAGTTGGTCTGACTTAAGTAACGAGCTTTTCTCTGCAACTTTAAGGTAAGCTTTTGAGTTTCTTTGGTATCTACTGTCCCAATCTTACCTTGTCCGAGATATCTTTAAGCATATAGAAATTTGATTTCTAATGGCGGTATCTTTCTATCTTTAGGGCATGTGCAGTTGATAGTTACCGGCCTAGTACAAATATACTTGTCAAAGCTTCTTTGACAAAAGCAATTGAGTGTCATCTCGCACTTGTAGGACGAAATGTCAAATAATGTACTTGAAGATTGTTCAATAAAATCATTGTACTTCTTCTGTTTCTCAGATGTGTCTTTGTCCCTTGAGTAAGATTTACGAAGAGTGTAGTATCGATCATGTAGATGTTTTATCTTTTGTACAACTCTTGTGTGGGAAACTATTGGAATCGAAGCCTTGGAATAAGGGGACTCAGTCTGATGAGCTACAGTATCTGCTACAACTGTGAAGCTTAACTTCTGACCAGAACTGGTAGCAGAAGATTCTACTGTCATTTTGTACCTCACTTCTTGCCAACATTGTATATATAATGTCGGTATTAGTGGGAAGGACCGATGACAGCAGTGGTTTAGGTGCACCAAAAAATGGGCAGTGTAAATGTTATATACATTAAGAAAATACATAGTATGTGCATTCATTTGTGCATTAACGAAAAACTTCGTGAATTACTTTTGAGAAAATGTATTAAAACTTATCACCGTCGCACGTAAGATACTCGTATGTATCTACAGCTTTTTATCACAACGCACCGCACCTTTATTCCTGCCACATTTTTTTTTATGTAATCGAAAAAACTTGTGTAAGAAATTTTATGTATGCGCGTGTCATTTCAAAAGTAACAAAATAGTAAAAAAATAAGCAGTCGCAGAAATAAACAAACCGCGTATTTTTCCTCTCACATATTAGACTCTACATCAATTCCCGGCGTAAATTTTTTTTTTAATTTTTGTTTTTGTTTAATGTAATTGAAAAAAAAATGTATGTAATAAATTTTACGTATTCGCTTATTATTTCAAAAAATACGAAAATATGAAAAATTTAATTGGTTTAATGTCGAAGTGAGAAATGTGTTGTTAGTCTTCATGGGACAAGTACCCCTCAAAATTCCATGCTTTCCTGTCATTGAGACTTCTCTATACATAAATATTCCCTGAAAGACATCGCAGAGAGCGTTAATGCATTGAGAAGTCTCATGGGCTACGAATAGTGTGAAATTGTCAAAAATCAAGTCTAACCGCCGCCGTGGTGTGGTGAAGCTTTTAACATTGCTAGACTGTGTATTCTCTCTTATATTGGCTCTGCACAGTTTTGGGGTTCTGTAGGAAGTCAAATTGACGAATGGCCGACGGCAAGTTGCAGGTCATTTGAATAAGTTTATTTCTATGACTTCGTTGACAAACGAAATTTTATTCAATTTATTTTCTCAAAAAACTTAAATGTGTATTGAAAGATACAAAGATTTGAATTATAAGCCTAACATTTAAAATCAAAGTAACTTTAATGATGCAATTTAGCGTTGCGGATAACGCAATGCTATCAGTGGAGTCCTGCGGAAGGATAATATGGCTTGCCTCGTCCTACATGGCACATGACGCGGTGCAACCACCCCCATCACTACTCCCAAGAGGTGCAGCCGAGGAAGCCGCGAGACGTGATATCCCATTTATACTGATGCGCAGATGCCAATGCTCATCATCATGTCTGGGGTAGTTCAGACACCAACGAACGCGGTGAGTACATTTTTGAATTCATCATGTGTAACAGTCTTCATATTAGCGATATAGCCGACACCCCTACCTTTGTAACAGCTACTAGGAGGGAAGTTCTGGACATTACATGTGTCAACGAACAGGGGGCACAAATTATAAAAGATTGGAGAGTGTCTAAAGACAACTACTTCTCAGACCACAGGTACTTTACGTACATCATTGTATAACCAACTAAATTGTGCAATCGGGTTGTGACCCGCAGACACACATACTGGGGAATGTTTGAAAACATAGTAGCCAACAAGCTCTCTGGCAGGACATACCAAATTAACTCCGAGCTACAACTCGACTCTACTGTTGATGAACTGACTTCAGCCTTTCAACGAGCTGCGAAAACAGCATGTGCTCCGAGGACGCAAAGAGGAAAACCGAAACCTCCATGGTGGTCTAAACCTAAGAGAATGCAGAACTAGGCATAATGAAGCTAGGAGAAGTATTCAGATTTAAGTATTCCATTAGCGCAGAAAAAACGGCTTCTTGGACACACTGAAAGCACTTCTGAGACCAGCAGACGCAAGAAAGTCGTATCAATGAGCCACAACAATCCCAGTTGTGCAATTGCACAAATAATAGTGAAAAAACACTAGAATTATTATTGCAGACACACTTTTAAGGTTTTCTATCACCGGGACCAGATGGAATCATCCTCGCTGACCTGCAACACACAATTAGTATGATTTCACCTAGACTCGCCTCAATTTTTGAGGCAGCAGTACGACTTAATTATATCCGCAAGAAATGGGCTGAAGTAAAAGTGGTCTTCATTTCCAAAGCAGGAAAAATCACACATACGAAACCGAAGGACTAAACGTTAGAGCGATTGCTAGATAGGCACATTAAAGGAAAGATTAACAACAAGCTGCCACCTTCTCAAAACGC
Organism: Anastrepha obliqua; assembly: GCF_027943255.1. Taxonomy (NCBI): domain Eukaryota; kingdom Metazoa; phylum Arthropoda; class Insecta; order Diptera; family Tephritidae; genus Anastrepha; species Anastrepha obliqua. Next base: position 6,798,130 of record NC_072897.1, read on the forward strand.
GCACAGCCAAGGCCAATCAGTAGAGGCAGCACTCCGCTAGTTGACACGATTGAGAAATCACTTCACCATAAGGAATACACTCTTGCTGCTTTTCTGGATATCGAGGGTGCTTTCAATAACACACACCCGGAGGCAATTACCAAATCGCTAACGGAAATGGGAGTAAGCAGAGCGCTCGTCTTGCTCATAGAACGAATGTTAGTCGGGCGGACGATGCGCGCAGATTTGGGTGAAACATCCATTAAGAAATTTCCGGTCAGGGGTACACCTCAGAGTTCGGTAATCTCTCCACTTCTGTGGAATATGACCGTCAATAATCTCCATCAGGAATTGGAAAAAATGGGAGATAAGATAATTTGATATGCCGATGATATTGTAATAGCAATCTATGGCAGGGTGGCCGCCGTAGCCGAATGGGTTGTTGCGTGACTACCATTCGGAATTCACAGAGAGCACGTAGATTCGAATCTCTGTAAAACACCAAAATTAAGAAAAACATTTTTCTAATAGCGGTCGCCCCTCGGCAGGCAATGGCAAACCTCCGAGTGTATTTCTGCCATGAAAAATCTCCTCATAAAAATTATCTGCCGTTCGGAATTGGCTTAAAACTGTAGGTCCCTCCATTTGTGGAACAACATCAAGACGCACACCACAAATAGGAGGAGGGGCTCGGCCAAACCCCCAAAAAGGGTGTTAATTATATATGTATATAATCTATGGCAAACACCTCCCAACTCTGTGTGATCTTCCACAAAGAGCTCCCAACAGACTATCACTATGGTGCAAAAGTCGAGGACTAGAAGTAAATCCGAAAAAAATGGAACTGATACGGTTCAGCAGAAAACATAATACACTTGTACTGGATAGGAAGCTAAATTTGGGGCTCACAGTCACAGATAGAGTACGTAAAGCTACGACGGCGCTATACTCCTGCGAAAGGCTCAATGAGAAAAAATGGGGTTTGAAAACGAGAATGATGGACTGGTTGTACAAAGCAGTGATTAGACCAGCTCTTTACTACGCTATTGCAATATGGTGGAATGCCCTGGAGAAGGGCGTGAACATTAAAAGAGTTGACGGGGTCCAAAGACTTGCATCTGTTCTTATAACCAGTGCAAATTCAACCACAGCATCGAAAGCACTATATGTGATAGTAAACTTCCTTCCTGTAGACCTGCAGGCAAAGTATATTGCGCCCAGTGCAGCAATAAGGCTGAGCACTTTAAGTAAGTGGTCAAACACAGACTATACCCACGGTAAAATCCTGGATGGCAAGTTGGGGCTTCCCATACAGGTGGACTATACAGTTCCGTCTATACTTGCCACTACAACGTTCGTGGCCCTCCTACCCTCGAGGGAAGAGTGTGAACAGGACGTGGTAAGACAGGGCGAGTCCATCCATGTATACACAGATGGCTCAAAGCTCGATGGCAGGATGGGCGGAGGTGTATATTTCGAGAATCTGGGGATCTCCTTCAGTTTTCGGCGCTCCGACTACTGTAGTGTCTTTCAGGCTGAACTAATAGCAATAATGAAAGCCATGCCACTGGTACAGTGTGATGCGATGCCTGGAGATGATATCTACATTTTCACTGATAGCCAGGCGGCGATAAAATCTCTCACAAAACAGTCGACAACCTCCAAGGTAGCCATGAAATGCCGCGTATCTCTTAACCCTAGAGTACGAAACATATTTTACGTACGTTGTAATGAATCATCGTCGAATCGACGACGTATTTTTTAATTGACTACAGCTATAGCTTAAAACAAACATACTCTGTTAATAAATGATTTTAATTATTTTGACATCCGATTAATCTATATAAACAACAAATTCAATTTTTATTCATAGGAAAAGTATTTATTTAATTTTTGTACTAACTCATTTCATGTTGTACAAGATTTTGAGATCATAAAAAAGCAACTAAATATTATTATAAAACAAAAATAAAAAAATAAAAGCAGTAAAAACTTAAAAATTACACATTCTTAGCTTGAAAAAAAGTTAACGAAAAACTCAAAAAATATTCACATTGAACAAGAGTCACACAGTTCAACTTTGTGCTCTCCACATATAGGCTTTTCGCATTTATCACATTTTGACTTCGTCATTCGTCGTTTTTGGTACGGACATGATCTGCACATACTTCTTTTATTTTCTTTTTTATCCCTTTTGGTTAACTCCCCGTTGTTTTTACTGCAATTCGGAATAACAATATTTTCAATATTTGCTCTTGTCTTGCTAAGTAACTTTGGCATTTCCAGTCTCTCTTTTTGCCATGGTTCAACAAGACCCTTGTGGAGTTCTTTCTTGAATTGTCTGCGGTTGAGAGGTTTTATTCCGGCAGTAAACATATTGTGTGTATAAATTACGTAGCTGTTAATAAATGTTATATTTAGGATACCATAAAATATACACATTGGCCATCTATTTGTCTTTCGTGAACACGACATGACACGGCACATTTGGTCCAACGTATCGACTCCGACTTTTGTTGAGTTATAAAATTCGATAATATGCAGCCTTTTATTATCAATATTAACCGTTCCTTCCTCATTGTATGATGACAACAGACACACAACTTTATTGGGCTTTGGTTTATATGAAAGTAATGTCAATTCCTGGTCGTAGCAGAAAATCGAAGTTTGGCATTTACGTCCTTTCATGTTCAGCAGCTCTTTGGGTATTTCTTTTTTATTCTTACGCAGGGTTCCTACAAGTGCTAGATTATACGATGAATTAAATAGCGATTTTGCCAAGGGAACCGAAGTAAACCAGTTATCCATCGTTACATTTCTGTTTGTTTCATGAATGCTTTTTGTAAGTTCCTTCACATAATATTCTCCAATCGGTATATTTCCTCTACTTGAATCCTTTCCCAAATATGGTATAGCATTAACCATATATTTAGTGCCGCTGTCACACAACATAATAATTTTTAAGCCATACTTAGCTGGCTTGTTGGGTATGTACATGCGAAAAGACGATCTACCTCTAAATGCCAGGAGTGGTTCATCTATTGTTATATAATTACCCGGAATATAGTTTTCAATATACTTTTGTATAAAAGAATCCCAAACGTTTCTAATTGGAGCAAATTTGTCAGAGATTCTTTGGATACGTTGCGATTTCTCATCAAATCTTAAACGTGTTTGAAGAAACAAAAAACGGTCTTTACTCATGGTTGCTACATATCGTTATCCAGAATAAGTACTATCAAAAAGCTCTCTAGCGGCGAGATAATTATCTTTTCTTGCAGCTGAGAGGACTAATATTCCAAGCAGAGCTTTTACTTCCTTTGCGTTTGTTATTCTATTTGTGGCTGTAGCAGGCTTAGAATTATTGTGTCTTAAATTTATTTCGGCATTTGACATTGTACAATTTCGTTTAATATTATATTTCCTCACTTATAAACATTTCAAAACATTTAAGGGGATCAACGATATTTTTGCAGTTGCGAGTAGGTCCACGAGCCTTGTGCACTATGTTACATGCTGTATGATGAGATTTAGGCTTAACGGTTGACCATTTGTGGAAGTTTTTTCCACGTAATATATTTTTCGAAAATGTTATGATGTGTGAATTCGGTCTTAATCCCAAGTTTTGTGTACTAGTTGCTTCTTCAGTTTCATTTGATATTTCAATATCACTGCCCGAGTTTCTAGAAACAAACGGGGAAACGTAGGAGTTTAACCTGCTACAGTATCCACAACGTAGTTGTGCCAGTGTTACACGAGTCTCACGGGGAAGCTGGAGCTTTTCGTCTGCAATAGGTGGTGGTTGGACTCCGATTACGGCATTCACAGGACGGGAGTTCATGAAGGTAACGGTCTCCCGGTGGATGCCGTTTATTGACTGTCTAAATACTGTCCAGTCCAGTAGGCGGCGGTCAGTTTTGTCCTGCTAAATACTGTCCGGTCCAGTAGGTTGCGGTCAGTTTTGTCCACGTCGCTTTCGTCTGCATCGCTTTCAATTACATCCTCATTATCAGAATAATCACAACTCTCAAAGAACTTTTCAATTTTATTATCGGTTAATGTTTTTTTATTATAAGCCATTTTGTTTTTCAACTAAAGTAAAAAAGGACAAAGTAAATAATTCTGCAATATAAAAATACAAATAAGCAATGATATTAATCCAGACATAAAAGTCACGCTAGTACTAACCTTCGACGATTCGACGAGCACAAAACAAAAATAAGTAATGTTGTAGCAACGCGGTTTAAAAAACACAACTGCTTGCAACAAGAGTCAATGACCTACTAACACCATGCAAAATTTGAGAGTGTTAGACACACACATTTAAAAGCAATTTAGTAAAAAAAAACGATGCTCGTCGAATCGTCGATCATTCGTACTCCAGAGTTAACGAGGTGGCTCAGTCATTTCACCTAATAATAACATGGGTTCCTGGCCATTGTGACATTGAAGGAACTGCAAAGCCGATGAACTAGCAAAAATCGGTACCAAATTGACTGATGAGTACATAGCACTGTATAGGCATACCCTTGCAAACATGTAGACTACGTTCCCGCGAGGAAATTGTAAGAGCAGCAAATAAAGATGGCGTAACGAGGCCACTTGCAAAATAGCCCGACAGATGTGGCCGACTCTCAATGCCAAATTCACAGAACTTCTGCTGAGAAGAGATTAACATAGTTTTAACACACTGATTTCAGTTATTACGGGGCACTGCCTAATCGCTAGGGACGCCCCGAGAATGGGTGTGTAAACACATGATTTCTGCAGAAGTTGTCTAGACGAGGAGGAGGAAGAGACGATCCCGCACTTTCTGTAGCACTGTCTTGCTCTATCCAGACGTAGACTCGCCATTTTGGGCGGACATTTCTTCAACAAATTAGAAGACCTCGGCTCTAATTTTAGACGAGAATGCATAGAGCGTCTATCGTATAAAGATGTATACATAAGAATATATGTATATTATTTTAATTATATTTGCACAAAAGTTCAATTGCATCTTAAATTCTTACAGCGTTACATATGTACTGCAGCAACCATGACCTATGTTTCTCACGACTCATCATGAGTCCATGAGTCCTTACCATATCTACATGCAATAATTAGGGAGTAAATACCCAAAAGTTCGGATTCCTGCCAAATAGATGCATGCTAAAACAATTCTCTCTTGCGTATGCATGTACATATTTGTATGCCCACTTGATGCCCTATATAACCTATAAACCTACATACATATTTTTATTCTGAACTCCCAGCAAAACAATATACACATTATATACACACATTAATACACACATATGCATGTACACACAGGCCACTCAATTTATTCCTCAGAATGCGTATGTCGTCCAAAGCTAAAATTGTAAGCATTGCGATTTCAAGAAGAAAATACATTTATAGGCGCAGATGTAGCGGCCATCATTGTAGTTGCCATGGTGCTAAACAATCTAAAATAGTCGCGGCGCCGAACAGTTTCAACTATTGTACAGTACAAGAAAAACTCATCATCAAAAAATTCATTGCTAAATTCGAGCTCACAGTTCTAAGAGCAAAGTACTTTCATTCATAAAACGAGCTGCCCATATGCCAATTTTCTCGACCGTTCGAAAATAGTCAATATTGGAATATTTCGCGTTGAATTATTTGTCAATATTTGATAAATCTTGAATTTTTATCATGTCGAATGGTCGCGGCTTCGTAGATATGTTTGTACCCATATATGTATGTAAATGTGTCTTCTAAATACTCGACAACCGCAGCTGCTGTGTGTCAAGTGCGCGCATTAGCATAAGCAAGTAAGTAAGTTGCAGAAAACAACATACTAAGTACATAGCTTATAAAAAAGTTCCTTGTCGCACATTTCAATACTGGGAGAAAATTTCGAAACCATTACTTTATTTCTCTGATCCTACTATAACAGTTAATTATTATATTACTTTACGTATATACAGGGTGAACGATATGAAGTGTTACCTATTCAAAACACCATCACTTTTTTGTGTGAAATTGGTCTTTTTGATTTCAAAGACAAAATTGTTCAAAATAGATTACAATTTTAACATATATTCATTTTAGCTCTATATGACAACCTTTTACCTTGACTATAGCCTTCAAACGGTCAAAAAATGAGTTGCATTCTCGTATAATCGCTTTTTTCAGCGCATCCATATTGGCATATTTTTTAGTCCTCACCTTGCTCCCCAAAATGGACCAGATGGAATAGTCCATCGGATTTGCGTCTGGCGAATTCGAAAGCTATTGTGTGGACGAAATGAAGTGTGGAACATGATTTTTTAACCATTCTTGGTTCACACGAGCTTTATGAGACGGTGCCGAGTCCTGTTGGAACGTCCATGGTCTACGGCCGAAATGTTTGCGTGTCCATGGCTCTAAAGCAGCTTCTAAAACATTTTCCCGATTATAAGTCGCATTCACTTTGACACACTGTTAGGAAATTCGCCGCGCAACAACTCCATTGCTTTTTCACACCGAACTATTTTGGGTGAAAGATCATGTACTTTTTGGAACTTGTAAGCCTTGACCTTGAGCTCATTTTTCAATATGCGTCGAATGCTGTCTTGCGATATTTTCAGTTCTTTGACCATTTTTCTTCCACTTCGACGTGGATTCCATTCAAGTCGAGCCTTCACTTTCCGAACCATTTCTGGCGTTCTTGCGGTTTTTTTGGTCCACCTCCATAGCGTTGTGCAATGCTACCAGTATCATTGTATTGTTTTATAGTGCGATGCACAAACATTTTATTCACTTTGAGGTGACTGAGCTCACGAACAATGGCTGGTTGTGATTTTCCAGCCAAATATAACGCAATCACACTATTACGTTTGAATTCCATCACAGAAAAAAAAAATTCAACAAAACTCAGACGCAAATGCTTTTGATGGCTTATAAATAATATATTGAACTGTCATTAGAATAATTTTGACGTTGATGTCATGAGCTGTTTTAGAGATACAAGCAGTGTGAAGCTGTTATATCGTTCACCCTGTACAGCCAGCCAGAGCTGTAGATATAATGGCGCACTGCCCCAGGCTGTCAAAGAAAGGAGGGCCCAGTGACCTTAGTCGTTTAGCTGCCAAATCCGAAAACTGTTTTGTTTTCCACATCTATACTAATATTATAAAGAGGAAAACTTTGTTTGTTTGTTTGTTTGTTTGTTTGTTTGTTTGTAACGAATAGGCTCAAAAACTACTGGACCGATTTTAAAAATTCTTTCACCATTCGAAAACTACATTATCCAAGAGTAACATGTATTACATTTTATTTTGGAAAAAATAGGGTTCCGTAAGATATTTGGATTTTTCGGACACAAACTGAAAAAAATCTTATATATAAAATAAAGTCAACTTTTTGTGTGTGTTCGCTAACCGGCCGTGTCTGCACCGAATTAAACCAAACTTACACACATAGTTAAGAAGGTATTGAAGATGGTTTCCGTATAGTTTGGATACCTATTGGTGGATAGGGCTCGAGATATAGGTCAAAACGTGGACCCGGGTAACCTTCGGATGTGTATGTACAATATGGGTATCAAATGGAAGCTGTTGGTGAATGCTTTAGTTCAGAGTATTTTTCATGCCGCTCCGTGACTAGGGTCTCGAGATAGAGACCAAAACGTGGACCCTAGAATGTGTTTGTACAATACGGATATCAAATGAAAGCTGTTGATAAGTGCTTTAATACGGGGTAATTTTCATACCTATTGATGACTAGGGTCTCGAGATATAGGTCAAAACGTGGACCCGGGTAACCTTCGGACGTGTATGTACAATATCGGTATCAAATGGAAGCTGTTGATAAGTGCTTCAATACGGTGTAATTTTCACACCTATTGATGACTAGGGTCTGGAAATATATGCCAAAACGTGGACCCGCCGTGTCATTGCACCGAATTAAACCACACTTACACACATTGTTAAGGAGGTATTGAAGATGGTTTCCGCATAGTTTGGATACCTATTGGTAGATAGGTCAAAACGTGGAACCGGGTAACCTTCGGATGTGTATGTACTATATGGGTATCAAATGGAAGCTGTTGGTGAATGCTTTAGTTCAGAGTATTTCCATCCGCTCCGTGACTAGGGTCTCGAGATAGAGACCAAAACGTGGACCCTAGAATGTGTTTGTACAATATGGATATCAAATGAAAGCTGTTGATAAGTGCTTCAATACGGGGTAATTTTCATACCTATTGATGACTAGGGTCTCGAGATATAGGTCAAAACGTGGACCCGGGTAACCTTCGGACGTATATGTACAATATGGGTATCAAATGGAAGCTGTTGATAAGTGCTTCAATACGGCGTAATTTTCATACCTATTGATGACGAGGGTCTCGAGATATAGGTCAAAACGTGGACCCGGGTAACCTTCGGACGTGTATGTACAATATGGGTATCAAATGGAAGCTGTTGATAAGTGCTTCAATACGGGGTAATTTTCATACCTATTGATGACTAGGGTCTGGAAATATATGCCAAAACGTGGACCCGCCGTGTCTTTGCACCGAATTAAACCAAACTTACACACATTTTTAAGGAGGTATTGAAGATGGTTTCCGTATAGTTTGGATACCTATTGATGACTAGGGTCTCGAGATATAGGTCAAAACGTGGACCCGGGTAACCCTAGGATGTGTATGTAAAATATGGGTATCAAATGGAAGCTGTTGGTGAATGCTTTAGTTCAGAGTATTTCCATCCGCTCCGTGACTAGGGTCTCGAGATAGAGACCAAAACGTGGACCCTAGAATGTGTTTGTACAATATGGATATCAAATGAAAGCTGTTGATAAGTGCTTTAATACGGGGTAATTTTCATACCTATTGATGACTGGGATCTGGAAATATATGCCAAAACGTGTACCCGCCGTGTCTTTGCACCGAATTAAACCAAACTTACACACATTGTTAAGGAGGTATTGAAGATGGTTTCCGTATAGTTTGGATACCTATTGGTAGAAAGGGTCTCGAGATATAGGTCAAAACGTGGACCCGGGTAACCTTCGGATGTGTATGTACAATATGGGTATCAAATGGAAGCTGTTGGTGAATGCTTCAGTTCAGAGTATTTCCATCCGCTCCGTGACTAGGGTCCCGAGATAGAGACCAAATCGTGGACCCTAGAATGTATTTGTACAATATGGGTATCAAATGAATGCTGTTTATAAGTGCTTTAATACGGGGTAATTTTCATACCTATTGATGACTAGGGTCTCGAGATATAGGTCAAAACGTGGACCCGGGTAACCTTCGGACGTGTATGTACAATATGGGTATCAAATGGAAGCTGTTGGTGAATGCTTTAGTTCAGAGTAATTTTCATGCCGCTCCGTGACTAGGATCTCGAGATAGAGACCAAAACGTGGAGCCTAGAATGTGTTTGTACAATATGGATATCAAATTGAAGCTGTTGGTGAATGCCTTAGTACAGAGTATTTTTCATGCCGCTACGTGACTGGGGTCTCGAGATATAGGTCAAAACGTGGACCCGGGTAACCTTCGGATGTGTATGTACAATATGGGTATCAAATGGAAGCTGTTGGTGAATGCTTTAGTTCAGAGTATTTCCATCCGCTCCGTGACTAGGGTCTCGAGATAGAGACCAAAACGTGGACCCTAGAATGTGTTTGTACAATACGGATATCAAATGAAAGCTGTTGATAAGTGCTTTAATACGGGGTAATTTTCATACCTATTGATGACGAGGGTCTCGAGATATAGGTCAAAACGTGGACCCGGGTAACCTTCGGACGTGTATGTACAATATGGGTATCAAATGGAAGCTGTTGATAAGTGCTTCAATACGGTGTAATTTTCATACCTATTGATGACTAGGGTCTGGAAATATATGCCAAAACGTGGACCCGCTGTGTCCTTGCACCGAATTAAACCAAACTTATGCACATTGTTAAGTAAGTATTGAAAATGGGTTTCGTAAAGTTTGGTTGTAATTCGGAGCAGTGGCAACGGGTACAGCGTTCTTTTGAGCCAGCCATAATGTCGCTTTCTTTTTTAACGCTTGGGGCGGAACTGAACTGTCAAATTGACAGTGTTAGTTACAATGTGTCAATATTTCTTTCTGATTTGGATGCCATAAGGAAAAAACGTAAGTGCAACATGTAAAAATTGTTTGTGAATTTTTTTGGAGTGGATTTTGGAACAGTGAATAATTTCTTACGAAATTTGAGAATTTAATGTGAAATCCGAATGAAATTATGTGTTCGTGGAAAAAACCATTTTTTTCGTTTTTTTTTTTTTTTTTAATATAAATGGATAATGGTTAAAAAAGCTCCAATGCTTAATAAAACATATAATTTGAAACGAAAAATTCATGGATGATCAGGAAAAAAGACGATTGTTTATTCATATGCGTTGATTTGAAATTTAAAAACAATCTTCTTTTTTCCTGATTTTCAATTTATATTTTATATTTACTCAAAATAGAAAAATAATAAATAAAACAAAAAATATTGTTTATGCCAAAGCGCTTGAATAAAGAATAAAGAAATAAATAATATGAAAACCATATATTTTCTGTTCTAAACCATGTCTATTCTATTTTAGTGTGCCCAGCGAAGGGGGCCGGGTTTGCTAGTATAAAAATAAAATAAATGCAATAAATTTACCGGGTTGTAAGGCATGAAATACCAACGCTCTTACTCTGTGATGTAGGTAGGTGAAATGGGTGAAGTGCCGGTCTGATACTCCTCAAGTAGCACTAAAGCGCCGTTTTGATACTATTATGAGACCTAAAACAGACAGATATCTACATAGTTCTTCAATTGATAAAAAGTGCACAAAAACATATGCTTATACCAGGAAGGTTAGATACGTACTCTTAAATCGGAGTATTTGAAGGTTAATGTACATATTTGAAAGTTACGGTACATTCAATGCTGTGTCTATGAATGTGCGCTGGCATTCCTGAGAAGTTTTATGGAATCATAATATTTTTTTGCTGTGGCAAGTGCACATACATACACACAGCATATATGTATATATGCGCATATGCATATAAATTCACATATGTTTTTAAATTTGCATATGCCATCTTTCTGTGTGCCTGGTAATCAACCAATTCTCTATGAAGGATTTGATTTGGTTGAAGGAACTTCAATAAAGTTTTACAGAAGATTCCTTAGACTCCTTCCTTAGAGATAATATGCGAATATATTTTTGAATAGCTTGATCTTTTTAAGTCACTATTGAACTTAGCATATGTATTTGTTTTCTATGATAAAGTGCCTGTAGCTAGCCTACAGTGTTAACATTCTTTCTTCCTTCATACAAACGAATTTTACTCAACTGCCTTAGAGATAATATGCCAATATATTTTTGAATAGCTTGATCTTTTTAAGTCACTATTGAACTTAGCATATGTATTTGTTTTCTATGATAAAGTGCCTGTAGCTAGCCTACAGTGTTAACATTCTTTCTTCCTTCATACAAACGAATTTTACTCAACTGCTGTTTAACCCTCCGCTGTTCGGTGCCTTATGATGCGGTAAGTGCATCATAAGGGTCTGCCCAGACCCATATAAATAATGTAAGAAATACGGTTTTAAAAATAATTTTATTTATTTATTTGAACGGATTAGTATGTATTAATTACGAAGAGCAATTGGGTTTACAACTATATAGTTGCATGGAATTAAGACATATGGGACGATTACATTTGTTGCAGTTATAACGAGTTTTACGTCGCTTTTTCGAAGAAGAAGCAGCACAATGGTAGCACGATGACCGTGTTGAAGCAACTTGAGCATATGATTGTTGCTGTGCTGCATCTGATGTCGATGAACAAGATTCCGGTACCTAAAAGTAGCGAAATAATTTATTTTAAATTAGTAAATATGAATACATGCATACACATATCTTTATACGCGGAGATATATGTAGGTGTGTATATAATTCATACTCACCTTGATATTGAAAAGATTCCTTGCTTGTCTTATATGAGCAAACCTCCATACTAATGGGTTAGTCGCCCGTTTCGTCATATGTGGGATATTTAGCTGCCGTGCCAATTCAATGATAAATGAGCGCCTCTTATCACTCTGCTTTGCCGGATTCAGCTCGTCATAGATGATGAATGAGGCCAAACCCGCAATATCAAGCATATTACAAAAGATTGCCAGTGGCCAACGGTTTGTCGAGCGTTTGCACGAATAGCCAGTCAACATTTGATCCATTCTATCTACCCCCGCTTTAAATTTATTGTAGTTCAAAATTTGATCTGGCTTGAATCCTTTCAATGGATCGGTGCTTTGACGGTAATGGGCAGTGGATAATATAATTACTGGCTTTTTCAGTTTTGCCATATACGAGCACAGAGCGATATTATTATTGTGATAACAAAATAAAGTGCTTTTAACATCACGCTTCGGGTTAAGCAATTCATGCGGAATGAAGGTCTTATTTTTTCTTACTAAAAAAAAATTGTCAGCATAAACAGTCCTACCGCTGTCCATATAATTTTCCATCAATTTCATGACGACCCGTTCACCTTGATTCGTTTCTCGCTGGCCACCTGGTGGTTTTCCGGTATAAATTATACCTTTCAAAAGGTAGTTTCAAACAGAGTCACAAATCCACCACACTTTCATGCCATATTTTGCCGGCTTACTTGGAATATATTGGGTGAATCGAGTGCGCCCACGATATGGAAATAACTGTTCATCGACGGTTACATGAAAATCCGGAGTATATGCTTTCTCTAAATTGGCCATCAGCATGAGCCATACATCGTCCAGGGCAGCAGATTTGCTTTGCTTCAACCTCTCAGCACGAGTACCACTGTTATCGGAACGGATGAAAGTAGTTAAGCTCTTGAACCGATTCAATGACATAGTGGCCTTATAAATTGGCATATTGTAACTGGCCCACAATTCTTTCGCTGGCTGAGAATTCGAGTGGAATCCACCAGCAATAAGTAGCATCCCAAAAAAAGCATACATTTCGTCTTCGTTAGTCATTACCCAAGAACGCTGTTTATTACTGGGATGCTTTTCATTCCATAGACGAAACGCTTCAACGGCTTTTCTGTTGGTTTCCCGCACAATGATACTTACGATTTCAGGAGACAGCAATAGCTTGAAAAGAGCTTTATGACTCGGTGACGCTCCTCGTAGTGGCCCTTTACGAGTAAAAGTTGTAACATTGTGACAACGAGGCCTTCCAGGTGGTGGAGGATTTGAATTCCACATCTTACCATCTTTCGACCTGTATATAAGGCCCTGGGTAATAGATGTGCTGAATGATTCCATTGTGGTTGAAGCCTGAAGGGCGATAGCTTCTCTATACAAATCCTCAATATCATCATGGTTCTCATCAAGAACAGCCTCTAACTCGATTTCCTGTTCTATATCTGATGCTTCACCGAAATCATCTTCATCTGGAAAATATTCATCATATTCTACGTCGCCACTTGTTTCAAATGGATCGGACTCCTGTCCCATAATTTCTTCAATTTGTACCTGAAATCGCTGACGTTCTTCCGGACTCACATTTGCTGCACTTAGCTTACGAAGCAAAGGCGTCATCACATCAACTTCATCCATATTTACTTGTTCCATTTTGTTTAAAAAAACACTTCCCAATAATTAAAAAACACGTGTTCACTTTAATTTTCAAATGTCAACTAAAAAATTATCTCTGCCGCTGCCTCCGCTAACAGTTTAGTTCTTTACACCTAACGGTTAACCAATTTACATGAGAAGCTTATATGGGTCTGCACGGACCCATGTGAGCTTAATTAACGAAATTAGTTTAAAATTATTATTTTTACAACAAATATAGCAAAAATCTTACTTTTGCTACTTCATTGTGTTTAGCACACTACATTTTAGGAAGTCATGGACTAAGAAGCCTCAGATATTAAAAATAAAAGATCTACATACATTTAAAGATCGAATGGGTCTAGCCAGACCCATATGAACATCGGAGGGTTAATTTGACCAGTTGAGTATATTTCTGTTAACTTTAGGTGGAAAACATGTCTGTGGTGAACTACGCGCGCAAAACGAGTACCCCTCAAAATTCCATGCGTTTCCGTCATTGAGACTTCTCAATACATTAACGTTCTCTGGCCAGTACGACCAGAGAATGTTAATGCAATGAGAAGGAACAAATGTTAAATGAGCTTTTTTCGAGTTCTTATTTATAGATTCATAATAAGGTCATTTCAAATTCAACTTTCCTGAAGAGGTCGGAATTGCAGATATTTACCACGCGAGTGACGCGAGTGGAGGGTTTCTATATTTACTTACCACGCTAGGCCAAGAATTCAGATATTTTCTGCGTTTACCATACTATTGAGGACGTTCATAAGATTTTTCGGCACACTACTAAGGAAATCGAAGCGAATAAAATTGCGATTAAGAAGGCCGCGCGGTAGTTAGTTTGTGGTGCAGAAGCTAAAGTCGGCGGAATTATTCGTTTTGTTTTTTGGCACGTATATAATTCAGGTTCAAATCCTGAAGTCATATTTTTTTTCTTGCACATTTTTTTTTTTTACAATTCAAACCAGGAAAGTTTGGTAAAATTTTTGAGTTTATTTTAATTAAAATTTCTTTAAAATACTGTTTTTTGTATTTTATAAATGGAAATTTCTTTTCGGTATAAAATAGTTCATACTGGATATGACCTGATTTTTATATAAATCAATCAAAACAGAAAATATGTACATATGTCTATAATCTATTTCATCAAATCCAAATTATATTGATGAGAAAATATCATTCTAATATCCGTCCAGAAAGCCAAACGTGCATACACAGATGCATATTCATATAATTACGCATACAAACTTTCAACTAACGCAGAATATGTACATATAAAACTGCGAATCGAATAAATGAGTGATGTAGAAAAGATCATTAATAATTGTAGATTAGCGCAATCGTGAAAGACGTGTCGTATATGCAGTACATCGTCTCATGTTTGACTCAGGTTCAAATCCTGTGCACAGTTTTTTATTCGATATTTTTATTTCATTTTTTATATTTGGTTTAATTGAAATTGATTTAAAATAGTGTATTCAGGTTTTTCTAATACCAGTTATTTAGAAATTTATTTTCTATATAACATTATTCATTTGAATTGATTTATATGTAAAACAGCCATAAAGTCAATCATATGAATATGCATTCCTATATTTAATTTCTTCAGTCAAATCTGAACTACTTACATACACATATTGATGAGAAAATATTCTAATATCCATCCAGGAAGCCTAACGCGCATACTCACATATGTGTTTAAATATATGTACAAACTACCACCATTCTAACAAGCCCAGAACACAAGCTTCTGCGCACACTTGACACATGGGATATGTATTCCTTATGAGCAAAAAGAACCGGGAAGGTGATGTTGACTGCTTCCTTCGATTGCCAAGGCATAGTCCACCATGAGTACCTTCCATCGGGCCAGACAGTCAATAGAGAATATTATTTATTCGTTTTGAAACCTTAGAGAGATGCTGTGTGTTGGAAACCGCCGGAAATGTGAGCAAACAATTCTCAGATTTTGCATGGTGATAACGCGCCATCGCACTGATCAAAGAGAATACAAATCGGCCTGCCGGGAGTGTTTGGAGGACTGGGTTAAGCGTTGGCACATGTGTGTTCCTTCAGACGGGTCATATTTTGAAGGAGATAATATAAATTTTCCTTAAATTTAACTCTGTTTTGTTTAATTTAAACATTCCCGGTACTTTCTGATCATAAGGTACATATATGCGGCTTTGCGGAAAGCAATGTGTGATTCGCTGGAAGTCGCATTAACTCGCGACTGTCGCACAGTTAGAAGACATATTTACATACATATAAGGGTGCATACATACATACGGAGCCGCGGCCACTCGACATGACAAAAATTTAAGATTTATCAAATATTGGCAAATAATTCCACGCGAAATATTCCAATATTGACTATTTTCGAATGGTCGCGAAAATTGGCATATGGGCGGCTCGTTTTATGAATGAAATTGAAATATGAGCTCTAACTTATGAATGAACTTTTTGTTTTTCTTCTAAATTGTTCAGCGCAGTCGCTGATAGAATTATGGCCGCTGCGACTGCGTCTACGAATGTATTTTATTTTTGTAGTCGCCAGGCTTAGATTTTAGCTTTGGGCGACATGCGCATGTGAGGTATGTGTTTTTGTTGTGTTCTAGAACATTTTAGAATGTGCGGTGGCAAAGCGGCCATGGCGTTGCGCTTGCTGTTGCTTTTGCGTCTATCAAAGTACATATCGTGTTTTTGTAAGTACAATATTAGGAATATCGACTGGTGAAAGACAAAAGTACACGGAAGCAAGAAGGGAGAGCTGTGCTCGCGCATATACATATGCATGAATGTATGAACGTGCATGGATGTAGTAACATATGAATACAATTATTTTGTAGGAAGTTTAGAAGGCAAGTAGGTATATATGTATGTATATATGCTAGGACATAATACATACATAGAGCAGAATTGTTTTTGCACTTGTTAGGAAGAAACTCGCTAGTGCGTATGTGTATTTGTCTTGTAAGAATGTGATGTGCTGTGACTTGTGTACATACATAAGTCAAGGTTATTTGGGCATACATGCATATGTACATATGTATGAAAGGAAGATGATGTTCTTGCGCTTGTGCATTATTGTTTTTCATATAATATACAAATGTACATACCTACATATGTATGTAAATGCTGTCGAATACATAAACTATAAATTGGCATACAATATAAAATAAGTGTTGATTTATCTTAAACCGTTTTTTTTTTCTTAATGCAAATACCTCCTATTGACATGTACATACATATTATTTATGTATGTATATTGTCATATACCATCATTTATGTACATATAGAGTATACGTTCATTTATGAATGTATGTAATGAAAAACTTCATGAATTACTTTCAGAACTTTATTAAAATTAATTCGCGTCGCGCGCATGCACAAAACCTTGGTTCACAACGCAGGCGCAGAAATAAACGCACTGCGTATTTATCCTCCCCATGTGACTCGGCATCAATTCTCGGCGCCAATTTTTTTTTTTTTTAATGTGTTTTTTTTAATGTAATCGTAAAAAATTTTTAATAAATTTTATGTATCCGCTTATCATTTCAAAAGTAACAAAATGGTAAAAAAATAAGCGGTCGAAGAAATAAATGCACCGCCTATTTTTCCTCGCCACATGTTAGGCTCGATTTCAATTCCCAGTGCAAACCTTTTTTTATTAACTTTTTTTTTTTAAATTCGTTTTTTTATGTAATTAAAAAAAATTATGTAATAAATTTTACGTATTCGCTTATTATTTCAAAAAATACGAAAATAGTAAAAATTTAATTAGTTTAATGTATTTATCCTCCCCACGTGACTCGGCATCAATTCTCGGTGCAAATTTTTTTTTTTCGTTTTTAAATTTTTTTTTTTTAATGTAATCGTAAAAAAATTTTTAATAAATTTTATGTATCCGCTTATCATTTCAAAAGTAACAAAATGGTCAAAAAATAAGCAGTCGAAGAAATAAATGCACCGCCTATTTTTCCTCGCCACATGTTAGACTCGATTTTAATTCCCAGTGCAAACCTTTTTTTATTAACTTTTTTTTTTTAAATTCGTTTTTTTTATGTAATTAAAAAAAATTATGTAATAAATTTTAAGTATTCGCTTATTATTTCAAAAAATACGAAAATAGTAAAAATTTAATTAGTTTAATGTATTTATCCTCCCCACGTGACTCGGCATCAATTCTCGGTGCAAATTTTTTTTTCGTTTTTAAATTTTTTTTTAATGTAATCGTAAAAAAATTTTTAATAAATTTTATGTATCCGCTTATCATTTCAAAAGTAACAAAATGGTCAAAAAATAAGCAGTCGAAGAAATAAACGCACCGCCTATTTTTCCTCGCCACATGTTAGACTCGAGTTCAATTCCCGGTGCAAACTTTTTTTTATAAATTTTATTTTTTAAAATCGTTTTTTTTTTTAATGTAATTGAAAAAAAAAATTATGTAATAAATTTTACGTATTCGCTTATTATTTCAAAAATACGAAAATAGTACAAATTTAATTGGTTTAATGTCGAGGTGAGAAATGTGTTGTGTGTTGAGGTGAAAGATGTGTGGTGTTTCTAATTTTTGTGTGGGCAAAAGTCAGTGAGGTGTCTATAAACTCGGTGTGCTAAATGACCTTATTACAAATCTTTCAGATCTCAATTGTACTAAAAAAAGCTTACAGTAACATTTGCACCTTCTCATTGCATTAACATTCTCTGGTACGACTAAGAATGATAGAATAAGAGATTGCGCTTTCTCAATGACTGGAAAGTAAGCAATTTTCAGGGGTACTCGTTTTGCGCGCGAGGTACACCACAGCCACATTTTTCACCAAAGTTAACAGAAATATGCTCAACTGCTGAAATTTAACAGCCTTTGAGAATTAAGAGCATTTTTTTGGAAACTTTCCCTTTTGTGCCAAAGTTAGGTTACAGGTGCTTTTTGTCTCTTTATTTGCATGAAAATTCATTTTTGAATTTGAATTGATTTTGCGTAATTTGCGCCAAAATTTCCATGTCAAACCAAAAGAGTCTATTGAACTTTAGTTTGAGAAAAACTTTTGATTGACGTCGCGCAATTTTCATTCGTTGTCGATTTTCCGAATTTGTTTAAACTTTTTTAAATTCAAAATGAGCAGAACGTGTCGTGTGCGCGGGTGTAATTTGATAAATAGTGAAGTGATGTGGTTTTCTTTTCCACAGGACCCCATAGTAGCAGAAAAATGGAGGCAGAATCTGCATATTGCCAGGACGGAACATCTTCCACCCCACAACTCATTTGTGTGTGTAAATCATTTTGAGGCATGTGTTGTGGGGGGACAATGTTTGAAAAAGGGTGCCATCCCCACCCTTCGTTTAGGTAAGTTTTTGCGCAATACATAAGTAGGTATGTGTGTTTTTATATTTCGCTAAATCGAACCTACAAGAATATCAAACACACATACCTATATATGTATTGCATACATTTGATATAATATTAGGGTGGATAGGTTTTATTGAGGGTGAGGTTTGCTAACTGGTAACATTAGAGTTTTGAGGGAGGAAAGTGGAGGAAGTTAAGAAATTTAAATTAATTTTTGAATGTGTATGTGCATATATTTCATAGAAAATAATTTTTTATTAATAACCATAATATTACAATACCCGGCATCCGTTGCTATGCCTCGTTGAATAAAATCAAAACAACCAATCAGAAAAATATCAAGCAAAATTATTTTTATTAGTTTTCTATCTCAAACCGTTTTTGAACTTTGCATTTGAACAGCTTATGCGGATTATGAAGTCTAGAGTGTGCTATAAATAGTGGGAAATAGGAAAAACTAAAATTTTTTAGATTAAATTTAAGCAAATATTCGATTATTAGTGACGAATGAGAGTGGTGGCGCGGCCTGGGGGCTGTGGGAAGGGAGTTCCATCATAAAAACATGCCTATAACCTTCATTGGGTGAAAATATAAATGTATAAAAATTTTTACGTCATTTGGTGTTGTCGTTTCGTAGTGATGCGTTATATTATATAATATGTAGTTTGATGAATTATTATATGTTTATGAATTATTACACGTTTATAAATTATTAAATGTTTATAAATTATTATATTATAAAATACATTTTTTTAATAGGGCACGACGATGACCCTACATACAGCTGTACAATTCCAAAGAAGCAACGAAGCTGTTGCGTGGTAGGATGCGTGGTGGAAAAGGGTCATACGTTGTACGCCTTTCCTCGACGCGGAGAGGCTCGAAATAGTTGGGCCCTGGCTTGCAACGTGCAACCAGCAGTTTCTGACAGGATATATGTTTGTAAGCGCCACTTTAGTCCAGAGCAAGTAAGTCGTTTTAGAGTTTTAGATGGGACTGTTCCATCTTTAAGATTAGAGCCAGTTACTAGAAGTCGCTCACCTAGTACTGGCTCTGATTGGGTTTGCCCGCCCATTACTAAAGTGTACGTAAATCGTACAGTAGGTGTAGGTGTAGCAAATGATCTCACATTAGAAGAATTTGCAAAATATTCCATGCTAGAGGAAACAAGGCAGGTACCCAAAAACAAAAACATCTGTGAGGACTTAGAAATCACAAGCAGTAGCGAACGATTTGTTCAGGCTGCTCGTTTTTATCGGAGCAATGAAATACAATTCAAAAAAAGAATTCAAGAGTTAGAAGCAGAAAATGAGAAGCTACTGCAAAAATATAAATATTTGTGTAGTCGTGCAGTTCTTGCGGAAGAAACTTCAAGCAGTGATGCTGTAACTTTCGCAAGAATGATCGTCAGTGGCCAAAAAAATCGTTATAGCGAGGAGGAAAAGACATTGGCCCAAAACATCAATTATATGTCCTCCAAAGCATATACGTTTATGCGTGACGATCTAGGTTTTGCTTTGCCCCATAAATCATCCCTTTCGCGTTGGCGCCCCATCAAATATGTTGTTCCGGGGTTCGATGCCAATGTCTGTGATAATTTAGAAAAAATTGTTTCAACTATGTCCGACACCGAACATATAAGCGTTCTATTATTCGATGAAATCATCATCAAATCGGACTTAAGCTATAATAAAGCTAGAGATGTTATCGATGGGTTTGTAGACCATGGGGAAGGTCAACGCGAAAACAAAATTGGGAATAAATGTTTATTTTTTATGGTTAAGGGATTGTGCTCCAAATGGAAATACGTGTTTTCGTATTATATCTCCTGTGGTGGTATACGTACGGAGACATTGATGTCCATTTTAGGAAAAAATATCGCACAACTAAAAAAAATGGGGTTAAATTTGAAAGGTATAGTTTGCAATCAAGGGCCCTCCAACAGTAGTATCTTTAAATCTTTAGGGATTTCTGAGAATTGCCCCTTTTTCCTGCACGAAGACACAAAGATTTTTTGCATGTGTGATTATTGTCACTTGATAAAGTCCGTCCGAAATACCTTGATGAAATATGACATCTTAACATTAGATGGAGTGACAAGCTTCAAGGTGATCAAAAAATTGTTTGATATAGATCAAATGAATCCCCATTTCAAAATTTTTCCGAAACTAACGGAGGCCCATGTATATCCCAGTTTTATGGAAAAAATGAGCGTTTCACGCGCGACTCAGGTCCTGAGCAATTCGGTAGCCTCTGGTATCGACATGGCCTTGTCCCAAAATTTATTAGGCAGTCACGACTACGTGATGAAATGCGCTAAGCCCACACAGATGTTCGTTAAAAAAATGAATGATCTGTTCGATAAATTGGATGCAAAAAGATTCCAGTCGAAAAATCCTTCAAAATGTCCGATTAGGCGGGGTGACAGCAAAAAAATTGATAAATTGAATAAACATCTAGATTTTTTGCGGTCATTCAAGTTGCCGGGAAATGCACGCGTGAAGTGCATCGAAGGTTTCCGCATAACGATTTTAGCGATGCAAAAGTTATGCGAGGAACTTTTTATCGAGCAAAGCTCCCTCAAATTTATTTTCACCGGGAAAATAAACCAAGATGCGTTAGAAAACTTTTTCTATCGCATAAGAGCTAGTCAGGGTATGAATACCCATCCAACAGTTCACGAAATTCAATACATAGTTGCGCGACTGATCTCAATGAAAATTTTACGCCAGAGATTTGAGAAAAAAGGTTCTAACTGTACAGATGATGACGATATAAATTTAGATTGGAATGTAGGCTCCGAGGATCGTCATCTTGAGACAGAGGTAGGAGACCAGCGAAATGAGGATCTCGTTTTAGAAGAGCTTGATGTGGAAGACATAAATTTTGCTGAAGAAAGTAATGAAGCTGAGGTACAAGTGCAGCGTTACTTCACAGGTTATGGTATTTACCAAAAAGTGCTGTGCAAGTTAAAATGTGAAAAGTGCACGCACGCCATGACGAAAACAAAAGGGGAGCTGAAGTTGCATTCAGGCTCCCTGATAAGATCAAAAAACTTCACGGATGACAGCGATTTAAGGCTTGTCAATCCTGAAGACAGGGTTTTCGAAGTGTGTCGACTCCAAATGGTGTGGTGCCGTCAGCTCTTCGCAAAATATGCCCACATTGCAGGTCTTAGGTGTTTAATGTTGTCCGCTCTAAAAGAAAAAACACAAAAAGTATTTCCCGACTGGTTTTTAGGATCTGGCGAATGTAGAGATCTTCGCGTGAAGCTATTAGATTTTCTCTTAACTGTCCTTTTATTCAAGAATGCAAAGTGGCTCTTGCAAAATGAGGTCAATAATGCCAAAGACAGAAAACTGCAAAATAAATTAAAAAAGCTGTAGGTTGTAAGCCAGGGCCCCACGAAAAGAGATTCAGCGTTCACACAGGTAATTAATAATCTATTAGCTATCTTTTGCATATGATGATACCTATTCTTTTATTTCAGGGTTTTCCACTTTTCTATATTTCAGGTTTTTTTTTATTTATATATTTTACAGGTATTTTCCGTTTCAGGTTTTCTCTATTTTTTAGTCTATTTTACAGGTTTCTCTTTTATTTTTTCTTCTCTTTCAGCTAGCACCCGAGCCTAGATTTTTAAAGCACTACAATTTTTTCTTAATCATGATGGATTGAGAGTAGTGTTTTGAAAATCAGGTAAATCGCAATGACTTAATCGATGTCAATATCGAAGTCGTGTGAGAAATTGTTATAGTATAAGAACAATTTCGTAATTCGTGCTTTCACATTTTTATATTTCTTTTTCATTTCAGGAAATGTAAATACCTATTATTTAAGTATTGTAATATATATACATATTCATATAAGAGTACTTAAATTACTTATGAATAAAAATAAAAAATTAAAATAAAAAAAACTAGTATTTCATTTTCTTAAGGATAATATTTATTTGGTAAGAGGAACTTAAAGAAACATATACCAATAATATAATTCGACAGGATTTCATTACAAAATCAATATATTCGTTCAGCTCAATAAAATCAATATCTGCATATGAAAAATCCTTCCTATGGACATGCCAAAGCAAACACGCATATATGTACATAAATACATGCATACAAACATACATGCCGCGGCCACTCGACTTGACAAAAATTCAAGATTTACCAAATGTTGGCAAATAATTCAACGCGAAATATTACAATATTGACTATTTTCGAATTGACGAGAAAATTGGCGTATAGGCATACGAGCTCGAACTTAGTGTTATAGAATATTTTGGATTTTTCAGCGCCGCACAGTGGTTCCGCCATAGGACATTGGATGAAAATAGTCATGTTAAAATTATGCGACAATATTTAGCTAAATGTTAGTTCATTAGTCATAGTAAGTTAGAATGCAAAGAAATTTCAACTGCACAAACAATTCACTTATAATTATGCCTCCAAAGTAAGAGAATTTGAAAAGTGATAGTTAGCGTGGTCTCCGCTCCGTACTTACGCAGTTCCGGGAAGTGTTATTTTTCTAAGCATTACTGTGTTTATGACCTGTTGTACAATAGAAATTCAAGTCGAAGGTATATACGACATGTTAAACGTTTTGTTATCTTTTTTAATTATTATTTAATAGGTTTTCAGACCGTACGAAATACGTACTTTAAAATTTCCCGTTTATTTTTTTTTATAAGAAGTTTGTAAAGTTTTAACTAAGTTCGCACGAATCTGCACAAATAAAACATACATTAAAATATTCTTACGTATGTCCTCTTTAAGGAAAAATAATTTCCAGCTGCGATGACCTGCGATTGCGCTTGATATAGGGTCTAATCTGTACCTATGTGACTCATCTACGAGTAAATGTTATATTTGTGGTGCGCCACCTAAAGAAATGAATGACTTAGAAAAGTGTAGAAACAAAGAAGTAAACTCCAGTAGATTTGAATTTGGAAGTGAATATTTCCCCTGCATTCTTGGATTAGAGTTTTTGAATACTTTATTCATGTTTCTTATGGAATCGAATTTAAAAGGTGGCAAGCACGTTCATCTGAGGAAAAAGCACTTTTAGCTAAGAGAAATGAATTTGTTCAGAGGGAGTTTAGAGAACAATTAGGCTTGATAGTTGACAAACCGCGATGTGGAGGAAGTGGCACCTCTAATGATGGAAATACAGCACGAAAATTTTTCCTTCATTCAACCATATCATCCGAAATCACAGGAATATACAAACACGTCATAGACAGATGTAGTTATCTCCTACAATGTCTTTCATCTGCTTTTAAAATTAATTCGAATAAATTCAAAATATACGCACTAGACACTGCTAAAATTCTAGTTAGTAAATATTCATGGTATAATTTACTTGTATCAGTTCATAAAGTGCTCATTCATGGGTCGGAGGTGATCGATCATTGCTTATTATCAATTGGAGAATTATCAGAGGAGGCAGCTGAATCATGTAATAAATTAGTGAAACAATTCAGACGTGACAATACCAGAAAGCACTCAAGAACTGTAACTAACACGGATCTTTTGCACAGGCTTCTTCTTAATTCCGATCCATTTATATCTAAAAAAAAAAAAATAATTGGCTCGTACACTTCTGTTAGGTGTTTGGCCGAGCTCCTCCTCCTATTTGTGGTGTGCGTCTTGGTGTTTGTTCCACAAATGGAGTGACCTACAGTTTCAAGCCGACTCCGAACGGCAGATATTTTTATGAGGAGCTTTTTCATGACAGAAATACACTCGGAGGTTTGCCATTGCCTGCCGAGGGGCGACCGCTATTAGAAAAATGTTTTTTATTAAGTTTGCTTTCACCGAGATTCGAACCAACGACCTCTCAGTGAATTCCGAATGGTGATCACGCACCAACTCATTCGACTACGGCGGCCGCCATCCATTTATATCTAGTCTACGAAAATTACCATGTAAAAAGAAATCTATGATGTCAAGAGAAGTGTTAGATTTATTGAGTTAAAAGTTTTGTATTTCTAAGTACATTAACATACTAAAAAGTCATTTATCACGCCAAAAGTTCTTATGACCGTTGCGACTAAAAAAATCATACGCATGCGGAGGCATAAAGCGAGTGGTTTGTGTGTGCTGTTGTATGTACATACATATGTGTATACCAATAAGCACAGTTTTGCTCGAAGTCGAAAATGTATACATGTACGTACATATAATAGGGCGTCAAGTGTGCATACTTACATACATATACATATGTACGTATACGCATATGTGATGAGAATTGCCTTTGCATTTGTTAGACAGGAATTCGGTCACAACAATATGCTAATATGTGAGGTAGGTCATGGTTGCCTCAGTAATAAAAATGAAATTGAACTTAGTTGTCCCATATATGCAAATACGTTTCTGTTAAAGTTACTTTGATTTGAAATGTTGGCGCATATAATAAATATTCAAATCATTCATCAATAATCATTTAGTAAGTTTGTTTGAAAATATAAATTGAATAAATTTTCATTCATCAAGGAAACATATCGCACTTGTTACGTTAAAGCGTAACAACTCAAAAAGAAAAGGAAAAGAGTAACCACTTATTTTAGCGCAACTACTAAACAAATAAGAATGAAACAACCGTTATATTGTTTTTAATGATATTTTCGTGCAATTACATATTTTTTCCCTTGTAATACCTATATTATGAATATTTACGGAAACAGTTTTTCGTCTCTACTGAAAATGTTCAGATTTTGAGTTGTTACGCTTTAACGTAACAAGTGCGATATGTAGAAATGAACAAGCAAATTCTTTGCAAAATGCCGTCGGCTAATCGTCAATTTGATTTTCTACAGAAGCAAAAGCAGAGAACGTTATGATATACAGAGAACGTTCTCTGTGTGCAGAGCCAATATAGGAAGAGAGAATTCACTGCAATCAGCTCTGTTAAAAGTTTTACCATATCCCGGCCGCGGTTAGACTTCATTTTTGACAATTCACACCATTCGTAGCTCGAGAGAATTCTCTATAATTAACGTTGTCTGTTTGCTGTGTGATCAGGTTCTGAGAATATAAAAATTGACGAATGGCCGACGGCATTTTTGAAGGAATTTGCTTGTGCATTTCTATGTTCCCTTTACTTTTAGTGTAAACGAAATTTGATTCAAATTATATTTGCAAACGAACTTAAATGATTGATGATGATGATTGATATGAATATTATATGCACCAACATTTAAAATCAAAGTATCTTTCATATTTGTTGACTTAATTTAAAAAGAAGAATTTAAACAAAATACATTATAAAACGACCTCACATTTTGGTGTGTGCGTTTTACTAAATTGAAAACTATGCAAATTTGATGAAAATATTTACTGAGTTTTTGAGTCGAAACTAATTTTGGACGAGAATTCATAGAGCATACAAGTGGTTTGGTATATTGATATGTATATATATATATATATAGATATATTATGTTAGTTATGTTTGTGCAAAAGATCAATTGCATTTTCCATTCTTATAGTGTTACATATGTATAGTATGTGCATACGCACTGCAGCAACCATCGCGTGTGGATGTGAGTATGTGAATTTGAAAGTGGTGCTTAGTTTTTAAAATATCAGTGGTGTGAAACGCTGAAATTAAGTAAATAATTGTGGGAAAGTGCATCTAAGTGTGCTTTAGTGAGCCTGCTGAAATATGGAAGCTAAGTATAATAAATATCATTTAATATTACTTTGCCATTTGTTTCCTCTAAATGGTTTTTGTATTGAAATGTTACCTATTTCAATTCGTCAAAGCCTTCACAAAGCCTCTCAGTGCCAATTAAGCGGTCACATCTCTTTCTAAATTTCTGTTTTTATTGAGCGGTCAATGTTCTGCTTGTTAAGTCAATACCTCACGTTTAGGCTTGGTCTGCCTCCTCCTTGTTCGCATCCTTACACATATGTTTGTCAGCATTATTATTTGCTCGCTCCCAAATAGCATGACAACCAAAGGAGCTTGTACTATTGTTTTAAAATTTGTTTGCCTCGTACACCCACACGTACATACGTAAATATGTTTATATATGTTAACATGGCAAATGTTAACTTTTCAAAACGCCGATCAGCAACATGAGTACAGCGGATGTACAACGCTTACATAGCGCTTCCCACAATAATCCAGACGCACTGTCAGCAGAAAAGCCAACGGCAGCAACACCCCAATCGAATTAGGCCGGAAGTTATGCACGCGCAACCAAAGTCAGCGATTCCTGGAAATTGCTTACGCCACCACAGGTAGCTCGGTGCATTTTAAGTTTAGGTTTTAGATTAAGAAATTTTGTAATTTAGTTTTAGACAGAACTCAACAAAGAGCGGTCATACCGCAATCTTTTTTAAAAAGGGATTTCCACGCGAAAATCTTTAACTGGCGCCCAACGTGGGGCAATTCGTTAACTAACGCGAGTGTGAATCAATAAAGAAGCCGTCTCCAGCAATAGTGTCCGTACTAAAAATAGAAGAGCCGCCTCCACTAATAAGTGTTCCGTTCGCGAGTAGTAACTGAATTGGCCCCCGAACCCGGTGGTCATAAAGGGATTTTTTCAAGCTGTGCCACCAAAAGCTAGAAACGTGTGCCGGAAAAAGGATTCCCTGGCAAACGGGAATTATCAACAATCCGCCGCACCACTGCGACCAAGTAGCGGAAAATGGATTCCCTGACAAACGGGGACTACCAACAATCCGCCGCATCATAGCAACCAAGAGTGACGGAAAAGAGGCCCCTAGTAGCGAAAGCACACGGGACACGCGAGCCGTCAGCCGCCGCACCGAATCAGCGCAAGACACGCAAGTAAACTTCATGGGAGGAAAAGGTCAACAGTGAAAATGTTCCTTCACACCTTTATGTAAGTTACATACAAGTCTATAAATTTAAGTTTAAAAATGCATACATGTGTAAAATCGTAAAAATATTAAATATAAAAATATTACGAAAATATTAAATACAAAATTGTGGATGTAAAATCATGAAAATATTAAATATAAAAATATTACGAAAATACTAAATACAAAATTGTGGATGTAAAATCATGAAAATATTAAATATAAAGATATTACGAAAATATTAAATACAAAATTGTGGAAAAGATAACAATTTTAAAATTAACCTTTATTTTTATGTACAATACATGGTCACATACTTAAAGTATAAATGCCTATATTCCTTGAAATCGCAAAAGTAATGCGAAAGTGTTAAAAATAAATATATTGTGAAAGGAAAAATAATTAATTCCTGCTAAACTCTATAAATAAAGGCTCGTACAGCCAATAATAAATTAAAAATAAAAAACTCTATAATATTGCTTAACTCTGTGATTCCTACGGGACCCTCCAGAGTAGGAAAGCCCTCCTAATATAATAATTATAAAGCTTATAAAGGACGGCTCGTACAGCCAATAACTTAATAAATTTAAAACTAATAACATAGCTTAATTCTGCGATTCCCAACACCAGGGACCCTCTAGGATAAGAAAGCCCTCCTTCCTCGAAGGAGTAAAACAAATACAACAATTATAAAATTCATAAAGAACGGCTCGTACAGCCAATAACTCAATTAATTGCAAATTGATAATATAGCTTAACTCTGCGATTCCCAACACCAGGGACCCTCCAGAGTACGAAACCTCTCCTTCCAAGAAGGAGTAAGCAAATACCAAGTCATATGTTATGCTTGTATAGCCAATAACTAATTACACGCAAAAGCTGCGATTCACCACCTTCGGGGGGACCCTCCAGCTTTATCAATAATAAAAAAATTAAAAAACATCAATTTAAATAATATAAAAAATAAATTTTTTATAATTCAAGGAAAAAAAGAGAAAAACTATCATATCTAATCCAAATAACTTGGTAAGACCTCCCGTACTAAGCGCTCCTCCTCTACAATCTGTTCCTTCCTCCTCAAATGCAAATGCATTCAACATGGAGCAATTAACAAACGTAATAGCAGGAGTCGTAAATAACGACCTAAACAAGAGGGACGAAACTTAGTTCAAGCTGCCCTCAACCTTAATGCGAACTTTACTGACATTTCGGACGTGACTATCGATTCTAGCCAACCGAACAATATAACAGAGTTAGACAAAATTCCAGATGTAGAGAGATGTTTGCGTGAATTTTCGGGAAACCCGGGGGAATTCAACTCCTGGAAAAAGAGCGTAGATCGCATTTTGCAGATCTACGAACCGCAAAAAGGAACGCCTAAATACTATGGAATCCTCAACGTCATACGTAACAAGATTGTGGGCAATGCCGACATTGCCCTGGAAAGGTATAACACGCCTTTGGACTGGAAAGCGATTTCCAGATGCCTTACTTTACACTACGTGGACAAACGCGACATCGGTACCCTTGAGTACCAAATGACCTCCTTAGTGCAGGGGAACCTGACTGTCCAAGAGTTTTATCAGCGCGTCTATGCCCACCTGTCACTTATCATTAACAAAATCGGAAGCATGGAAGTTAGTCAAGAATCCATGCATCTAATTACGCGTACCTATCGGGATAAGGCCCTTGACACCTTTATTCGAGGACTTAGAGGCGATCTACCAAGACTCCTCGGAATGAGAGAACCGGCAGATCTTCCACAGGCTCTTCATTTATGCCTGAAGTTGGAAAACCAGAGTTTTCGTTCTTACTACGCACTGAAAAGCAGTGACCAGAACAGGAAACCTCACAACTTTCGTCCACCCCTTCCACCAAGAAGGTCCAACAATGAGTTCTATCCTGAATTGGCATATTTGCCCCAGTCGCGACCAAACCCGGCTATCCCCAACAGAGGACATAGGCCATATTTTCAACGGTATTATCAGCCCAACATATCCCAGCAACCAAACAACCTAACACCGCGTCCGCAACCGTTTCCGTTTCCGAAACCTCAACCACGACCGGAACCGATAGACATAGATCCATGATTACGTACACACCATGTTAATTACATGAACAGACCACGCGCTAACGACTTTTTCGGTAAGAGACCTCCGATCGATAACCCACCGGTTCCGAATAAAGTGCAAAGGAATTTCCATATAGATTCCGACCAAAATTATGGTCAAGAGCAATCTATAGCAGAACATACAAATGACTATATAGACCAGTACGATGAATTACAAGACAACGATCTGACTGACATAACAGATATACATTTTTTAGGTTAACTCACTCTTCACTGCCTTTTTTTGAATGCAGGCTGGAGAGTGGAAAGATAGTGAAATTTCTAATTGACACGGGATCAACGAAAAACTATATTCAACCTTCTATCGTCCCTAATCCAAATAAAAATGAATCAAACTTTTTCGCAAAATCAATAGCAGGGGACATAGAAATAAAGGAACATACTTTCCTAAAGCTTTTTAATACAGAGTCAAAATTAAAATTTTTCCTTCTCCCAACGCTACGTTCATTCCATGGTATCCTTGGAAACGACAGCCTTAAAATTAAAATAAAGCAACTTGAATCCAATTCAGCGAACGCAATTAACATTAAAGAAGATCATATGACATCTACCCAACGAAGCAGAATCAACAATTTAGTGAACAATTTTCTAAACTCTTTGCAGAGCCTAACGACAAACTTACTTACACTACGAAAGTTATAGGCGAAATTAGGACAAATAAAGATACACCGGTTTACACAAGATACTACCCCTACCCAAAGGCATTAAAAGGTGAGGTAGAATCCCAAATTAAAACAATGCTAGACGACGGCATTATTCGACCTTCAAGGTCACCATATAATTCACCCGTATCGGTTGTAGCAAAAAAACCGGACTCTCAAGGCAATAACAGTACAGAGTAGTAATCGACTATCGCAAACTCAATGCGATAACCATAGCGGATCGTTATCCAATACCCCAAATTAATGAGGTACTCTCCCAATTAGGGAAAAATCAATATTTCTCAGTCCTAGATTTAAAAGACGGATTCCATCAAATCCCATTAAAGGAATCTGATATCGAGAAAACAGCTTTCTCAATTAATAACGGCAAATACGAGTTCACGAGGTTACCATTTGGACTCAAAAACGCTCCTTCAATTTTTCAGCGCGCGCTTGATGACATTCTTTGCCATCACATTGGCAAAATTTGTTACGTTTATATCGACGACATTGCCGTATTTAGTAAATCCGAATTAGAGCATGCTTTCCACTTACAACAAATTTTTAAGATGCTTGAAGATGCTAATACAGCTGGACAAATGTCATTTCTTAAGAGACTCAGTAGAATTCCTGGGACTCATCATTTCATCCAAAGGGATAACGAAAATCCCTGCAAAGGTGGAAGCAATAGCGAAGATACCATATCCAAAAACTATTAAACAGCTCCGTTCATTTCTAAGCCTTTGAGGCTATTGTCGCCGTTTCATAAAAGATTATGCTATGCTAACTAAACCTCTAACTTCACTCAAAAACTAAATCAGCCAAGATAAATATTGTATTGAACAGCGAAGCAAAAGATGCCTTCAACAAAGTCAAGAACTCTCTTATGTCCGATGACGTTATACTAGCATACCCCGATTTTAGTAAAGAATTTCATCTAACAACCGATGCTTCCAATTATGCCATCCGTGCAGTCCTCGCACAAGATAAGAAACCCATAGCTTTCATATCCAGAACACTTAGTAAGACGGAAGAATCCTATGCGACAAACGAAAAAGAATTTCTCGCCATAATATGGGCACTAAACAATTTCAGAAACTACCTTTATGGCTCAGCCAAAGTCAATATATTTACGGACCACCAACCCTTGACCCAAGCACTAAGCAACAAAAACAATAATGCAAAAATGAAACGCTGGAAAGCTATCCTGGAGCAATACAATCATGAACTCCATTATAAACCAGGTACGACAAACGTTGTGGCCGATGCACTCTCAAGAACGATAACCGAGCCAATAAACGTTCTGTCCACAACCCAACACAGTGACGAAAGTTCATCCGATAATCTAATCCCGCACGTAGAAATTCTGATAAACGTTTTCAAAAATCAAATATTTCTAAACACTGGGTTAACTTCAACATATCAATTTAAAATAATATTTCCCACTTATCACAGACACATTTTAGAGGAACCAGTTTACAATTCAGCAAATCTAATAAGCCTCCTTAAGAGATATCTAAATCCCTCCGTAGTTAATTGCATTAAGACAGAAGAACGCATTATGGGAAAAATTCAGGAAATATACCCAATACATTTTAGTAACTAATATATAAAATTCAATTTACTCAACTTCAAGTAGAAGACGTTACAAATGAACAAGAACAGGAAGAAATTATAATTACAACCCATAAAAGAGCACACAGAAACCACCGAGAAAATAAATCTCAAATCCTTGAAAAATACTACTTCCCATCAATGACGAAGAAAATAAAAACAATAATTCAGCAATGCTCGATATGCAAGGAAAATAAATACGACCGACACCCCAGTAAACCAGAACTAGGCGAAACGCCCATACCGCAATACCCTGGACAGATTTTGCATATTGATATTTACATCACCGACAGAAATATAGTATTGACAGCAATAGACAAATTCTCAAAATATGCACAAACAAAGATAATTAAATCGAGAGCAATAGAACACGTAAAAGAACCCCTACGAGAATTGCTTTTCCAATTTGGCGTACCCGAATCAGTGGTTATAGACAACGAAACTTCCCTTAATTCTGCAACTATAAAATTTCTGCTCGAAGACACTCTCAACATCAAAATTTTTAAAACACCGCCTTATACAAGTTCAGTTAATGGCCAAGTAGAACGATTTCATTCTACCTTAACAGAAATAAAGCGCTGCCTAAAAGCAGAACGAAATTTTACTTCATTTGCCGAACTCCTTGATAACTCAGTCTATGAATATAATTATACCATCCACTCAACAACAAAAAAGAAACCAATAGAGATATTTTTCGAGAGAAGAGTCTCCACAGACCCAAGCCAGTTCGAAAAGGCAAGGGAGGAAAACATTTTAGAATTAAAAAATAAACAGGCAAAAGACCTTTGTTTTCACAACAAAAAAAGGGAAACCATAAAAATTTATCATCCAGGCGAAACTATCTATGTAAAAATAAACAAAACGTTAGGCACAAAAATTACCCCAAAATTCAAAAAGGAAATAGTAAAGGAGAACAAACACTCAACCATAATAACAGAATCGGGAAAATTTATTCACAAAAGCAATATAAAAAACTAGAATAAAACCGCCTAACCTTCTTTTCAGAACTCTCTTTATTTCGACCACCGCAACAATAGACATTTACGACTACTCCACTGCTCAACTGGTTACAATCAATGACGGCACAGCAAAAATTCAAAACGGAGCCTTTAGGCTGATACATATAATCGACTTTAACAAATACGAACAATTTCTAACGGACATTTACGAATACATTTCTTCAGACATTCCTAAGGATGGTATTTTACTACCTATCCTAAAGTACGAATTAGTCCAATCTCTCAAAATCCTTGATACCCTTAAACCAGCAAACTTACGACAAAAAAGATCAATAAATATTCTGGGTACTCCCTGGAAATTTATAGCCGGATACCCCGATCATGAGGATCTAGAAGCAATATCAAATAATCTAAACCAGCTTAACAGCAATAATGATAAACAAGTTCTTATAAACGAAATTTTTAATGAAAAAATTAATAACGTTACACAAATTGTGAATAAAGTTTTAAATAATATACGGAAAGATATGAGTATAGTAAATGAAATGATTATTAATTTACAAAATAGAATTAGATTAATAAAAGAGGAATTAATAGATATTAAATATGCCGTACAATGGGCAAAGAGGGATATATTAAACTCATTATTGTTAAACAAGAACGAAATTGAAATTGCACTTGAAAAATTAGAAGATGATGAAATTCTATTTAAAAATGCGGAACAGGCATTAGAAATATCAGAAGTTAATGTTATTAGCAAAAATTTTACAATTGTTTACTTGGTAAAAATACCATTAACAATTAAAGAAAATTTTCAAAAAATTATTATAAGACCTGTAATAAAGGCAAATAACACTATAATTAATGTCGAATATAGTAAAAAATTAAAAGGAAACAATCAAGTTTACAGAATAAAAACTCATTGTAATAACTATAAGATAATTCAAATTTGTAAACAAAAGCAGATAGTTAATATAACTAATAGTAATTGTATACCTAGAATAATTAATAGCTTTAATTCAACTTGCACCATTAGCAACGAGCACCATATTCCACATATTAAAGAAATAAAATCAGGTATTTTACTACTTAATGGCATTGTGGGAAAAATAGATGCTGACGCAACAACCCAGAACTTGACGGGAACTCATGTATCAACTTCCATAACTTAACATTGAAAGTTAATAATCAAATATTCATCAACTATGAGGCAATTCCTCCTCCAGCTATCCCAGCTGTCCTACAACCAGCACCAATCGAAAACGAACGAACTGAATTGCTTTCACTAAAATCTCTGCAAGATCTGCATATAAATAATACCCGAAAAATAAATCTCCTAAAGACAGCAGCAATATCAACTGGCTCACTTCCACTTGGATCAATTGCAGCTATTACTTGCATAGCACTAATATTTTTCAAATTTTGGAGGAAAACTCAAAACAAAATAATCATCGCACAAAGCCTAGACAGCAACCAGATGCCTCCAGCAGGCCTCAACTTGGGTCAACTCAAAGATTTGCCAAACGATCAACCAAGATAGGTAAATTTCAATAACTTACCATATTTCTAACAACGCTCGAGGACGAACGTTTTTAAGAGGGGAAGTGTTAACATGGCAAATGTTAACTTTTCAAAACGCCGATCAGCAACATGAGTACAGCGGATGTACAACGCTTACATAGCACTTCCCACAATAATCCAGACGCACTGTCAGCAGAAAAGCCAACGGCAGCAACACCCCAATCGAATTAGGCCGGAAGTTATGCACGCGCAACCAAAGTCAGCGATTCCTGGAAATTGCTCACGCCACCACAGGTAGCTCGGTGCATTTTAAGTTTAGGTTTTAAATTAAGAAATTTTGTAATTTAGTTTTAGACAAAACTCAATAAAGAGCGGTCATACCGCAATCTTTTTTAAAAAGGGATTTCCACGCGAAAATTTTTAACTTATACAATGACGAATTGTTGTCCGAGTAACCCAGTAGGAATCGTGCACGACATCCCGGTAGGAAAAGTAGCTACTGTAGTATATACTCTACATTAGACATTTATAACGTCTGCCTGTACACCGCTTCAGTTACTGTAGTTGTGGTTGGTAAAAAAAATATATATATATATTGCTCGTATTAACTGCATCACCGTTGTTACTTAGTGGTCAATGTTGGGTTTGTTGGGTTTTCTATGTAAATTCCTGACGTTAAGTTTAGTAGTACTAGGTTGGGAATTAATACAATATCAATACCTTCCGGTAGGAATCCTCGAAATGTGGACTAGGACAAGTATGGTGAGCTTGTAACAGAGCGATTGCCAAACCAGAAAAAACTCAAATCAGTAAAAATGATTGAAAAAGCTACTAAGAAATTAGAAGGTTCTTTAATCAAATGGCTTGGTGGAACCCTGTACTGCCGAAGCTTGGTGTACGGTCCAGGAAACTTCTTAATAAGGCCTTAAAGACCCAAACAGAAGAGGACTGGGCTAATCATCGACTTATACAGAGAGAATATAAGAAAAAATATGGCAAGCCAAACTTGAATCCTATAGAAATTTCTGCAGTAACGAAAACAGCGAAACTTTGTAAGGTCCTTCATCTAGACCGATCAGTAAGCCTGGATTCCATTCGAAAACCTGATGGTTCCGCCATTTCAAAATCGGAAACATTTAATGCTTTACTCGAAACTCATTTTCCGGGTAATAGAACTCTCTCTGAAGTAGAGAGTGACATGAACAATAATGGTGACAAAAGAATCGATAAGGTTTTCCTTGTCTTCCTTTGAGAACTTTAAGTCTCGTGGACCTGACGGAATACCTATATCCAGCAATGCTTAAAAAAGGAGGAGACAGGCCGATTGAGGCCCTGAAAAGGATCTTCACAGCCTGTCTTGTATTTGGTTATATACCATCCCAATGGTGACACGTGAGAATAGTATTTAATCCGAAACCAGGAAGAGACGATTATTCCCTAGCAAAAAGTTTTAGATCAATCAGTTTGACATCGTTCGTGTTGAAAAGTCTAGAACAAGTAGTGGAGAAAGATATTCGAGTGGAAGTATTGCCGAGAAGTCCACTTAGTAGAAATCAATATGCTTACCAGAGTAGAAACTCATGTGAATCAGCCTTACACGATCTTGTTGGCAAGATTGAAGCCGGGCTGGAGGCTGACGAATACACAATGCGCGTTTTCGGGGACATTGAGGGGGCTTTTCTTTGCCACTTTCGGCTCAATATGTTCTTCTGCCGAACGACACGGAGTTAATCAAATCATTGTAAAATGGATACATTCCAAGCTCTCTGAGAGGCTTTTAGCCGCTGGTGAGAACAGTGACGAACTAATCACCGTCAGGGCCAAGCAAGGATGTCCCCAACGGGGTGTTCTTTCTCCGCTGCTGTGGTGCTTCGTCGTAGACTCTCTACTAGCGGAGATGCAGGAACTCGGTTTTCATGTCCAAGCATATGCGGACGATGTCTGTGCGCTAACATCGGATTAATCCTTAAGGAAGCAAAGTGCAAGGGATTCTGGACAAACTCGATGATTGGTGCATGAGACAAGGTCTTTCCGTTAATCCGAACAAAACAACCATAGTCTTGTTTACGAGAAAACGGAAATTGGATGGACTCAGTCTTCCAACACTCAAAGGTGTGGCACTTGGTCTTTCCGATGAAGTTAAATATCTAGGAGTAATCTTGGATAAGAAGCTGACTTTGGAGACACACGATGAAGGTGAATCGCGCATTGAGGATTTTTCAGCAATTCCGTAGAGCCTTTGGTAATACCTGGGATATGAAACCTGCTGTGGTCCTACGGATATACACAGCACTAATCAGACCAATCATCACTTACTAAAGACGACCTAATACCCGCAGTTTCATTTGGAAGGAAATTTCATGTCGGATTTACATTGCGTGAACAGTGGAGCAATCCAGAATGCATGCAGGGAGGTTTGACGGATATTTTCTTTACCGATAGGTCCAAGAATCAAATAGGGTCTTGAGCCGGATGTTACTTAAACGATAGTAATAAATATCACTATGCTATGGGGGAAATGGCAACTGTTTTTCAAACAGAAGGTTTTGCCATCCTGAAAGTAGCCGAATGGATAATCGAGAGGAAATGGAGCGGGAAACAGATTGGAGTTTTCAGTGATAGTGTAGGCAATCTACATAAAGAGAGATGGTACGCTCTAGAACGCTGCAGAACTGCAAAGTGTTTTGTGACAAGCCCGAACAGAAAACTGTCAAACTTTCTACTAAAACTTGGAAGGAAAGATGTTCGGTTGATGGTCGGTATCATTACAGGACACAACCCATGAGGTCAGCATATAACCACCATTGGAATCATTGAGGAGCCAATGTGCCTGTCAGGCTTAGAGTAGGCGGATAGCACTGAGCACTTTCTC
The DNA here is from genome assembly GCF_027943255.1 of Anastrepha obliqua. NCBI lineage: Eukaryota > Metazoa > Arthropoda > Insecta > Diptera > Tephritidae > Anastrepha > Anastrepha obliqua. The sequence continues at coordinate 6,835,606 of NC_072897.1, forward strand.
TGTGAGTGTCCTGCTTTTTCTAGATCACGGCTACGAGTTTTGTGTTCCGATGTCTTGAGAATGAGAAATATTCGTTCTCTAAAACTGGAGGATATTTACAGATTTGCCAAAGCATCAGGAAAATTCTCACAGGACTAACTATCTCTATCTTGGTCTCTATTCTTTCCTATCTCTTTCTCTCATACTTTTCTCCTTCCCTCCTTGACTATCTACCCCCTTTCCAGAGCTTTAAGTACAATGGGTTTTTAGCCTGAGTGTTTAAGGAGCCACCAAATCTCCTGGTGCTCCTGGGCTCGACTTTTTCAAATTTCAATTTCAAAACTAGGTCGTTACTCTTAACACTTGACCGTGTTCATATGCGTCCATAGCGAAGCATGTATACCGCTTAAGTCGCTGAAGTTGTTGTAGGTAAAAATACCTTACACAATCTATGCAGGCTGATGGCGTTATTATATGTTTAATCGCAATGCTCGTACATACGATTAAATGTAACCCAGTAGGAATCATGCACGACAACCCATTAGGAAAAGTAGAAAAAGTTGTAATTAACTAAACTGTTACCTAAAGAAGATAGATATGTTATTAGTAGAACATAATAATACATTTATTTGATAACCAAAGTTGCTTTAACTTTATTTAACATGTTAGAATCGAGCTCAGTAAGGTTTTAACTTAATTGCATGCTGGAAACCCACTTTTGAAATGTACGCTTTGAGCTGGTGAGCTTGGTACTCTATTACCTGAGTATGCAGGAGTGACAATCTGCAGAAATGGCTTTCAGGCTAATGTAGAGTCTACCCCCGTCCCGTTAAAACCCTGGCAGGACTCAGAAGACGCTCTCAATTCGTTGTCATTAAGTTGACCGCGTAGGCTTAGTTGATTTAATCCTGACTAATACCGATCAGGCTCTGAACACAATTATTCATAAGCCATGGGATCAAATAGGTAACTACGCATATGAGTAAAGATAACGGCTCTGAGTGGGGACCCAAGAACTAAAATATGGAGTAATTAAACACAAAATAAATAGCCTAAACCATTGATCTAAACCACATAGAAAAACAAAACAAGCTTGCCTCGGAGGACACAGATCGCTTCAGGAAAAGCTCACGTCTGGCTCATTCGGGTGCTGGCTCACCCAGTAACAGATCAGCGCAGAAACAAGATCTGGAAACGAAAAAGTCGTTAAGCAAGTTTGGGGAACAAGTAATAGCCCTTGTGAACATGCCAAAGGAAAACGAGGGAAAACGCCGCACCATCCACCAACCTATGAGGGACATTATATTTAGCTTAAAATACCTCTACCAACCGGTTGCCGCAGAAAAGTGTCGTTGCAACTCAAGTGGGATACCCTGCCATGAGAATAGTACACAAACGTCACCCAGCCCAAGAAATACAACAGGGACTACACGCCAAAGGCTGCCATTCAGGATTCTCCGAGAAGTAAAACGGAAAAAGCAGAAGCAGTGAGAAAAATGCAGCCGTAGGGGAAAGTTCATGTACCAGCTTCTACTCACCCAGTCCAGCCGAAGCCAACAAATGAGTGGACACTGGTAAAAAGAGACCCAAAAGGCCAAACAGGCTATTAATAAATGGGAATGGGGTCAGTCATAGATATTGCCCTGGAAAATGATTCCCTTGCTCAAAAGATCAAATGGAGGGTGAGCGAGGGTTACATCCACAGTGACCATCAAGCTATCATAATGGACATCACTGAAAGAAGGCTTAAATATGCACCCAAGCCGACAGGTCCAAAGTGGAAGGACGAGAAGCTGGATAGCGAAGCTTTATTAATATTAATTGAGAAACTTCAACTCCCTGCTTGTTCTAAAGACAATTGGACGAAAATCCTAGTAGAAGGACTAAGAGATGCTTGCGATGCCTCCATGCCCAGGCGAGTAACGCGCCAACACATATACCCATGCTACTGGTGGAACGAAAGCATCAAATCACTAAGATCTCAATGCCTCTACGCTAGACGCAAGATGCAGCGCAGTAGAGGGAGACCTGACTTTGTTGAAAATGTTGAAAATCTTAGATCAGCAAGGCAAGCGCTAAAAAGAGCCATTAAAACTAGCAAGCAAGAAAGTTTCAAGAAGCTTTGTGAGGAAGCTGATATTAACCCCTGCGGCACCGCGTACCGGGTGATATTATCCAAAGGGAAAAACGTGCACACACCCCAAATTACTTGCCCAATAAGGCTGCGCAAACTGTTACTACTCTTTTTCCTCAAAGATCTGAAAAAAGGTGATCCCGCGTGTCACCTGTCATTAGTTTCATCGTGTCAGCTCGCACGGGCCTGCGTTTACGTTGGTACCTGCGAGCACCATATATATAACAAACTAGCAAACCCGGCCCCCTTCGCTGGGCACACTAAAATAGAATAGATATGGTTTAGAACAGAAAATATATGATTTTCATATTATTTATTTCTTTATTCTTTATTCAAGCGCTTTGGCATAAACAATATTTTTTGTTTTTCTATTTGTTTTTGAGTAAATATAAAATATAAATTGAAAATCAGGAAAAAAGAAGATTGTTTTTAAATTTCAAATCAACGCATATGAATAAACAATCGTCTTTTTTCCTGATCATCCATGAATTTTTCGTTTCAATTTATATGTTTTATTAAACATTGGAGCTTTTTTAACCATTATCCATTTATATTTAAAAAAAAAAAAAAACGAAAAAAATGGTTTTTTCCACGAACACATAATTTCATTCGGATTTCACATTAAATTCTCAAATTTCGTAAGAAATTATTCACTGTTCCAAAATCCACTCCAAAAAAATTCACAAACAATTTTTACATGTTGCACTTACGTTTTTTCCTTATGGCATCCAAATCAGAAAGAAATATTGACACATTGTAACTCACACTGTCAATTTGACAGTTCAGTTCCGCCCCAAGCGTTAAAAAAGTAAGCGACATTATGGCTGGTTCAAAAGAACACTGTACCCGTTGCCAGTGCTCCGAATTACAACCAAACTTTACGAAACCCATTTTCAATACTTACTTAACAATGTGCGTAAGTTTGGTTTAATTCGGTGCAAAGACACGCCGGGTCCACGTTTTGGCATATATTTCCAGACCCTAGTCATCAATAGGTATGAAAATTACCCCGTATTAAAGCACTTATTAACAGCTTTCATTTGATATCCATATTGTACATACACAACCAAAGGTTACCCGGGTCCACGTTTTGACCTATATCTCGAGACCCTATCTACCAATAGGTATCCAAACTATACGGAAACCATCTTCAATACCTACTTAACAATGTGTGTAAGTTTGGTTTAATTCGGTGCAAAGACACGGCGGGTCCACGTTTTGGCATATATTTCCAGACCCTAGTCATCAATAGGTATGAAAATTACCCCGTATTAAAGCACTTATCAACAGCTTTCATTTGATACCAATATTGTACATACACAGCCAAAGGTTACCCAGATCCACGTTTTGACCTATATCTCGAGCCCTATTTCCAAAATAAAATATAATCCATGTTACTCGTGGATGATGTAGCTTTCGAATGGTGAAAGAATTTTTAAAATCGGTCCAGTAGTTTTTGAGCCTATTCATTACAAACAAAGTTTTCCTCTTTATAATATTAGTATAGATATCCAAAACCTCATATACACACATAGATGCTAAAATTTGAACAAAGATCCACATCTGTTTCTCTTTTATTATATAATGGCGTTAAAAATAGTTCAATGGAACATGAACGGTTATGTCAATAATTACCATGAGCTTCAGTTGCTTATCAAAGAGAAAACTCCATATGTAATCGATATTCAAGAGACACAGATTCCTACAACACCCAACAATCCGATATAATATAATGGTTATGTTTGTAGGGGTCGGTATACTCTTAAAAAGGTCCGTTCCGCACGAGGTAATAAACATAACATCTGCCTTATCTACAATAACTTTGAAAATAAAATTAAATCATACATTACGTATAGCAAATACATATATTCCACCTTCTCAAGGTTTGAACGAAAACTCATTTCTCCAACTCCTAGCACCTATCTTGTGGGCGGAAGATTTAAATGCGTAGATCCCACTTTGGGGCGCCCCCAAAACAAACAAAAGGGTTATATTTACTGAAAATTTCGTAGTAAATCATAATTTGACTATAATTAATAATGGTTTGCCAACCCACTTTTCAACACACTCTTCCTCTACAAGAGACATTACTCTATCCTCTCCACAAATTTCAACTAGGATTTAATGGCAAGTATACTCTGACTGTAGAGCATTCTCTCTGTAAATGTCCGGGTTTGGCAGCTAGACGACTAAGGTCACTGGGCCCTCCTTTCTTTGACAGCCTGGGGCAGTGCGCCATTATATCTATGACATTATATCTATGATATGACAGCTTCACACTGCACAGTGGTACCGCCGGGTAGGAAGAGCGGTCATAAGAACTTTTGGCGTGATAAATGACTTTTTAGTATGTTTTTAAGTTGAGAAATGTTTTTATTTGTTAAAAAAACATTAAGACATATAAAAAGTAATATATATATAATAAGAATATATATAAGATATAATAATTATAATATATAATAAAGTAATATATAATTAATATATAAAGTCTAAGTAAAATTAGGTACACACATTTTTTATATAAAATTTTTTTGTTTCTTTTAAAGTTTTGCATAAATCTTAAATTATAAACAATAATAGAAAAAAACATTAAATTCCGAAAGGATGAGCATAAAGTATACTTTGATGCCAGTTAACTTATTCTTATTTATGAAAACAATAAAATATTCACTTCCCAAAAAGTTAATGTACTTAGAAATACAAAACTCTTAACTCAATAAATCTAACACTTCTCTTGACATCATAGATTTCTTTTTACATGGTAATTTTCGTAGACTAGATATAAATGGATCGGAATTAAGAAGACGCCTGTGCAAAAGATCCGTGTTAGTTACAGTTCTTGAGTGCTTTCTGGTATTGTCACGTCTGAATTGATTCACTAATTTATTACATGATTCAGCTGCCTCCTCTGATAATTCTCCAATTGATAATAAACAATGATCGATTACCTCCGACCCATGAATGAGCACTTTATGAACTGATGCAAGTAAATTATACCATGAATATTTACTAACTAGAATTTTAGCAGTGTCTAGTGCGTATATTTTGAATTTATTCGAATTAATTTTAAAAGCAGATAAAAGACATTGTAGGAGACAACTACATCTGTCTATAACGTGTTTGTATATTCCTGTGATTTCGGATGATATGGTTGAATGAAGGAAAAATTTTCGTGCTGTATTTCCATCATTAGAGGTGCCACTTCCTCCACATCGCGGTTTGTCAACTATCAAGCCTAATTGTTCTCTAAACTCCCTCTGAACAAATTCATTTCTCTTAGCTAAAAGTGCTTTTTCCTCAGATGAACGTGCTTGCCACCTTTTAAACTCGATTCTATAAGAAACATGAATACAGTATTCAAAAAATCGAATCCAAAAATGCATTGGTGATAAACCAAATTCAAATCTACTGGAGTTTACTTCTTTGTTTCTACACTTTTCTAAGTCATTCATTTCTTTAGGTGTCGCACCACAAATATAACATTTACTCGTAGATGAGTCACTAAGAGAACAGCACACTTTACCATCAACCATCGTTAATTGTAAAGAATGACTTACTTTATAACTATGGTTATCAATTTTAACAACAGTCGGATTGAAGTTACTAATAGCTTTTTTAAAATACTCTTCTTCTTGAACACAAAGAGCTTTAGTTTCTTTAGCAAATTGAAAATGCATAGGCCGACAAAACCTTATGGACGATGGGCGAGGGTTTTTCCAAATTATCTTATCTGGGTCAGAGGTAATCGATTTACAGATTAATTTCAAGGGTACATAAGATGTAACAATTAAACTTCCATCTTCCGTTCTCGGATCAGAAAAACTTTGCTTGTATTCGCTATGTCCAGTGCTGCCATCGAAACCCCATTTACCTACTACAGAGAACGTTAAATATAGAGAATTCTCAATGACTGAAAAGGCAGCACTTTTCAGGGGTACTCGTTTTGCGCGCGAGGTACACCACAGCCACATTTTTCACCAAAAGTTAACAGTAAGGGGCTGAATTATGTAAATTTAGCAGCAGTCGATAAGAATTTCTTGGTGATTAGAAGCAAAGAATGTTAGGTAGCTTTTTAATATGACCTATATATTTGAATTTTCCAAATCATCCAAAATTATATACATATGTTATGTCTGTCTGTCTGGTGTCTGTAAAACTTTGTTGAATTCCCTTCAACTGAATCAAAATCCTCTATAGAAAACGCTTCATTACCAGGCGCACAGGAAGATGGCATATGCAAATGTAAATTTGTGAATTTATATACATTTGCGCATACATATGTACATATATGCTGTGTGTATGTATGCTCACCAGCCACAGCTCAAAATAAAACGGTAAACTTCTCAAGAAATCCAGGGCGCATTCATAGGCGCAGCGCACATTCATTGGCACAGCATTGTACATATACACATATTTACATACATATATTGATGCATACATATGTACGAAGCCGCGGGCACTCGACTTGACAAAAATTCAAGATTTATCAAATATTGGCAAATAATTCTACGCGAAATATTCCAATATTGACTATTTTCGAATTGTCGAGAAAATTGGCATATGGGCGGCTCGTTTTATGAATGAAAGTTCTTGGTCTTAGAACTATGAGCTCGAATTTATCAATGAATTTTTTGATGATGAGTTTTTGTTGCACAGTACAATAGTTGAAACTGTTCGGCGCCGCCGCGATTATTCAGCGCTATGGCAACTAGAATGATGGCCGCTACGCCTGCGTCTATGACTGCATTTTGTTCTTGTAGTCGCTAGGCATAGAATTTTAGCTTTGAACGACATACGCATTTTGAGGAATAGAGTGAGTGCCCTGTGTGTGCGGTTGTATGCACATGCATATGTGTATATTAATAAGCATTGTTTTGCTTGAATTCAATTCACATATTTATAGGGTCGAGGAAGCTAGCACCGCCACAACGTCAAAATCAAAAACTTTTTGTGCCCAATTTATGGGCTATTTATGGGCTAATTTTGGGCCGCAACAAAAATTTTTGGGCTCTTCTCAATCCAGAATCATTGACACTTCAAAGTGGCGGTGCCAGCTGTAAAATAGCCAGCACCGCCACAATGATAACTCGAGAACGGTTGGTCGTAGAAAAATCTCAAGCATATCAAAATTTTGGGCTATTTATGGGCTTTCAAATGCATACAAACAAAACAAAAAAAACCACCCCCTCTGTGTACACTAACACCCACACTCAATTTTCGCGTAAATAATAATGAAAATGGCAAACTAAATAATTTTTGCAGCAGTATCATTACAGTTACATGCTTCTTAATAGTATTCAGCTGCAAAATAATTTTTAATAAATTTTTTAAATTTTTTATAAATGAAGGTTGAGTGAACGATCAACCGTTCTCGAGTTATCGCTGTACCAATGTTGGCTATTTCACAGCTGATATGCAAAACTGAAAATTAATCGAAAACTATACAAGTCCAAAAAATTTTGTTGCAGCGCATAAAGTAGACAATATTGTATGGAGAAGTAATTTTTTAGTGTCCTATTTAATAGAGTTAATATTTGATGATTGAACCTTTTTTGTAGGCAAACTAACAGATGTGTCATATAGTGATAAGAAAAAAATCGCAATCACACGAAAATATATAGTTTTTTTTATTGATTTTGAGATCCAAAAAAAAACTAAATATCTTTAATTAAACTATATTATCATATAGGTTTTATAATTTCATACAGTAAATATAAAAACAAACTATTCATTAAAATAAATATTTATTTTTTAAGCTTATAGATGGCTACATGTGGCTGAAGCCACGTACAGTCTTTTATTTTTTTTGGCTTTTGTTGGGGATTAAAATCATCAAACTCTATCCATGAGTTATCTCCACACAAAACAAGACCCGTGTAATGGCCATTTACCGGAACTGAAAAAGAATCATAATTTTTAATACTTTCATGGCAATTTTTGGTGTTAGCGATTCATTACCTTCGTTTTTTGAAAGAATATTTTCTTTATTCTCAATGGCGGTTTTTAATTTTTTCATTTCTTGATTTCTTGTATTTTTTCGAGAAATAAATTCTCTAAATTTGACGACACCAAGTAGCTGCAGTTTATTTTTATTCTTAAATTCAATACATTTTTGAATATCCTTCAGTTGTAGATTGCAGTTATTATCGTCTACAGGGTATATCTCGACTATTGCAAAGGGCCCTAAAATAAAATTTTTTTAATTAAATAAAGTAAAATATTACAAATATAAGAAAATAAATTTATAAATTGATACACACCAATTCGAAAATCAATATTTGTTGTTATTTTGCAGTTTCGACATGGCTTTGCATGTCTAATAAATACAGATTCCTCCAAATACTGAGGAATTTGTTTTATTTCGTTGAGTGGCACTAAAACTGTTGGCCAATCCTTTTCTATGGGAGCGCAGCCAGTACTACAAGTTTTGATCGTTGTAAAGCTGGGAATTTTTGAAAACAGTTTTGCGCATAATTCCCCAGCGTTAATTTGGCATTTCACTGCGTCGTTGGTGATCATCTGAAGCAATTTGTTTTTATAAAATTTGCACATAGTCGGCTGATTCGATGACGTAACATTACCGTCTTTCTCACACATACTGACAATCATCATAGATCGCAAGATTTCACGAAAGTCTTCAAGACTGCGACTCATAATGAGAAGGCCAAATACTGCCATGTAAAATTTTTTTACGTTTGGCAATAAGCGCATTTTTGAATTTGCGAGTATATCCCTCCAATTTTTTATAACATGGGCGACATCCATCCTTATGTAGCATGTTGGAGGATGTAAATTCTCTCGTGTACTCGTTAGGCATATGTCAGCATACTCGTTAACATTTTGATATGAAGTAAAACTTCGAATCGCCGCATTGAGTAATGCCAATCCGCCATCAGTGACTATCTCTTTTGGCAACGGAACGCCATAGCTTTTAAATTCCAAAAGCCAATAATGAATAATGTTGGTGTTATGAGTCGCTGAGAACATTTGATTTACTTCAAATGCGCTACCATCGGATCTCCGGGCAACCATCTGGTAGAGGAATACTGGGCCTGATTGATTCCCATTTGGAAATTTGATGCGTGGTACATATTTTCCACTGCCATCAAAAGATATTTGTGGGTGAGCTTCATGCATTGCAAAGACTTTATACCTTTGGATTTGGTAGGACGTCGAGTAATGCACGAAAAATGGCTCTATCGAGAGAAATTTAATAGTCCCCCTCAATTTCTCAGCCTGCAAGATGTTAAGTGCAGTGATTACATCTTTATGAACATAGAGTTTTTGGGTTTTTTCACTTTTTATTCTTCTCAATACCGATGCACTGTAAAGAGTGCCCGGTTCAGGATCACTGCATTTTACCATTTTTTCCTTCGCACGGAGAGCTCGAAATGTTGACGGAGCAATATTTTTTGCATGTAACTCATTCCCAATATCTAGAAACGAAACATAAAAAGTTAGCGATCACCTGCGACCTTTTGATTTTCATTTTTTATTTTGAAATTATACTTTATGATTCGATCAACTCAGTCATTTGACGTCTTATGGTTTTTCGTAATTTTTTTAAAAATGATTTCAAATCTCTCAAAGATCTTTATTATTCATCAATTCTTGGTGAAATAGTGTGTCAACTACTTTGACTAGAATTGATACAATAAAGGGTTTATGCTTCAAAAATTCATTGAAATAGTTTTTATTCGTCTATTTTAATTTGTTAAAAAAAAAAATTTAACATCAAGTGTCAGATAACAGGTCGAATCTTAAAAAAAATTTAAATGATATTTACCTTCTCGCTCAGGGGCGCGACAATATCGTTTGCCACATTTACCAGTACCCCGCGTTATCAGACAGCTCACATTAACTGTACTTTTTCCGATATCACTTATTATTCCCTCGATTTCACTGCCACACTTACAATACCCCGAGAACGAGCCGGCTCCTCGTTCTGATGACAGGTGGTGTTTCCTGAAGTGAAATCCACATGAAATTTTGTACATCGCATACAGGCGATCATTCACTGCAACCTCCCATACACCGGGTTTGAAGTGCAGCACTTCTCGCTTCTTGTTGCGTCGTCTTGCGTCTTTTGAAGAATATGTATTTCTCTCCGTCATTTGGTTAAATTCATCCGGTCCGAAGCAAATTAATAAATTGTTGCTTCTATCAGGGCAAGATGAATTAACCGAGTCAATTGTATCGTCAATAGGGTGGTCGTCCTCATGTTTTTCGTCTGATAATCCGAAGAGTTCGTCTCGGATGCCATACCGATTACAGATCACTCGGCTATAAAGGGCCGATGCGGATAACCCTGTTTGAGCGGATAATGTTTGCCACACATTGTTCGATTTAGATGCAACTGAATCACCGCAAACTATATCATCCTTAAATGATAATATACATGTGTTAATTTTTTGACATTTGTCAAGATCACGAGGCCTACCGCGTTTGACACTCATTGTCTATAAAAATTACGTCCACGTGAAAAATTGTCAAAAATTTTATGTGTCTACGTATAATATTATATTATGATATATATACACACTTAAATAATATATATACACACTAAAATAATATATATACACTTTAATAACATATACACACACGATGAAAAATGGATTGTTACTTTAGTTAGAAACAATGCAAGATGTATCGAAGGAGCCTAGAACATTGATACTTTCGCTGACAATTTCTCTAACTCAACTGACTGTTCAAATTGTGTGTACGTCTTTCTGTTATTAAAGAACGATATGATTGGTTATCCGACACGCCGTATTGTCTGTGTTTACATCGTTTACTGTGTTTACTTTCGTGTTATATTATCCATGTAATCTCTGGGCGTTGACGTCATAACAACAACGAAAAAAATTTTTTTCTAGTATTCTCGGAACAATCGTTCAAACAACAAAAAAAATGAATGCGTTACTGAATGATACAGTTAGTATACTTTGGTCGAGAAGTATAAGAAAATTTCGTAAAAATACTGTTTTATACAAAAAACAATTTCACAATTTGCTTGATAAAATTAAAAAATTGCAAGTTCAAAAATAATTTGAGACTGACACCTAATAATCATGAATGCTTGTGACAATGGAAATATGGTCGTTGAACACCCCTGGCGCCTTGCGCTTACACAATGTGTATGAGAGAGAGGGAGAGAGAGAGAGAGAGAGAGAGTGAGAGAAAGATAATATTGCTATCTCTTTCGCTCTCTCAATCTTTCCTTGCCACTCTCTAAATTCTCAAAAAAATGTAAGAAAAAATTTTTATATCGTTCGATTCAGCATGCAAAAATCTGTGAATGATGAAAGGTTATGCCAGAGCAAAATCGAAGTATGGCCTTTTGACTGAATTATGTATATATCATTTAGTTTACCCATAAAAACATTTTATGTTTAAATATTTGATACATTAAAGGTATTGAAGAAATTATCGTATTCATTCAATATTGTCTGCATTATAGGCTGATGATGGGATACAACAAAATTTTTTAGACTCGTTTAGCTCTCAAGTAATTGCCAGTTTTGCAAATCAGCTGTAAAACAACCAGCACCGCCACAATGATAACTCGAGAACGATTGGTCGTAGAAAAATCTCAAGCATATCAAAATTTTGGGCTATTTATGGGCTTTCAAATGCATACAAACAAAACAAAAAAAACCACCCTTTCTGTGTACACTAACACCCCCCTCCTCAACTTGCGTGAATAAAAATGACAAAAAAATATAAAAATTTTTTTTTTGCAACTGAATAGTGTTGAGTAGCAAGTAACTTTGATAATAGTGCTGTGAAAAAATTTTAGTTTGTCGTTTTCATTATTATTTACAGGACATATGCATGTGGGGGTGTCAGTTTATGCAGAGAGGGTGACTTTTTAAAAATTTGTTTATATGGATTTGAAAGCCCATAAATAGCCCAAAATTCTGATATCCTTGAGATTTTTCTACGACCAACCGTTCTCGAGTTATCATTGTGGCGGTGCTGGCTATTTTACAGCTGGCACCGCCACTTTGAAGTGTCAATGATTCTAGATTGAGAAGAGCCCAAAAATTTTTGTCGCGGCCCAAAATTAGCCCATAAATAGCCCATAAATTGGGCACAAAAAGTTTTTGATTTTGACGTTGTGGCGGTGCTAGCTTCCTCGACCCCATATTTATATTATATTTGCATATGCCATCTTCCTGTGTGCCTGGTAATGAAGCGTTTTGTATACAGAATTTTTTGATTTGTTTGAAGTGATATGGGCACCAAGTGTACATGCGCACATACAAATATGTACATGAATATTCAAATGAAATTTGTTTTAGCATTTGTGAGGCAGGAATTTGATCATTAGGTTATTTACATGAAATATAAGACGATGCTCGTGAGGTAGGTCATGTTGCTTCAGTGCACACATATGCGTGCAACACTATATTTAATAAAGATTGAACTTAGTTGTCCCATATATGCAAATACGTTTCTTTGCAGTTTTCCTTTATTTATTTTAAAGTTTTATACTATCTAGAAAATGCACACATACAAATGTATGCATATTATTATTCCATGTAATAAAATGTAAATTGAAAAAAATTTGGTTTGCCAAAGGAACAAATAAATGCATATTCAAATGTAAATCCATACATATGTATGTCAATATACCAAAACACTTGTATGCTATGAATTAAATTCGCCTCAAAAAATTAGTAAAAAAGTTCATCAAATTTGTTTAGTTTTAAATTTACTAAAACGCACATACCAAAATGTGAGACGTCGTTTTATAATGAATTTTTTAAAATTAAATCAAAATATTAAAGTTACTTTGATTTGAAATGTTGGCGCATATAATAAATAATATTCAATCATTTTTTCTTCATCACCTTTGTCTGAAAATACAAATTGAATAAATTTTCGTTTATCAAGGGAACATAAAAATGCACAAGCAAATACTTTGCAAAATGCCGTCGGCTATTCGTCAATTTGATTTCCTACAGAGGCCAAAAACTGTGCAGGGCCAATATGCTAAAGGAGAAATCGCTGTAAAACATCTCTGTTAAAAGTTTCACCACACCCCGGCGGCGGTTAGACTTCATTTTTGACAATTCACACTATTCGTAGCTCGTGCCTCTCTGCCTACTAATTCATACTCAGTGCAACTTGATTCAGATATATTTACCAATACTGGTTTTTGAAATTCGAGAATTCGAGAGCATGTGTGGTCCAACAAACATTGTAAATTAATTTCGGCAGATGATTCTGTAACGCCAATTCCTGTTGGGTAACACCGATTTTTTGCGTCAAGAACTTTTTTATAAGATGGTAAAGCGTTAGGCAATTTTGAATGAATAAAGTCTCTTAATAACAAATTAACCAGTTAACCAATTACTGTACTTGGCAATCAGCCTTGTTTTTGATCTTTGCACTTTTTTCCAGTATCGAGAAATCCGTGAACAGATCCAAGAAACACGATTTTCAACGTCTTCTAAGGTTAAATTCTCAGAGTTTGGTAAAGCTTGAATTATGTTCTTCAGTACGTGGCGACATCTATTAACATCATTATTAATGCTATTGTAACATAACCACGTGTCCAGAATATGCATGCACGTAAATGAACACTTCAAATTTACACCTAAAACAAAAAAAAAATCTTTATCAGCAATCTTGATAGAATCACATTTTTCAAAATCCTACACATAGGAACAGATTGGACCCTAAAGAGGACATACGTAAGAATATTTTAATGTATGTTTCATTTGTGCAGATTCGTGCGAACTTAGTTAAAACTTTACAAACTTCTTATAAAAAAAAAAATAAACGGCAAATTTTAAAATACGTATTTCGTACGGTCTGAAAACCTATTAAATAATAATTAAAAAATATAACAAAACGTTCAACATGTCGAACATACCTTTAACTTGAATTTCCATTGTACAACAGGTCATAAACACAGTAATTCTTAGAAAAATAACACTTCCCGGAACTGCGTAAGTATGGAGCGAAGACCACGCTAACTATCACTTTTCAAATTTTCTTACTTTGGAGGCACAATTATAAGTGAATTGTTTGTGCAGTTGAAATTTCTTTTATACTCTAAGTTACTATGACTAATGAACTAACATTTAGCTAAATATTGTTGCATAATTTTAACATGACTATTTTCATCAAATGTCCTATGGCGGAACCACTGTGCACTGCTTGTATCTGTAAAACAGCTCATGATATCAACGTCAAAATTCTTCTAATGACAGTTCAATATATTGTTTACAAGCCATCAAAAGCATTTGCGTCTCAGTTTTGATGAATTTTTTTTTCTGTGATGGAATTCAAACGTAATAGTGTGATTGCGTTATATTTGGCTGGAAAATCACAACCAGCCATTGCTCCTGAGCTCAGTCACCTCAAAGTGAATAAAATGTTTGTGCATCGCACTATAAAACGTTACAATGATACCGGTAGCATTGCAAAACGCTATGGAGGTGGACCAAAAAAAACCGCAACAACGCCTGAAATGGTTCGGAATGTGAAGGCTCGACTTGAACGAAATCCTCGTCGAAGTGAAAGAAAAATGGCCAAAGAACTGAAAATATCGCAAGACAGCATTCGACGCATATTGGAAAATGAGCTCACCGTCAAGGCTTACAAGCTCCAGAGAGCACACGATCTTTCACCCCAGCAAGAAAGTTCGGTGCGATAGAGCAAAGGAGTTGTTGCGCTTGCACGAACGTGGCGAATTTCCTAACATTGTGTTTTCTGATGAAAAAAAAAATCCCAATTGAGCAGTTCATAAACACTCAAAACGATCGTGTTTACTTGACCGAATGCTCTTACGAGAATTTGAGCCTACGTATGGCCACTCTAAGCAATTTCCCATCGCAGTAATGGTTTGGGCCGTAGTGACCGCTCACGCTCTCCAATCGTTTTTATCGAGCCCGCTGTCAAAGTGAATGCGACTTATTTTCGGGAAAATGTTTTAGAAGCTGCTTTAGAGCCATGGACACGCAAACATTTCGGTCGTAGACCATGGACGTTCCAACAGGACTCGGCACCGTCTCATAAAGGTCGTTTGAACCAAGAATGGTTAAAAAATCATGTTCCACACTTCATTTCGTCCACACAATGGCTTTCGAATTCGCCAGACGCAAATCCGATGGACTATTCCATCTGGTCCATTTTGGAGAGCAAGGTGAGGTCTAAAAAATATGCCCGTATGGAAGCGCTCAAAACAGCGATTATACGAGAATGGGCCAAAATACCTCAAGATCACATTCATGCAGCATGCAACTCGTTTTTTGACCATTTGAAGGCTATAGTCAAGGCAAAAGGTGGACATATAGAGCTAAAGTGAATATACATATGATAAAATTGTAATCTATTTTGAACAATTTTGTCTTTGAAATCAATAAAAACTAATTTCCCACCAAAAAGTGATGGTGTTTTGTATAGGTAATACCAGAGAATGTTAATGCAATGAGAAGGTGCAAATGTTACTGTAAGCTTTTTTTAGTACAATTGAGATCTGAAAGATTTGTAATAAGGTCATTTAGCACACCGAGTTTATAGACACCTCACTGACTTTTGCCCACACAAAAATTAGAAACACCACACATCTTTCACCTCAACACACAACACATTTCTCACCTTGACATTAAACCAATTAAATTTTTACTATTTTCGTATTTTTGAAATAATAAGCGAATACGTAAAATTTATTACATAATTTTTTTTTTTCAATTACATTAAAAAAAAAACGAATTTAAAAAAAAAATTTATAAAAAACAGTTTGCGCCGGGAATTGAAATCGAGTCTAACATGTGGCGAGGAAAAATAGGCGGTGCGTTTATTCCTTCGACTGCTTATTTTTTTACCATTTTGTTACTTTTGAAATGATAAGCGGATACATAAAATTTATTACAAATCTTTTTACGATTACATTAAAAAAAAAACACATTTAAAAACGAAAAAAAAAATTTGCACCGAGAATTGATGGCGAGTCACGTGGGGAGGATAAATACATTAAACTAATTAAATTTTTATTATTTTCGTATTTTTTTGAAATAATAAGCGAATACGTAAAATTTATTACATAATTTTTTTTAATTACATAAACAAAAACGAATTTAAAAAAAAAAATTAATAAAAAAAGGTTTTCACTGGGAATTGAAATCGAGTCTAACATGTGGCGAGGAAAAATAGGCGGTGCATTTATTTCTTCGACTTCTTATTTTTTTACCATTTTGTTACTTTTGAAATGATTAGCGGATACATAAAATTTATTAAAAATTTTTTACGATTACATTAAAAAAAACACATTTAAAAAAAAAAAAAAAAATTGGCGCCGAGAATTGATGCCGAGTCACATGGGGAGGATAAATACGCAGTGCGTTTATTTCTGTGCCTGCGTTGTGAACCAAGGTTTTGTGCATGCGCGCGACGCGAATTAATTTTAATAAAGTTCTGAAAGTAATTCATGAAGTTTTTCATTACATACATTCATAAATGAACGTATACTCTATATGTACATAAATGATGGTATATGACAATATACATACATAATATGTATGTACATGTCAATAAGAGGTATTTGCATTAAGAAAAAAAAAACGGTTTAAGATAAATCAACACTTATTTTATATTGTATGTCAATTTATAGTTTATGTATTCGACAGCATTTACATACATATGTAGGTATGTACATTTGTATATGAAAAACAATAATGCACAAGCGCAAGAACATCATCTTCCTTTCATACATATGTACATATGCATGTATGCCCAAATAACCTTGACTTATGTATGTACACAAGTCACAGCACATCACATTCTTACAAGACAAATACACATACTCACTAGCGAGTTTCTTCCTAACTAGTGCAAAAACAATTCTGCTCTATGTACATATGTATTATGTCCTAGCATATATACATACATACATATATACCTAATATACTTGCCTTCTAAACTTCCTACAAAATAATTGTATTCATATGTTACTACATCCATGCACGTTCATACATTCATGCATATGTATATGCGCGAGCACAGCGCTCCCTTCTTGCTTCCGTGTACTTTTGTCTTTCACCAGTCGATATTCCTAATATTGTACTTACAAAAACACGATATGTACTTTGATAGACGCAAAAGCAACAGCAAGCGCAACGCCATGGCCGCTTTGCCACCGCACATTCTAAAATGTTCTAGAACACAACAAAAACACATACCTCACATGCGCATATCGCGCAAAGCTAAAATCTAAGCCTAGCGACTACAAAAACAAAATACATTCGTAGACGCAGTCGCAGCGGCCATGATTCTATCAGCGACGGCGCTGAACAATTTAGAACAAAAACAAAAAGTTCATTCATAAGTTAGAGCTCATATTTCAATTTCATTCATAAAACGAGCCGCCCATATGCCAATTTTCGCGACCATTCGAAAATAGTCAATATTGGAATATTTCGCGTGGAATTATTTGCCAATATTTGATAAATCTTAAATTTTTGTCATGTCGAGTGGCCGCGGCTCCGTATGTATGTATGCACCCTTATATGTATGTAAATATGTCTTCTAACTGTGCGACAGTCGCGAGTTAATGCGACTTCCAGCGAATCACACATTGCTGTCCGCAAAGCCGCATATATGTACCTTATGATCAGAAAGTACCGGGAATGTTTAAATTAAACAAAACAGAGTTAAATTTAAGGAAAATTTATATTATCTCCTTCAAAATATGACCCGTCTGAAGGAACACACATGTGCCAACGCTTAACCCAGTCCTCCAAACACTCCCGGCAGGCCGATTTGTATTCTCTTTGATCAGTGCGATGGCGCGTTATCATCATGCAAAATCTGAGAATTGTTTGCTCACATTTCCGGCGGTTTGCAACACACAGCATCTCTCTAAGGTTTCAAAACGGATAAATAATATTCTCTATTGACTGTCTGGCCCGATGGAAGGTACTCATGGTGGACTATGCCTTGGCAATCGAAGGAAACAGTCAACATCACCTTCCCGGTTCTTTTTGCTCATAGGGTATACATATCCCATCTTTTCACTGACGGACAAGAAGACGGTCGCAGTTGTTGTTTTTTATATGCATACATTTTGCGTTCGTTGAAGGTTTGCATATACATATTTGTATACATATGCGTGTATGCGCGTTTGGCTTTCTGGATGCATCCATGGATATTAGAATATTTTCTCATCAATATGTGTATGTAAGTAGTTCAGATTTGACTGAAGAGATTAAATATAGGAATGCATATTCATATGATTGCCATTATGGCTGTTTTACATATAAATCAATTCAAATGAAGTATTAATAATGTTATATAGAAAATAAATTTATAAAAAACAGGTATTAGAAAAACCTGAATACACTATTTTAAATCAATTTCAATTAAACCAAATATAAAAAATGAAATAAAAATATCGAACAAAAAACTATGCGCAGGATTTGAACCTGAGTCAAATATGGGACGATGTACTGCATATACGACACGTCTTTCACGATTGCCCTAATCTACAATTATTAATGGCCTTTTCTAAATCACTCATTGATTCGATTCGCAGTTTTATATGCACATATTCTGCGTTAGTTGAAAGTTTGTTTGCGTAATTATATGAATATGCATGTGTGTATGCGCGTTTGGCTTTCTGGACGGATATTAGAATGATATTTTCTCATCAATATAATTTGGATTTGATGAAATAGATTATAGATATATGTACATATTTTCTGTTTTGATTGATTTATATAAAAGTCAGGTCATATCCAGTATGAACTATTTTATACCGAAAAGAAATTTCCATTTATAAAATACAAAAAAAAAACAGTATTTTAAAGAAATTTTAATTAAAATAAACTCAAAAATTTTACCAAACTTTCCTGGTTTGAATTGTAAAAAAAAATGTGTAAGAAAAAAAAAATGTCTTCAGGACTCGAACCTGAATTATATACGTGCCAAAAAACAAAACGAATAATTCCGCCGACTTTAGCTTCTGCACCACAAATTAACTGCCGTGCGGCCTTCTTAATCGCAATTTTATTCGCTTCGATTTCCTTAGTAGTGTGCCGAAAAATTTTATGAACTTCCTCAGTAGTATGGTAAACGCAGAAAATATCTGAATTCTTGTCCTAGCGTGGTAAGTAAATATAGAAACCCTCCACTCGCGTCACTCGCGTGGTAAATATCTGCAATTCCCCACTCGTGAAGATAGTTGAATTTGAAATGACCTTACTATGAATCTATAAATTAGAACTCGAAAAAAGCTCATTTAACATTTGCTCCTTCTCATTGCATTAACATTCTCTGGTAATACTTCATATCATTCACCCTGTACATCACAGAATAAGAGCACTGGTATTCATGCTTTGCAACCCGGTAAGTTTATTGTATTTATTTTATATTTATATGTGGAAAACAAAATAGTTTTTTGTTAATCGGAATCAGCACTTAAGGATGGGGACCTTTTAGAGAAGGAGTCTGTAGAGTATTTTCTCTGTAAATGTCCGGGTTTGGCAGCTAGACGACTAAGGTCACTGGGCGCTCCTTTCTTTGACAGCCTGGGGCAGTGTGCCATTATATCTACAGCTCTGGCTGGCTGTAGATATCTGCAAGTTGGAGGTCTCATAATAGTATTAAAACGGCGCTTTAGTGCTACTTGAGGAGTGCCAGACCGGCACTTCAACCATTTCACCTACCTACATCACAGATAAAGACCAGTGGTATTTCATGCTTTGCACCCCGGTAAATTTATTGTATTTATTTTATTTTTGTATGTGGAAAAGAAACTAGTTTTAAGGTTGCCAAAGGTAAAACTCACAGCATGGATCGTATATCATATCCTATGCTCTCTAATTTGGCGCTAGCGGCAAAACAAAAGTTACTTTCTCGGAACAACTTCTCCAAAAGTTCATACCCGTATCTTTGGCGCATAGCCACAATTGTCCTGATGGCAGGACACATACGGGTATGAACCAAGTAAACCTACTAGCTTACCTTCGTCGTACAGACCCATTTCTTTGATTTTCTGTCGTAGAAACACGTTTGAAAAGTTTTTAAGAAAAAATAATCTTATCAAACATAACCAAACCGCCTTTAAGAATAAGCATAGTATAATGGACTTGCTTATTCAACTCTAGCACCACGTGTCTCACTCTCTTGCCACTAAAGACCATGCCACAATTCTGGCTATTCGAGAAAGCTTTTGATCGTGTAGGAGTGCATGCGGTTTCAAGCCAACTCGCATTATGAAAAATGGGTCCGAAAGCTTTTAAAATAGTAAAAGCTTTAATGACGAACCGACTGTTTCAAATCCGCTTAAGTAACGTGTTTTCTAATACATAGCCTCTTCAAAATGGTATACCCCAAGGCTCTCCGCTATCAGTAATTTTATTTATAATTGCTTTCGACAAACTCACTGATATTTGTATAAAAATTATAAGCATGAAACTCACACTGTATGTGGATGCTGCAATTGTTTATACCAATTTGAAATATCGAGAAGCAGTTAACGAAACCTTCATTAAGTACTTATGGAGTTTAAAAAATAGGGAATAAAATCTGGGGCATCTATCTTCATCCCAAAATGCAGGTTACGGCATGTTATCAAAAAGAAAAAAATGTATACATATGTATATCTTTAACTAGTTTTTGATGATACCATAGTAGAATCTGTGAATAACTAAAAAAGATTTTAGGTTTATGTAGTAAAAGATCTTTTATACACTACAATACTCTCACAAACATCACAAAAGCCATTATACTCTCCAAGATCGACTATGGGCTTCCTATTTTTGGTTGATGTGCAAACACAAATATCAAACAGTTAGAACCTATATATCATGCTGCCATTCGACGCAGCATAAACGCATCCTCAACATCACCTGTGAAATTCATTTTGGGCAAAACTGGTTTACCTTCATTGAGAGAAAAGATGTACGACACAACGATCCAACTGATGCCTAAGCTATTATATTCTCCTAATAATACGTTCACATATGCATTAATCTCCTATAAATCCACCAAATTAATCTACCCGTTCACATATGGCAGATTACCTGCAAAACTGACAATCAGCTGTCATTACTGCTTTGAGAGATTTTTCTTCATAGAAATTATTTTGGTGGAATATTTCGGTGTTTTTGATTTCTTTAATTATTATTAACGATATGAAGAAAATTCAAGGAGAAGGAATAGGTAATTTAATTGCGCAATTGGCTGTTAGTAATGAACAGTTGGAGGAGATCCGTATGCGACGTTTACTGAGGTTTAAAAAAATTATGGCAGCAATACTCAAGGGAAATTCTATAATAAGTAATAAGAGGCGAAAACGTTTATGGACACACGTTTTTTTCTATAAAATGAATCTCTAATTAATAATATTTAAAAAAACAATGTTATAAGAATTATGTTTACAGACCTGTTTTCTTTGCCGGCATCCATTTAATTTAATTTTTTTATTTCGATGTTTCTCCTTACATTCGTAATAATAATTATCGATAACACAGAACCCTGTGTTGTATGTAAAAAGTATAGTTATTATATAGGATTATTATATAATATCAGATTTTGGGAGAGAAATTTTGTATGGGAAATCGCGCTTTTTAATTACGGATTTTGAGTTAAGCCCGAAAAAGTAGCTTAACGTATTATAACTGTAGTCTCAATAAAATCGAAATTAGTGCTTCTAAACACAGTGTAAACTATAAACTTAAATATACACTTCGACGCTGTGTAAGTTACTGCGAGTTTTATGATATAAATATACCGTTTAAATGCTATAAAATCAGTATGCAACCCGAGTGGCTGATAACTGAATTCAAAATTGATACATCACGCTTTAAAGATATCCAACACCAGTAATGAAAGTTTTATCAATTTTTTTTTGGAAATCGTCAATAATTACAAGCAAGTAAATTTTTTAACTATTTTTACAGACGGCTCTAAAGCAACAAACACTGCCTTTGCGGCTACCGCATCGAACGGCAGTACCATCACAGGTGGTACGCTCCCTCCACACGCATTTACGGCCGAGGCTTTTGCTATCCGCAAAGCTCTAGAAAATATCATTCATCAAAAGGTAAAATTCGTTATATGTTCCGACAGTTTTTCCTGCTTAAATGCAGTTCAAAACATATGCAACAGCTCAACAATAATAATGGCCTTTGCATTAAATATAGGAAAAAATTGTTTTGCTCTGAGTGCCTGACCATGTCGGCATTCCTGGTAATGTACAACTGATAATGCAACGAAATACTTTGGATTGGCACCTACTTTTCAATATGAGACATACGATTATATTGACCTGAAGAAAATATTACGACACACTGCCATCAAAAGAAACTCACAGAATGGAAAAATTACCCGACTCGCGATAAATTTCTCTACGCCAGCAATATCACTCGTCCACACAAGCAATCATTTTCACACATTTAACGATAGGGCATGCGCAAATAACTCACAATCTTCTCACCGGAAGTCCAAAACCAACATGCCCCTTTTGCAGCAATATTGTGTCCGACGATCATATATTCAATTTGGTTTTAGAGAGTATTAGGCAAAAACATTTAATTACTAATCAGTTTCAAAAAGATCACATGTGTACATATACAATATGTAAATATTTTGAGAATTTATAGTTTTTTAGAAGAATGTAACTTGAGTAATTTAGTATAATTTTAATGCTAAAAACTTACTTATATATTCGAAGTCGATGGCCAGGGCGCTTGCAATTAGGTTTAATATTATATATATTTTATAATATATTTTCTAAAACAAAATAATAATAATAATTTTTGACGTCTTTTGCGTGTGCGCAGTGTGAAGAAAACATTTTTCACTTTATTTTTGACGATTTTATTCCCATTATCTAAAACAAGAGGAGCACATGTTAAGAAAGGTGAAAGTCAGATGGCTTAGTGTAACCATTTGCAAAGTTGCCAGGATCATGTGTAAACACGCATATGATAACAGGTATGTATAGTAAATCGGTTATATCGTTCGATATAAGGAACTGAAGGACTTTAGTTCTTGTACTAACAGGGTACTGCGTAGTTGCAGCATATTGCTACAAGGTAAATCTAACTTTTAACGATGCTTGCAGGATATGTAAGGAGCCGGGTACTATAGACACCCTAGAACATCTTCTATGCTACTGTTTGGTTCTCTTGAAAACTAGACTATGCTACCTGGCTGCTCTCAGGTTGGAAAGAATAGGATTTATCCGCTATCTGGAGCTTGAGGAACTCCTAAAATTTGCGAATAGTACGTGCATTTTTTTCTCTCCAAAAAAAGGAAACAAGAAAAAACGGACTCTGTTCTAGTATTGCTACGGACCAAACTGGTTTCTGCATGGCTTTGCCAGCCAGTATAACCTAACGTATAACCTAACATATCCCACTAGGCTGCCTGTTTGCCTTCATTTCAAGATTTGCCTTTATAAACATACTGGATTTTTATCCCCAATTTTTCAAAGTCCTCGCATTTTTTATTGATTGTCCTTTAATAATTATAATTATAACGATATTTTGGCTACAGTCAGAAGCAAGACCGGTTTAAATCCTCGGTTACTTAGGCGGTAAATATGAGTGCAAAATAATATTTTATTTGGCATCGCCGAGGTGATTGCGTGTATTGATATTAGGTATCTTCTTATCGCTAACCGTTAGCCAGTGACGAATAGATGAAACAACTGGTATAAATGAACATATGTAAAGGGTGGTTAAACTTCAAGGGTAGATGTTGAATGTAAACCACACCTAAACCTGCATCTTATTCTACATTTTCCAATTTCAGACTAACTCAATTTGACCCAAGGACAGGTACACAATCGAGAAACGCGTTAAAGTTATTCAGGCTTATTATGAAAACGGGCGTTCAAATCAAAATGCATATCGCGCACTTCGTAAATAAAATCGTCTTCAGTGATGAGGCACATTTTCATCTCAGTGGATTCGTCAATAAGCAAAATTGCCGCATTTGGGCGAATGATAATCCAAGAGAGATTGCCGAAAAACCAATGCACCCACAAAGAGTGACTGTTTGGTGCGGTTTAAGGGCCGACGGCATCATTGGGCCGTATTTTTTCCAAAATGAGGCCGGTCAGGCAGTTACTGGGAATAGTGTTCGCTATCGTGAGATGATAACGAACTTTTTATGGCCCAAATCGGAAGATATGGATGTGGACGATATATGGTTTCAACAGGATGGTGCCACTTGTCACACAGCTAACGAAACCATAGCTCTTTTGCGCGAAAAATTTGATGACCGAGTAATCTCACGTAGCGGCGATGCCAATTGGCCGCCGAGATCATGTGATTTGATACCGTTGAACTTTTTTCTTTGGGGTTATTTGAAAGGAAAGGTGTACATCGATATGCCAGCAACAATTCAAGAGCTAAATGATAAGATAATTCGGCACATTAACGGCATAGAACCTCAATTATGCCTCAGCGTGGATGGAGGTGTGTCGCCGAGGTCGCGGCGGACATTCGGCCGATATTTTGTTCCATACGTAATTGAGCCATACCAATATAAAGAGAAATGACAATAATAAAGAGAAATGACAATTTCTTAAAAAAATTGTATTTTATTCAAAATCAACACCGATCCTTAAAACTTAACCATTATATTGGCAACGCGGGCATAGAGCTGCCTTAAATTACATGTATTTGTAAGATGTGAGTTATACTAGTCTAATGAGCTATAACCAGAGAATGTTAATGCAATGAGAAGGAGCAAATGTTAAAAGAGCTTTTTTCGAGTTCTAATTTATAGATTCATAATAAGGTCATTTCAAATTCAACTTTCCTGAAGAGGTCGGAATTGCAGATATTTACCACGCGAGTGACGCGAGTGGAGGGTTTCTATATTTACTTACCACGCCAGGCCAAGAATTCAGATATTTTCTGCGTTTACCATACTATTGAGGACGTTCATAAGATTTTTCGGCACACTACTAAGGAAATCGAAGCGAATAAAATTGCGATTAAGAAGGCCGCGCGGTAGTTAGTTTGTGGTGCAGAAGCTAAAGTCGGCGGAATTATTCGTTTTGTTTTTTGGCACGTATATAATTCAGGTTCAAATCCTGAAGTCATATTTTTTTTCTTGCACATTTTTTTTTTTTACAATTCAAACCAGGAAAGTTTGGTAAAATTTTTGAGTTTATTTTAATTAAAATTTCTTTAAAATACTGTTTTTTGTATTTTATAAATGGAAATTTCTTTTCGGTATAAAATAGTTCATACTGGATATGACCTGACTTTTATATAAATCAATCAAAACAGAAAATATGTACATATGTCTATAATCTATTTCATCAAATCCAAATTATATTGATGAGAAAATATCATTCTAATATCCGTCCAGAAAGCCAAACGCGCATACACAGATGCATATGCATATAATTACGCATACAAACTTTCAACTAACGCAGAATATGTGCATATAAAACTGCGAATCGAATAAATGAGTGATTTAGAAAAGATCATTAATAATTGTAGATTAGCGCAATCGTGAAAGACGTGTCGTATATGCAGTACATAGTCTCATGTTTGACTCAGGTTCAAATCCTGTGCGCAGTTTTTTATTCGATATTTTTATTTCATTTTTTATATTTGGTTTAATTGAAATTGATTTAAAATAGTGTATTCAGGTTTTTCTAATACCAGTTATTTAGAAATTTATTTTCTATATAACATTATTCATTTGAATTGATTTATATGTAAAACAGCCATAAAGTCAATCATATGAATATGCATTCCTATATTTAATTTCTTCAGTCAAATCTGAACTACTTACATACACATATTGATGAGAAAATATTCTAATATCCATCCAGGAAGCCTAACGCGCATACTCACATATGTGCTTAAATATATGTACAAACTACCACCATTCTAACAAACCCAGAACACAAGCTTCTGCGCACACTTGACACATGGGATATGTATACCCTATGAGCAAAAAGAACCGGGAAGGTGATGTTGACTGTTTCCTTCGATTGCCAAGGCATAGTCCACCATGAGTACCTTCCATCGGGCCAGACAGTCAATAGAGAATATTATTTATCCGTTTTGAAACCTTAGAGAGATGCTGTGTGTTGCAAACCGTTCTCAGATTTTGCATGGTGATAACGCGCCATCGCACTGATCAAAGAGAATACAAATCGGCCTGCCGGGAGTGTTTGGAGGACTGGGTTAAGCGTTGGCACATGTGTGTTCCTTCAGACGGGTCATATTTTGAAGGAGATAATATAAATTTTCCTTAAATTTAACTCTGTTTTGTTTAATTTAAACATTCCCGGTACTTTCTGATCATAAGGTACATACATGCGGCTTTGCGGACAGCAATGTGTGATTCGCTGGAAGTCGCATTAACTCGCGACTGTCGCACAGTTAGAAGACATATTTACATACATATAAGGGTGCATACATACATACGGAGCCGCGGCCACTCGACATGACAAAAATTTAAGATTTATCAAATATTGGCAAATAATTCCACGCGAAATATTCCAATATTGACTATTTTCGAATGGTCGCGAAAATTGGCATATGGGCGGCTCGTTTTATGAATGAAATTGAAATATGAGCTCTAACTTATGAATGAACTTTTTGTTTTGTTCCAAATTGTTCAGCGCCGTCGCTGATAGAATCATGGCCGCTGCGACTGCGTCTACGAATGTATTTTGTTTTTGTAGTCGCTAGGCTTAGATTTTAGCTTTGCGCGATATGCGCATGTGAGGTATGTGTTTTTGTTGTGTTCTAGAACATTTTAGAATGTGCGGTGGCAAAGCGGCCATGGCGTTGCGCTTGCTGTTGCTTTTGCGTCTATCAAAGTACATATCGTGTTTTTGTAAGTACAATATTAGGAATATCGACTGGTGAAAGACAAAAGTACACGGAAGCAAGAAGGGAGCGCTGTGCTCGCGCATATACATATGCATGAATGTATGAACGTGCATGGATGTAGTAACATATGAATACAATTATTTTGTAGGAAGTTTAGAAGGCAAGTAGGTATATATATGTATGTATGTATATATGCTAGGACATAAAGTCGGTATATATACATACATAGAGCAGAATTGTTTTTGCACTTGTTAGGAAGAAACTCGCTAGTGCGTATGTGTATTTGTCTTGTAAGAATGTGATGTGCTGTGACTTGTGTACATACATAAGTCAAGGTTATTTGGGCATACATGCATATGTACATATGTATGAAAGGAAGATGATGTTCTTGCGCTTGTGCATTATTGTTTTTCATATACAAATGTACATACCTACATATGTATGTAAATGCTGTCGAATACATAAACTATAAATTGACATACAATATAAAATAAGTGTTGATTTATCTTAAACCGTTTTTTTTCTTAATGCAAATACCTCCTATTGACATGTACATACATATTATGTATGTATATTGTCATATACCATCATTTATGTACATATAGAGTATACGTTCATTTATGAATGTATGTAATGAAAAACTTCATGAATTACTTTCAGAACTTTATTAAAATTAATTCGCGTCGCGCGCATGCACAAAACCTTGGTTCACAACGCAGGCGCAGAAATAAACGCACTGCGTATTTATCCTCCCCATGTGACTCGGCATCAATTCTCGGCGCCAATTTTTTTTTTTTTTAAATGTGTTTTTTTTAATGTAATCGTAAAAAATTTTTAATAAATTTTATGTATCCGCTTATCATTTCAAAGTAACAAAATGGTAAAAAAATAAGCAGTCGAAGAAATAAATGCACCGCCTATTTTTCCTCGCCACATGTTAGACTCGATTTCAATTCCCAGTGCAAACCTTTTTTTATTAATTTTTTTTTTTTTTAATTCGTTTTTTTTTTATGTAATTAAAAAAAATTATGTAATAAATTCTACGTATTCGCTTATTATTTCAAAAAATACGAAAATAGTAAAAATTTAATTAGTTTAATGTATTTATCCTCCCCACGTGACTCGCCATCAATTCTCGGTGGAATTTTTTTTTTTTCGTTTTTAATTTTTATTTTTTTAATGTAATCGTAAAAAAATTTGTAATAAATTTTATGTATCCGCTTATCATTTCAAAAGTAACAAAATGATCAAAAAATAAGCGAAGAAATAAACGCACCGCCTATTTTTCCTCGCCACATGTTAGACTCGAGTTCAATTCCCGGTGCAAACTTTTTTTTATAAATTTTATTTTTTAAAATCGTTTTTTTTTTTTTAATGTAATTGAAAAAAAAAATTATGTAATAAATTTTACGTATTCGCTTATTATTTCAAAAATACGAAAATAGTACAAATTTAATTGGTTTAATGTCGAGGTGAGAAATGTGTTGTGTGTTGAGGTGAAAGATGTGTGGTGTTTCTAATTTTTGTGTGGGCAAAAGTCAGTGAGGTGTCTATAAACTCGGTGTGCTAAATGACCTTATTACAAATCTTTCAGATCTCAATTGTACTAAAAAAAGCTTACAGTAACATTTGCACCTTCTCATTGCATTAACATTCTCTGCTATAACCATACTCACTACCGGCTAATCTCACCGACGTAAAACGCAGGCCCTTGTGAGCTGTTACTAATGAGAGCCCCATGTAAATGAAAAATTACCACCGTTCCATTCCGTAGTATTGTAGGATTTTGGAAATTTCCGTAGAATTGTGTCAGCTGATTACTCTCTCCCCACACAGTGTTGCCAAACAGTACATTTCGATATCATGTACAAATTAAACTTAGAAAAATTTTAATTTTAATTAAAATAACTTAAAAACAATGGTGGATAATGTTAATTATAGATAAGCAAACTATTTGCATTTGGTGGTTTTTGACTTTGGTTTATTAAAGAATGAAAAATTGTAACTGATAATGCGGATGTGTGTAAGCAAAAATATCAATGGCAACACTGTGTAGTTACAACCAAACACAAGCACACAAAAACCGATGTATTGTGTAAATATGTATTATAACTATAAGAACGGAGTTGTTTTCTACGGGTAGAGTAAAGTCGGGTATTGTGGGCACCATTTTACGTTGATATTAATTTTTGCCAAAATAATCGTAATGGGAAAACGATCTTGTTTTCTTTCTAACAGATATTGAGTTTCTTTACATTTCATTGCAAAATATACCCTAATATACTCGTTTTCGTCTAACAATATAGAAAAACTGAAACCACCTTAAAAGTTGATGACAAGAAAAAATGGTGGGTAATGTGGTACGGGGTATTCGGGTAAAGTGGGCATCTAGATAAAATCACCAAAAACAATTGTAAGAGCTCATAATAAGGCAATGAATTTATTCATATATTTTTTTTATTTAAATTAATGACCTTGTTGGTTGACTATTTGAAAAAAAATTATTAAACTTAGGTAAATATAATTCCACAATCTGTATAGCAGGTGGTGGAAATATGTGCTTCTCATACTCTTGCTTAAGTAAATCTAAAATCATTTTTAGATTTTCTTTTGTGAACTCATTGCTCTATTAAAAGACGTTCCCGTTGGAGAGCGAAAACTAAGCTCATTTTTTGTGCCTGCGCAGGAATCCATGCAGCCAACCTTTCCCTGCAAATTGCTTAATGACCGAAAATTTGTTTGGCACTTTGGCAATTCCGTCAATGGAAACGCCAGGGAACGGATATCGTGTCTTGTGAGGACGCAAAGTCTTGATTCCATTTCTAATGTATATTTTACAAGGTATTTTTCTGTGGCTTCGTCCAGTATTGACTTACGTCCAAGTGGGATTTTAAAAGCAGGCTAGGGGATGCATTACTCCTTGCCATTCTTTGTAATGTAAAACGCGGCACATCAAAAGTCTTTGATGCAAAAAGTGTCCTTGCATATAATATTTCTTGTATCGTTTAGGTTTAGTGAATTAGATAAAAAATTATTATTTTTTGCTAAATTAATTGAGGTAATAATATTATTTAGTTCATTATAAACTTCTGTTATTACCGTAATTTCAGATAGTTCTTTTGTATTAAGTTTCTCTAATGTTTTCTCAAATTGATTATTTATTATTCTCTGTTTGTTATTGGTTTTCAATAGTTGATTAATTCGGGTTTGTACTTCTATCATATCGTCATGGTCTGGCGTTCCTATCGTCCATTTTAATCCTGTGCCTAAAAAATCTAATGATCTTTTATTAATTCTAGTTATAATTTGGCTTTCAAGGGTTTCAATTTTGTTCATTAATATCTTTATTTCAAGATTATGTTCTAAATTATATCCGTTCTTTATTATGTTCCCATATGGTTCTAGTATTCGAGTTATAGGTATTTGATAAGTGGTGTAAATAATCGTATTTAGTAAATATATCTGTTGGATCCAATGATTCAATTAATACATAATGCTTGTTTTCTATCTCTATCTATCTATTTTTATTATTAATAATATGATTGTAAAGGTTTTCATTTTTAAGATATTCGTATATTATTTTTATGTACTATTTTATTCCTAATTGTCGTAATAGTTCTTCCCTTGTCAGTTTTTACAATATTTTTACGAGCAAAATTCTCAATTCACAACAAGGAAACTGTAAAAACATCACTTATTAAGAAGGAGACGTTATATACACTAAGACCCACTGTAGGGATAAATCAAAGAATATTTATCCCTACAGTGGGTCTTAGTGTATACAACGTCTCCTTCTTAATAAGTGATGTTTTTAAAGCTTCCTTGTTGTGAATTGAGAATTTTGCCCTGTTTAATCTTTAATATTTCTTCTATATCAGGATCCCCTGTTGATTAAAAAACACGTGCGTGGGTTTTTATCCTGTGGTTGAATGTATAGTTTTATTATATTGTTTTACAGCTTCAAATATTATATGCTCTTGTTTTGATTTGTGTTGTTTTGCTAATGAATTTGTTATTTCTGCGATGGTGCTATGCAACCGTCCTACTTGACCGTTAGTTGTCGAGTGATATGGTGGTGTAGTGATATGTGTCGCTGTTTTAGAGTTTGGGAAAGTATTTCGTCTAATAGTCAATTTAAATCGTTTTTTGTTTGTATTTGTCTCAGGAAACAGTATTTGGAGCATTTTTCAATTGTTCATATATATATATTTATCTATTCATGTAAAATGTATCTATGTGTATATGAGTTCCTACTTTATTTGGTGTTGGTGTTTTTCCAAAAGGTATTTTATTTGGGGGTCTGTCGTATTTACAGGTTTTACATATCTCGCATATTTTTGCTTGAGCTTTAGTCATTTCTTCTATATTAGGCCAATAATATTTCTCATTTATTTGTCTTGTATTTTTGTTTTTTTTTTTTAAGTTTCTATGCGCTCGGTTATGTATTTTTTCTACAATACTAGTACACGTATGTATATCAGTGTCTGATATATCTTCCAATAGTGAGTTCGTTATAATGAAATTTATGGCGGAAAATTCTTCTAAGATCGGTTTTTCTATTAAGAATAATATTTCCGCTGACGTGAAGATTGCATTTACTTTGTTTAGTTGTATGACATCTTCTAGATTATGTTTTAGCATTTCAACTGTTGTGAAGTAAATGGTGTGTCGTAAGTTATCAAATATTTGTTTAGTATGTATCTGTATCGGATTATTTCCTCCTGGTTCGATTATTATTTGATTACTAAAATGGTTTACTGGTTTATTTATTTTATTTGCCCATAGGGAGAACTGTTTTGTGAATTTTTCGAATCATTACCAGTGGATAATTGATTAATTTGTTGACGATATTATTTGGGTTTTTCTCTGATATAGAAAATATTAGAGATTGGTGATCACTATATATTGTTAAATCAGCTATTCCATATAAATAATTTCTTAGTTTTTGTAGTGCCCATACTATGGCTAACAATTCTTTTTCATTCGTAGAGTATTTTTGATCTGTTTTGCTTAATGTTCGGGATATAAAATATATTGGTTTTGTACTTTGGGACAGGACTGCTCCTATTGCACAATTGCTTGCATCCGTAGTTAAGTCGAATGGTTCATTAAAATCTGGTTGAAATAATTCTACTTGTTCTTGTAGAGTTTCTTTTACTACTTCAATCGTTTTAAGAGCGTTTTCTTCTAATTTGATGGCTTTTATTTTTTTTTTAGAGTTCCGTTTTCTCCTCTAAGAATCATCGTTAAGGGCTTTGTGATTTGAGCGTAATTTCTAATAAATTTCCTATAATAGCCTACTAATCCTAGAAAAGATCGAAGTTCTTTCAAATTTGTAGGATTAGGGTAATTTTTTATAGTTTTAATTTTTGAAGGGTCCACTGTTACTCTTTCATGTTTTATTATGTGTCCTAAATATTCTATCCTTTCCTTAAAGAAATGAGACTTTTCGTTTGATATTTTCATATTAGAATTTCCGAGTGCAGTGATTATAATGCGGATATGCTCTACATGTTGGTCGGGGGTGCGGGAAAATATGAGTACATCATCAATATAAACATATGCGAATTTTCCTATAAAGGGACGAAGGATATCGCCAACGCATCGTTGGAATATTGAAGGCGCATTTTTTTAATCCAAATGGCATTCTTAAAAATTCGTATTTTGCTCCATTTATACTCAATGCTGTTTTTTCTCTATCACCTTCTTTTATTTTAATCTGGTGGAAACGCGATTCAAAATCTAGCGTAGTGAATACTTTAGCCTTTCCCAAATTTTGGATTGTTATATTTACACCAGGAATTGGATATCTATCAGTTATCGTTTCGTTATTTAATTTTTGAAAATCTATTACCATTCTTGTTTTTGGTCTTCCTAATTCATCTTGTCCTTTCTTGGGTACCGTACATATGGGTGCATTAAAACGACTCTTACTTGGTTGTATAATTTTTTCTTTTAATATTTTATCAATTTCTTTATTTATAAAATCATTATCTGCATATGGATAAGGCTATTGTTTAGTCTAAATATTATTTCTTCAATTTCTTTTTTATATTTTAAGTTGTCGATTGTATAATTAATTTGGTTCATTGATTTCTTTGATTTATCAACATATTTTATTTTATATTCAGAGAAATCTATTCTAGCTTTCATTGTTCTTAAGGACTCCTCTCCTAAAATCATATCAAACTGTTGTAATCCTTTTATTTAATATAATGATATTTCATATCCTAGCAATAAAATATTTCAAACGGTTTAACAAAAAAACTTTTTCCTTCTCTAATTTTTATATTCATATAATTTTGTGTTGCACCTGTGTCTATTAAAACATTGTATTTAATTTTATTCAAAATAACTTGAAGCCACGGCAAGTTATTTATTCTTCTAAAAATATCATCTAAGTTTACCTCTAATGAGTCGTGGTCATTATTGTCCGTCACCTGATTGATCCTTTGAGTTTAATTAGGATTGAAGTTCCTCGATGAGTGTTGATGATCCCTCTTGGTTGGTTCGCCTCTCTGGAAGTTCATTGGTTGTAGCAGGACTTTCTGTCGATCAAAATTATTTCTATAATTTTGTTGTTGATTATAGGTATTTCTTTGGGGATTGTTTTAGTTGCTGTGATTAGAATTTTCATATCTGTAAATCCTATAAGATCTATCCACATCTACAGGTTCTGGTGGACTGCCTCCTACATTCCTTCTGGCTTATTGGGCTGCTGGTTTATATGTATTATATTCTCTTCTTTCTACACGTTGCTTATATGTACATTGGTGTTTCTTCCTCATTATTTTGTTTTTGATATTCAATGCCTGCGGCAATAGCATATGCTGTTTCTGGTCTGTAGATTTGTACTGGTAGAGGGTACATATGTTGGGTGAATTTGTCTCGTGATCCGTTTTTGAAGTATATTCCTCCAATTTCTTTAGTATTTTCCTTGAAAACCTTCATAGCTATTTGGATAATCAATCTCACACTTAGTTAAAGCTTGATTCATTAGTTGACTAATTCTGCTGTGAAAATCGGATAAGGATGTTTTTCCTTGTCTGCATTTTTTCATTTCTTCCATTATTACATACTCTGGAATCTGCGTAATTGTAGTCGAGTCGATTTAATATTGCTTTGAGATTTAATGTAGTGTTATGATTTTTTAATAAACATAACCCAGGTCCTTAAATTTTTGTATATCGTATTAAACAAAGCACATCATAATATTCTTTGGAACTTAATAAGGTTCCAAAGGTTTCATTAAATCGGTTATAACATTTCTCCATGGTCCATACTCATCTGGATTTCCATCGAACGGCGATATTTCTGTGAATATCTGGACGTTTATTTGCGAAGCTTGTGTTATTCCAGGTTGTACTGGTTATTATTATTCAATGGGTACTCCCCTAGGATTCCTTGACTGCCGGATTTCAGCGGCTAGTTGTCCTAGTTGCTGAGTAAGAGTATCAATTTGCTGCATATTTGGTTTCAATAAGCTCTAGATTTTTTGCACTATCCTTTGTAACAGGATTTAAACACTTAACACTTATTTTTACTCAAGATGCTTAATTTTTTGAAAGGCATCCCGGTTGAGCCCCCAATTAAATATGTACTTTTAATGTTTTAATAAAAATATATTTTTCATTCATATCAAAAGAGTACATTGAGTTATATTCTACACAGCGGTTGTATCCCGACTGTCGATTTTTTAAAGAATAGATCTATTTCTAATGACTCCATAGCAATGAATGTGATACGTTATCAGGGATTAACTTATCACCTCATTGCTATTTCTGTTTACTACTTAATTTCTATTGAATGTGATACGTTATCATGGATACAGTGAGTGTATACTATTAACTCGCGCATGAGCGTACAGTAAGATGCAGAAAATGACAACAATTAGTTTATAAAAAAGTTCTGTCCAGGACATTTGGATACTAGAGAATATTTCGATACTAGATAAAATTTCGAAACAATTGTTTTTTGTTCTCTGATAGTAGGTATTGTATTGTATGTAGCCGCAAATTTAGAAACTTACACTGAAACATTAGTGCGACGTATTTGGATGTTACTGTACATACATTCAGCCTTCGGATGAAGCCCAAAGTGCCAAATATTTAATATTGAAGCATCTGTGAGCTGTGCAGCGCTGTTAATAACAACAGGGACAAATGCCGCAAGTCGTTAAACTAAAATTTTTGAGTCGATATAAAATGTAATATAAAATTCACTTATCGATTAATAATGTACTATATACTTCATAGTAAAGACCTAAAAAGTTGTTTAAGTAAAT
This sequence comes from Anastrepha obliqua, assembly GCF_027943255.1. Lineage (NCBI taxonomy): Eukaryota > Metazoa > Arthropoda > Insecta > Diptera > Tephritidae > Anastrepha > Anastrepha obliqua. The sequence continues at coordinate 6,870,833 of NC_072897.1, forward strand.
TATGAAAGAGTTTTGTTGACACTTCATAATCCATTAATTTTGGCAAAATGCTGTGCCTATGAATATGCGGTGGGTTTCTTGAAAGGTTTTATCGAATCGTCATATTTTTGCTGTGGCGAGTGCACGCAGCCGCATATGTACATATACATATATGTAAATACAGATATTTGAATTTGCATATGCCATCTTCCTGTTTACCTGGTAATTAAGCAATTCTCTATGAAGGAATTTGATTTGGTGCAGGAAATTCAACAAAGTTTTATTTAACAGGTGCTTAGACAGTTTCAAGGATAAACATGTATGTATACATATACATACGGCGGCCTCCGTAGCCGAGTGGGTCGGTGCGTGACTACCATCCGGAATTCACAGAGAGAACGTAGGTTCGAATCACGGTGAAACACAAAAATTAAGAAAAACATTTTTCTAATAGCGGTCGCCCCTCGGCAGGCAATGCCAAATCTCTGATTGTATTTCTGCCATGAAAAAGCTCCTCATAAAAATGTCTGCCGTTCGGAGTCGGCTTAAAACTGTAGGTCACTCCATTTGTAGAACAACGTCAAGACTAACACCACAAATAGGCGGAGGAGCTCGGCCAAACACCCAAAAAGGGTGTACGCGCCAATTGATATATGTAAAGGGTGTTTTTTTTAGAGGTTAGGTTTTCAAGATGAAATAAAACGTATATAATTTAATGTTATGGCCAAGAATTTAGCTTTATTATAAAGATAAGGGTTTGCCATTATGTTTTAAAAATGATTTCGGGCAAGTGGCCGCCGCGGCTGGCTCGAATAAATTCCAGCCGAGAGGCCCAATTTTCGACCACTTTTTGCAGCAATTGGGTCCGTATGTCAGCAATAACGCGCCGAATATTCTCTTCCAAGACGTTAATCGTCTCGGGCTTATCTGCGTAGACAAGCGACTTCACATAGCCCCACAAGAAATAGTCCAGCGATGTTATATCGCACGATCTTGGAGGCCACGCCACAGGTCCACGGCGCGAGATAATGCGCTCACCAAAAGTTTCCTTCAATAAATCGATTGTTGCGTTGGCTGTATGGCATGTAGCGCCGTCTTGTTGGAACCAAAGGTCGTCCACATCAACATCGTCCAATTCAGGCACGAAAAAGTCATTAATCATGGCTCTATAGCGCTCTCCATTGACTGTAACATTATGGCCGGCTTCATTTTTAAAGAAATATGGACCAATGATTCCCTCTGCCCATAGAGCACACCAAACAGTGACTTTTTGAGGATGTAACGGCGTCTCAGCAATGGCTTGTGGATTATGTTCACTCCCAATGCGACAATTTTGCTTATTGACATACCCATTCAACCAAAAGTGAGCTTCATCGCTGAACAAAATTTTCTTCGATGCGTCGCGCGAACCGAACCATTATTTTCGTAATAAATTTGCACGATTTGCAAACGTTGTTCAGGTGTAAGTCTATTCATTATGAAATGGCAAACCAAACTGAGCATAAATCAAGTGACAGCTGTCAAAAAGACCATCTACGAAAAAAGTAGTGCCAACTTGAAAACCTAACCTCTAAAAAAACACCCTTTACATATATCAATGCAAAAAGTGTTTTATGAAACACCTACTACATATTATTAAAGTCAAAAATACTTCCTAATTTTTTTGACAGCATTAAGTGCGTCATGATTCAAAAAACTGATTAAAAAATTGAGTAGAGGTAAAGTAGAAGGAAGTGGAATATAAAAGTTAATGTATATAGTTATACTGGCTAAATCAGAAGGACGAAAAACATTAAAAAACAGGCTATCGATTTACGGTGCAAATGAAAAATAAATAAAACTCATAAACATTTTCATATCAGATCCTTTTACCGGCTCTGAGCCAATTTGACAAAACTGAGATTGTTTTAATGATATACGAAACACAGTTTTCGCTCATGTTACTTCGTTGCTATCTGAACAATGGCTAATTGAACGATTGTGTGAATTCGTTTGAATTAATCGAAACTAGACAAAAATTGTTCGTTAGTATATGTATGTAATGGTATACTAGTTGATTTAAAAAAACTAATAATAAAAAAAAGCATTATCATTTTAAATGCTCAATCTCTTAAAAAAAGTCCCGATTTATTAAATGCCGAGACGAAGAAAAAATATGAAATCATATGTTTTAATAACACCACTTCTTACCGTTTGCTCATCATCATTTCTGGGGCAGTGCAGGCACAAGCACACGTGGTGACTACATTTTTGAATCCATTATGTGCAACAATCTTTATTATTAATAATAACTAAGCAGTACAAGCCGGCTACAAACCTCACACGCACAAACTGAGGAATGTTTGAAAACACATTAGCCAGCAATCTCCCTGGCGCGACATAACAAAATATCACCAAGCTACAGCTTGACTCAGCGGTTGATGAGCTGACTTCAGCATTTCAATGGATGGATACAAAGAATGCCGACGTAGATGTAAATGAGGGTAGAAAAACAGCTTCTTGGAGAGACTTCTGTCAAAAGATAGAAAGTGTTTTGAAGACCAATAGACTCCGGAAAGTTCTATCAACGAGACCCAGTAACCCTAGCTACCTCATAAAAGAGAACGGCAATTGGACACCTAGCAGTAAAGAAACACTAGAACTACTAATGCAAACACACTTTCCAGGTTGTCTCTGCAACGAAGATAGCAGAACTCAACCTATAGTTCACAACGGGTTTCTTAACGGAGGATAACATAAAATTTGCCATTGGCAGAAAAATTAGCAACAAGCTATCACCTTCTAAGCATGCATACAGCAAAGGCAAATGTGAACAGCGCTCTATGCGCTAGTTGACACAGTTGAGAAATCACTTCACTATAAGGAATACACCCTCGCTGCCTTTCTAGAAGCGAGGGCAATTACCACTTCGCTAACGGAAACGGAAGTAAATAGTGCGCTAGTCTCGTTTATAGAACGAATGCTAACTGGGCGAACGATAAGCGCAAATTTGGGTGACACATCCGCTAAGAAATTTCCGATCAGGGGTACAGCCGAAGGTGGAGTAAAATCTCCACTTCTGTGGAGCCTGACTGTCAATAATTTTCTTTAAGAACTTCAGAAAATGGGAGGTAAGATAATTTCATATGCCGATGATATTGTAATAGCAATCTCGAGAAAACACCTTCGAACATTATGTGATCTACAACAAAGATCTCTTAACAGACTATAACTTCGGTGTAAAAGTCGAGGACTAGAAGCGAATCTGGAAAAAACGAATCTGATACTGTTTTGCAGGAAACAAAAAACACCTGATCTTAAACAAATATTTCTAGGGAGAAAACCACTTAGAGTATCAGAAAAGGCGAAATATCTAGGACCTGTACTGTATGGAAGCTAAATTGGGGGCTCACAGTCGCAGATAGAGTAGGCAAAGCTTATGACGGTGTTGTTCTCCTGCGGAAGGTTATTTAGAAAGAAATTGAGGTTGGAACCCAGAATAATCCACTGGCTGTACACAGCAGTGGTACGGCCTATTCCCTACTATCGTATTGTAATAAGGCTGAACACTCTAAGTAAGTGGTCAAACACGCATTACGGGAATTATGCACTCCCTCCTACACTTGCCACTAAAACGTTCACAACCCTCCTACTCTAAAGGGAAAAGTGGGAAAGGGACGATGTAAGGTGGGGCGAGTCCATCCATGTATACACAGATGGGTCTAAGCAAGAGGGCAAGTAACATGGGTTCCTGGCCATCGCCACAATGAGGGTAGCTGCAGAGCCGATGAACTATGGAGGCTCCGCACCAAATTGACCGTTGAGTATATTGACAATGACATAGGCATACCCTTACAAACATGTAAGCTACTTATCCTTGAAGAAATCGTAAGAAGGACGAACGACAGTGGCGTATTCAAACCACCTGCAAAATCGCTCTAAATGCTAAACGCACACTGATTTTAGTCAGAACGGGGCACTGCCTAAGAGGTAGGCACGCCCAAAGGATGCGTGTGCAAGCACATGACTTCTGTAGAAGTTGTCTAGATGAAGAAAAGACAATCTCGCATTTTGTGCTGTTGTCCTGCTCTATCCGACGCAGATTTATCATTCTAGGGAGACAAGTTTATAACGAATTGAAAGATCTCAGTTATGAAGAAATCAGAGATGTTCTAAAGTTTTTGAAAAGCACTCACTGGTTTTAGGAGAGATAGGGAAAGTTCCCTACGCGGCATCACAATGGGCTATGAGCCTGAGTGTGTCCCACAGGACAACCGCTCCAACCTAACCTCACCTACCGTTTGCAGGTCGCTGCTAGTGTAGTATCCTTTGCAGCATTGAGTAAGTAATAACACAGAGACGTTGTCGTGAATAAAAATTATTTTGTATGTGGGATGCAGATACTGGCTCTCTATTTCTACTTAAACATATTGTACGTCTCTTTTTTGCGAAGTAAGAAGTATGGAAAGAAGAGGAAAGGCAAATCATCCCGACAAGTTATAGAGACGAATAACGATCTCTTTGCTCATATACAATGTAAAAAGAACGATTAAACGACGCACAGTGCTACAATTCCATACAAAAAGTGGGCAAAAATGCACTTACTTCTGGTACTATTGAGAAATCTTTCTCCGTTAAATAATATACTCTAGCAGCCTCTGGGTGCTTTTAATAATGTCTCTCCAGAGAAAACACTCTTGGGCCCTAGTAAGGTTGGAGCTGATATGTCCGTTAGACTACAAGTTCGTAACCTAGTAGTTAGTCGGAAAACAGTTTACGAATAAGATGCATCTTGCAGCGATAGTGCTCGATGGTAAGGGCTGTGAAAAAATTTCGTACGCTTATGAAATAGTTATTGTAACATGGGACAAATATTTTTCAACTCTAAGCCATCCAAAGCAGACCGCTCTTAATAAGCTGTCTAGATGAGCTCTAAATAACGGGTATGAACCCTCAGAAAACAGAATTAGTGATGTTTTCAAGTAAATATAAAACTCCACAATTTGTGAAACCGTCATTAAATGTTGTTAGGCTAGAAGTAGGAGATAGCGCCAAATATTTGTTTCATTTCGCTTCATTTTTTAAAGTCTACGATTACAAGACCTTTACAGACTAAATACATATGTATGTATACATATTTACTTAAAATTAAGTTTTACATGCTAACAAAAGAGAACTATTATGAATAGTGGACGTAATTCTCGAATGGAAAAGAAATCTTGGCATAGCTAAATCTAGTTCGAGTAATGTGTAGATACTATTTAACTCAATTGGAGGGCAAAAATTATAGTAGTTTGCAAATGGGTAATAATTTCGTAAAGTTTTGTGAGGAACATTGAAGCCAACTGTTCATGAATTTCGGACGATTTAAAATACCCATAAATAACATTAAAAGCCAACATTAGCCAGAGAAGTAGATACATACATAGAAAAGGTTCAGTCCTAACCCGTCCCTCATTTTGGGCAGAAACAAAACAAGGGCAAGAAATTCAACTCAGAAATTACATCACCACAAGTCAATAGTAAAAAATTAATTAATATGGGTGCTGGAGAGAAATGAGAGGGAGAGAGTGACACGCAAGTATGAAAAAATGTAGTTTACATTAGCTTACATTTGCTTGCGTACATAATATATTTGATCATTTGATATGTACATATGATTTGTAGGCGTATTTACATATTAGATTTGTTCCTTTTGGTTTTTTATGTATGTACAGGGTTGGCCATATTAAACTGACCCATTGAGTAACCTTATAACTTTTTACTGTAATTTCAGATCAGCTAATGACATACCGCGTTGGAAGCGTCAGTCGAAGGAGATTTATACCATGAAACAGTACACCCCAATAGAATGCGCTGAAATTGTTCAGCTGTACATTCAAAATTCCTTCTCGATTGTAAAAACGCAACGTGCGTGGAGAAAAAAAAATAAAGTGAAAAGTGCGCCGTCAAAGAACGCAATCAAGCAAATGCACAAAAGATTTTTGTCTTCCGGCACTGTGGCTAATACCCGACGTCCAAATAAAAAGCGGCCAAGACGATCTAACGAAAATATCGCGGCCGTATGAGCCAGTATCGAGTCATCGCCGCGAAGATCAGGTAATCGTCAATCAAGAGCGTTATCGGGCCATGATAACCGATTTTGTGATGCCGATTGTTCGTGAAAATGGTATGGAGCACTTCTGGTTTCAGCAAGATGGCGCACCACCACACACAGCACGAGCCACCGTCAACTTATTGAAGACTTTGTTCCCTGGCCGTTTGATATCAAAAAGCGGCGATTTTGACTGGCCGCCACGATCACCGGATTTGACGCCACCGGACTTTTTTCTTTTGGGCTATTTGAAATCTAAGGTTTACGTCAACAAGCCAAAGACACTAGGCGCACTTAAGGCCAATATCCGACGGGAAATAGCCGCCATATCGGCCGAGACGCTGGCCAAAACTATGGAAAACGCCGAAAAACGGGCACATTACGCTATACGAGCTAAGGGCGACCACTTGCGCGATATCATATTCAAGTAAACGAATCTCCTTGAACTAAATTAAATGTTTTTCACAATGAAACACAAAAAAATGTTTCTTTTTCCATATTTTTTTAATAATCACATGGGTCAGTTTAATATGGCCAACCCTGTATATATGTAAGTGGCGGCCGCCGTAGCCGAATGGGTTGGTGCGTGATTACCATTCGGAATTCACAGAGAGGTCGTCGGTTCGAATCTCGGTGAAAGCAAAATTAATAAAAACATTTTTCTAATAGCGGTCGCCCCTCGGCAGGCAATGGCAAACCTCCGAGTGTATTTCTGCCATGAAAAAGCTCCTCATAAAAATATCTGCCGTTCGGAGACGGCTTGAAACTGTAGGTCCCTCCATTTGTGGAACAATATCAAGACGCACACCACAAATAGGAGGAGGAGCTCGGCCAAACACCTAACAGAAGTGTACGCGCCAATTATTTATTTTTTTATTTTTATATATGTAAGTATAAATCCTGATTATTTAAATTCTTGAAGCAAATCAAATTCCTTCATAGAGAAATGATTCATTACCAGGCGCTCAGAAAGATGGTATATGCAAATTCAAATATGTGAATTCATATTAACACATGTATGCGGCTGCATGCTCTTGGCACAGCAATAATATAATATTACGATTCGCACAAAATGTCCAAGGAATCCAGCGCACAATCATGAATTATGAAGCGTCAACAAAATTGCTTCATAATTAATGCATATTCATTGACAAATTTTAGTTTAACAATGAAAGGATTTGGTCTCTGTTGTTATGAACAATACTGTAGGTAAACACAGCTCAAAGAAGCTTCAGTGATTTATTCAATATTAAATGTTCGGCACTTTCGGCTTCATCCAAAAGCCGAATGTGTGTACAGTAACCTCCAAAAAAGACGCATTTGGTTTCTGAGTAAGTTTCTAACTTTGAAGGTATGTAGTTATATACACATCTTGTTATCAATTGTAGAACTGCATACGTTAAGTAACATACTAATTAATTATTTATGTACTATCAGAGAACAAACAATAATTGTTTCGAAATTTTCTCTAGTATAGAAATGTCCTGGACAGAACTTTTTCATAAGCTATTTGTTGCTATTTTCTACATCTTACTGTGCACTCCTACGCACACTAACGTTTGGCGCAAACTAACAAAGCATCGTGTATGATCGCTCGAAGTATACTTTTTGTACCTGGCCGCGTTCTTTTGTTCTCTTGTTTATCGCATGCGCTTCACACACATATACGCACTCATATACAACTAAATCAGTTTTCACAAAATGCCCCCCGGGGCCAACAAACTTGGAGACAATAGCAGAACCTCCAGTCCAGAAAACGTAAAGGAAAAAACCTGAAAATTCAAGGCTGGATCTATTCCGGAACTGTCGGAAACAAAAAGAATGACCCGAAGTACTTAATAATCAAGTCCCTGCACGCCAACAAAACACTTGCATCTGCCTCCTGCATTCTTGCATACAAAGGTAAACAAGCTATTAGCAAAGAGGTAAACAACATTTAATTACTACGCGATGGCAGTCTTCTACTCCTCATAACAAACCATGAAATACCCGAAAAATTCTTGGCAACAAAATATTTTCCTAACGCAGGCGACTAAACTCCGTCAAGGGCACACACTAAACTCCGTCAAGGGCATTATTTACGCCCCCTTCATCTGCCACCTTCCGGATGACGAAATCATTGATGTCCTCAAAGAACAAGGTGTACTGGCAGTGCACAAATTTACACGAATAGAAAAAGGCTCCCGTGTAAGTATCGGTGCTGTGCTATTAACATTCGATAAGTATACACCTAGTCGAATAGAAGTCGCCTGGCGAACCCTTCACGCCCGTCCCTACTACTCCAATCCCATGCGCTGCAAAAATTGTAATTTGTTAGGACACACAGCCAAACGCTACAACAATACTCCAGCTTGCGTGGTTTGCAACCTGCCTCCCAACTACTCCTCCCCTGCAGAATACTCTAGAGTATAATGTGCCAACTGCGCAGGTGAACATGCCTCATCATCGAATACTCGTACTTGCTCCACATTTATTGAGTCTAAATATATACTAAAAATTAAAACTATACATAAATGTACCATAACATAGAAAAATTCTCAAAGACAAAAAATAGAAACCTAGTACACAAATTCTACAAAATCATCCTCCAAGAATAATTCATTATCCCGATAAGAACTTCTTGAAAACTCTAAGCAGACTGCTCTCCCCACCTCTCACCCCTTGAATCCTTCCCCTTTTTCACCTTTCTCACCTATTTCTCTCAATCCATCCCCACCCTTCCACAACTCCATTCGAGTTTACCATGTGTCCCCTTACTCATAACCCTAACTTGCCATCCCATCCTCACACCTCACCATCACCATAAATAATGGAACAGTAAATACTGATATTATACACTTTTCTTCAGAAATATTTACAACTTTCTATTCTTTTCAATAATCAATATGCTATCCATACTTCAATGAAAAATTACTGGTTACTCAAATAATTATATCGAACTAAAACTATTAATTAAAACAGTTAACCACTCAGTGATACTATTAAACGAAACACTTCTCCCCAGCAATATTTCAGCGCACACCCACAAAGCTTTTATCGGTTACTTCCGCAAGGGAGGTTGCAATACCTCCTGCAAACAAAGAATCACCGTCCTAGTTACAAGAAATATACCTCATAATATCCTCACCGTACTTCCTTCAAATATCGCCTCCCTTTCAATAGAAATTCCTTCCCCCAATAAAATCATAGTCACTTGCGCTTATATTCCTCCCAATCAAACCTTCACTTCAACCGACATCTGTAGTCTCTTCCCCCCCTCACTACAGCTCCTTTTTAATGGCCGGTGACTTTAACGCTGGGATCCCTCTTTGGGGATCTCCCTCAGCTAATCCTAGAGGACGATTAATTGAAGATGCTATACTCAGTTCGAACTGCGTTATTCTTAATGACGGTTCCACCACCCACACTACTTTTATATATATTGACCTCTCACTATGATCTGCAACACTCTCCCCCAAACCGATTGGCACAGCATCGATGGCTTACACGGTAGCGATCACTCTCCCATCCAAATTAAAATCTGAGGAGTGGTGAGGGTTGGGGATACCCCTCCTTAAACCAAGAATATTCTTCAAAACAGACATAGCGGACTGGACCAAATTTCAAAACTACTGCCTTCTATGCCCCAAACCCTTCCCCTTTCCTTCCAACATCAACCAGGAAACCTCCAGAATACAAAAACTTATTCGTACCGCAGCTAATCAATCCATCCCGCAATCCTCCGTCAAACTACTCAAACCATTTCCCCTCTGGTGGAACAGCGAACTCTCGTTACTAAGGCTAAATAAACAACGAACATGGCAACAATTTAAACGAAACCGCTCACCTATAAATCTTGTCGCCTATAAAAAAGCAAAGCGAAAAAAATTTGGGCTAATATAAAAAGGCTATTTGGTTTGCCCTCTTTTTCCCCCATTTCTTCCTTAAACACCTTTAGAGGCAATCTACTATAATATATCCTCAATACATATTCCGATAATTCGCCAATAATTTCAGTAACTCCTCCTCTGATACCAATTTCACCTCAGAATTTGCTGCTAACAAACTATCCTTACTATCATATACTCCCACTCATCAGTTCTCCTTCGGCCAAACGGCTTGACTCTGAACTTTCCTTACTCGAATTAAAAGTGGTTCTATCCTCTGTCAATAGTAAAACTCCTGGTATAGACTAAATATTCTACCCCATTATTAGACACCTCCCTTCTCCCGTCCTCTCCCGCCGCATCGTCCATTACAACAATACTTTCCGTACTGGCATCTTCCCCCAACGTTGGAAAACAAGCGCTATATTCCATATTAAAACCTGGAAAGCCAGCTTACGAAATCACTAGCTACCGCCCCATCCCTCTAATCCCTTGCCTGGGAAAAGTTATGGAAAAAATCGTTGCTACTAGGCTCTCGTGGTATCTTCATTCCAACAATCTAATCCATCCAAATCAGTTAGCCTTCTAAAAGGGCCAAAGCACTATCGATGCACTCTTATATCTAGACCAATTCATATCTGACGCCTTATTCAACAAAAATCATGTTACGTTACTTTCACTCAACTTTGAAAAGGCCTTCGATCGTATTGGTACACAAGTCATCCTAAGGCAACTCATCAAATGGAAGGTTGGGCCTCGCATCTACAACTTTGTTAAATCGTTTCTTTCCAAACGCAAAATCAAAGTCCTTATTTCTAATATTTCCTCCTCCACTCTACCTCTTGATAACGGCACTCATCGAGGCTCACCCCTCGCAGTCATTCTCTTCACCATAGCATTTGACGAAATAAGCTCCATCCTGTTTAACTTCTCTAATATCCGGCATCAAACATAAACCGATGACATTCTCCTATTTTCAAAATTTTCTGACCTTAACTCGACAGTTTCTATTTTCGAGCAAATTCTCTTCAGTTTATCCTCATGGTCCTCTGCCTCCGGCGCTTCCAATTCCCATACTAAATCCAAGTTACTACATATTTGTAAAAAACATAATTGTAGTTTCCCAATACTCACATTCAACAATACAAATATCCTATGCTCACATACTCTCAAGTTTCTTGGAATTGTTATAGACAGAAAGCACTCATGTAAATACCATTGCCAGTACCTCAAACATTGTTAAATACCTGTCATCCAAGCGTTCGTTCATGGGCCCAGCTTTACTAACGTTGTAAGAGATCTTACTCTTTCTATCATCAAGTACGCTCTTGAAATCTACGGTCATCATGCAAAGAATTATATAAAAATGCTTGCGGCGAAATATCACACTGCTATTCGCAGAGCACTTCGGGCATTTCCCATGTCACCCATAAAAAACATTTTGGCGGAATCCGGGCTACCGTTCTTGAAAGACAACATGGAGGACAATATCTGCAAACTTTACCCTAAGCTCACCCTCGGCCCCAATTTGACGCTTCGTAATGCTTTCTACTCAGCTACCTCAGAAAAATTAAATATTTTATCTTTGATCGAGAATTCCAACAACAAATAAAAAAGCAAACAAAAAATGTATACTATTAGGCGCCAACAGTTATTAAATAAACACACACATTACAAAAACAACAACAAGAAAAGATATTTAGTCTATTAAAAAATGCCAGGAAAACGAGTTTCAAAAAATATTATTCAGTTAGTGTATTTCAATCACTACAAAGGCAAATCTCCATCAACATTAGAACTGTATATAATTTAATAAACCGTGCTGAAAATGAAGAAAGACTCGAGTTGAAAGGGTCTACAGGCAGACCAAAACAAGTGACGCAGCGAATTGAACGTAAAATTATTAAAACTATTTATAATAGTCCGCAAAGCAGTACAAGAGAATTAGCTCTTCAAGTGGAAAAAGACTACACGTTAAGAGTTTCTCATGAAACTGTTCGAAAAGTGTTGCAAAAACACAAATATTCTTCAAGAGTGGTTAGGAAAAAACCCCTGTTATCAGCACAAAACGTTGATAAAGGGTTGCGAATTGTCACCGAGCACATATCACTTCCCACAGAGTACTGGGATGACGTTATTTTCTCAGATGAGACGAAAATGATGCTCTACTACCATGATGAACCCCAGAGAGTTTGGCGTAAGTCCTCCCAGCACTACAAAACAAAAATATTATCCCTACCGTAAAGTTTGGAACACTGTCATTAATGGTTTGGAGTTGTATATCAAGAAAGGGAGTGGGTGAAATCAAAATTTTGGACGAAATAATGACCAAGGAAGTATATCTAGATATTTAAAAAAACGAATTGACTTCAAGTATTAGAAAATTCGGCTTTGTTGATCCGGAAAATTCGAACAAATTTAAATACAAATACTATCAAGATAATCATCTCAAACATAAATCTTATTTATGCAGGTCCTGGTTACTCTACAACTGCACCAAAGTTATTGATACTCCTGCCCAAAGTCCCGACATTAACCCAATCGAAAATTTGCGGTTTAATTTAAAAAGAAAAGTAGGAAAAAGATCGCCAAGTAATAAAACTGAATTAATAAGATTCATCAAAGAAGAGTGGGAAAAATACCATTGGAAATGATATTCCGAAACTAATCAAATCAATGCGAAATCGTCTTCAAGCGGTAATTGATGCCCAAGGAGGACATACAAAATATTAACCCCAAAAGACTGCATTTTTTTTGTTTTCATCAGTTATGCAAAGATTTTTTTGACATTTTTTAAATAGAGTAAACATCTTTTTTTGTTGTTGTTTTTGTAATGTGTGTGTTTATTTAATAACTGTTGGCGCCTAATAGTCGTAGACAAGTTCAGTAATGGAATCTGTGTTTAAATTTTCTGTTTGCTTTTTTATTTGTTGTTGGAATTCTCGATCAAAGCTAAAATTTTAAATTTTTCTTCACTATGCAAAGATATTCTTGACCAATTGTATATCGTCTAGTTAACCAAAAAAGACACACCAAACTGGCTCTTGATTAGATAGATTACTCCAGAATCAACCTAACCCGGACCCAACCTCACTACCCTTCATCCATACCAACAAACATGCTCACATGCTTTATATGGCTCCGAATCGCACACACCATACTCACACATGCTCATTTCCAAGAAAAGGGCCGGACCCACCAATGTCCCTTCTGTTATGCTTCAACAAGCGTTCTCCATCTTATTGCTTTCTACCCAGGAGTCGATGCCAAAAGACAACAGAATTTCGTTCGAACTGACCCCACCGCACCTCTTATGAACCCATCTGAGAAAACATAAGAGCAATGTATGGATTCCTAAAAGACGCCGACCTACTCCGAAGAATTCAAAACCGTTGATACTTCCCAGACAGCTGATAGCCTTTGATGCTAGTCCTGCATGACAATTCCAGTTTATATAATAGTTATTAACATTGTATAAGCTTAATTTAAAAAAAAATCAATAGGAAAGTTTTTCAAAAACACACACGTAAAATTCAGAAAACTGCATGAAAGTTTTATTTAAATCGATAGTACAGTTCATATAATTTAATGTTTGAAGATTATTTCATGCAAATGTTGACCGCGACTGCGCTTCAAAAGCTCCATCCGCTTAGTCCAATTTTGGCATACTCTTTCTAATGTTTCGGCTGGTATCTCACATATAAATGATTTAATGTTGTCTTCCAATGCGTTAATTGAAGCAGGCGTGTCTGAATAGACATGAGCTTTAACATAGCCCCACAAAAAATAATCTAAAGGCGTTATATCGCACGATCTGGGTGGCCAATTGACAGGTCCCGAACGTGAAATAAAATGTTAAATGTAAAATGCTGAAACCACATGTCATGCAAGTCAAGCTCTTGCATTTTGGGCAAAAAAAAGTTGGATATCATTTCACGGTAGCGCTCACCATTCCCAGTTACGTTACGATTCGCAGCATCTTTGTAGAAGTACGGTCCAATGATACCTCCAGCACATAAACCGCACCAAACTGTGACCTTTTCTGGATACATTGGTAGGTCTTGCAATTCTTCTTGTCGAATTCTGCTTATTTACGTACCCATTGATCCAAAAATGAGCTTTGTCGCTGCACACAATTTTTCGATAAAAAGTGGATCTTAAACTTTCTTAACAGAACACGCATTTTTATAATAAAACTAGCGTACACTCGCCCGTTTCGCTAGACGATAAATTCAATGATTTGCTGAAAGAGAATAAAATTAATACGAAACAAAGCAAATTCTTTGATACAATTTCATTCGAACTTTATTGTAACACTTTTTGGTAGACAACGTTTTTGGTTTTTTCATCTTTCGCGTGAATAATGACGATGGTTTGCCAACTCGTGAGCAAGCTACATACAATTGTCCATGAGAAAAAATTGGGTATTCTAAATTAATACCGCACATTTGTAGAGACTGTCCTTGCGCCTTATTAATTCTCATAGCGAAGGCAAGGCGAATAGGGAACTGCAAACGTTTGAAATCGAATGGTAAATCCGCCGGAATCAGTGGAATTCAGGGTATCAAAATGTCTTCTCCTTTGTACTTCCCTTTCAAAATTGTTGCTTCGATAACGTTACCCATTAGCTTCTTCACAGCGAGTCTTTTAATCGTAAATTATGAGGTGGTAAGCCTGGCAAATCGAGTGAGTTTAAGAATTCAGTTGGATAATTTACGACCTCATCTTGATCAGTAGTAGTGCCCATTGACTTATACGCAACTATGTCACCAGGTATTTGATCTAAAATAGCTGAATTTATATCATTGACGTCCTTATTTTTCCCAGCTAAAATTGCTCTTTCGCTGAGTCAATCATGGTTTTTGTAATGTTGAACTATGTTTGGAAACACACTCTGTATCAATGCCTCTTTAGACTGTGCGAAAGGGCAGAAATTGTTAGGCAATGTTATCATTCCTGTTGTTTTTGAAAAAAGGTTTATTTTTTTTTGGTTAAAAAGTGTTTTTTGAAGTTTTGAAAAACACTTCGCTCTAACAAATTTCTTCTCAGTTAATTGCTGAAAATTAAATATTTTGAAAAAACTATTTTTTTTTAATTTAACGTTTTTGAGAAAATTTTGTTCTTGAAAAAATTTCATACTTTTGTAAAAGTTTAAATTGATTTGTTAAAAAAGATTTTTTTCCGCTTTGAAAAACACCCCCTCGAAAAAATGTATTCTCTATTAATAGTGGAATATGAAATGCTTTGAAAACACCATTTTGTTTTTAATTTTTTTTGGTTTTCAGAAAATTTTGTTTTGAAAAAATTTCATACCCTTGAAAAAGTTTTATTTTATTTTATTTGTTTAAAATTTTTGAAATTGTAATTTGTAATTTTAGAAAAACACCTCTTCGAAGAAATTTCTTTTATCTTTTTGAGAAAAATTTGGTTTTGAAAAAATTTCATGCTTTAGAAATTTTTTTATTTTACTTTATTTCTTCAAAATTTTTGAAAACAATTTTTTTTATAATTTTCGAAAAACACCCCTTTGAAAAAAGTAAAAATTTACTTTTTTTCTAAAAAAATTCTAAACAAACAACGTAATAAATTTAGAATTTTGTGTTCACGAAAAAACAGTATTGTTTTTATTGTATTAACTGAAAACCAAAATGTTGCAAAAAATCAAAACAAAACTAAATTATTTTTTTGTGTTCATTTGCTCCATATGTTCCATAAAAAGTTGATATGGTAAATAATATGCAGGGTCTGATACACGCAAATTTCCTTTGACCATTATAGTGACAAAATTATCGATCACCAATTCCAACACGATTTCAAAATCAGAGTTGGAATGAGTTGTTGTGTGGTGTACTTCTGAAAAAATTAGAAATATACCAAATAAATCTAAAAATTCGAATTCTAACTTTATCTTGTGTATGTTCTTATTACCTTTGAATTTTTCCAATGAAGCACCATTCATTTTAAATTTTCCAAGAATTTTTTTTATCATTTCGCGTTTCTTTCCTTTTTCATTCGATTCCAACATTTGTTCATAGCCGAAAACATCGTTTGCAAACGCATTCATTTCCATATAGAATTGGTCAAAGAAAGCATTGCTCAATTGAATTGAAACATTATTTTCATAAATACTTAGGACCTTAACTAATGCACCTTGGTACACATGGCAGATATTCATCGCGACCTTGACATCGATACTATTGATGAAACAATACAAAGCGCTAGCAGAAGACACATAAATAGACTATAAACGCATACAAATCCTATGATGAGAAGACTACCAAATAAAGAAAAATCTACCCAAAGTCGGCTTAACCGTCAAACACCAACAGATCTTGCAAAATCCTTGTAATCAATTGTCAACTAATCGTATATATCATTGTTTGTTAACCACTTGTTTTTAAATAATATGTATATATTTCTTCTAAATGAGCTTGGGGGCATTGGCCCTTCAATATCACTCTCATTCCATCTTTTTGTAAATCAAATTACTTATTGTCTAACGACAGGTGTAATATTTTATGGAAGAAATAAAAAAAAAAAAAAAAAAAATTTTCATTCGAATCATTTGAAATTTCTGTATACAATACATTTCTGTATCACAATACAAATACAAAAAATTCAAAAAAAGTTGTACACATAAAATGAATGTCGATTCGAAACTTACTTTAATCTAACAATCGAGCAAGTTTTGTTTTGGACAATATTTTGATTTTTTCTTTTTTTTATATGAAGAAAATATTTAAAAGAAATTTTTTTTGCTAAAAACCTTCCCCTAGTGGATCCCTATAATATGAAAAAAGAACGAATAAAATTGGCCTCGTATCGGCCCAAAAAAATGCGGACAAACGAACATCATTTCATTTTTATATATATAGATTCAATGATTTGCAAGCGTTGTTCGTTTGCAAGACGATTCATGGTTAAATTAGAGACCACACTGAAGATGTTTGACAGTGAAACAAAACACGAAACGTGCGTCAGCTGTTTAAACCAATTGTTTAAAAAGATAATAGCTAAAAAATCACCCTTTATAATAAAATACTTAATGATTGCATCTATCCGCTTTCCTGCTTATCTGCTTTTGTCGTTCCGATTCCGAAACCAAATAACCCCCAGAACTTATTAAGAGTTATAGACCGATTTCACTCCTTTCATGTCTTGCAAAAATACTTGAAAAAATGCTAACACAACGTCTAATGTAGTTTATCTCTAAAAACACCCTTGTTAGTCATAACCAAGTAGCCTTCAAAAGTAAACATGGCATTCTTGACGTCATCTACGTAGACCAAACATAGTTTTCCGAAGAAGCCACCCAGCACTACGTTCATTAAGCGCTGGAACGTGGCTGGTGCTGTGTTAAAGCCGAATGGCATTCTTAAAAATTCATAGTGGCCTCCTTCCACAGAGGATATTTTATGCATATCTATATCGGCTATTTCAACTTGAAGTAGAATGCAGGTGAAGTAGAATGTCGGATTATAGTATTATTCAGCATCTCTTGAATTTGTTTCTTTACCTCTTGTTTGTGGATATAGGGGTACGATATGATTTTGTAGAGATAGGTTTATCGTCGACTATGTTTATTCAATGTTTAATAACGTTTGGGAATGTTAATTTATAATTCGAACCATAGAACAAATCCACATATTTTTTTATTATATTAGTTTGTAGAATTTTCGTTTTTGCGTTCTTCAGGGTTCATGTGGTCAATTCTGATTGGATACTAGTTTTGTCATTTAGTTTACGATAGTCGATTACGACACGCAATTTCTTCTCGCCATTGCATCACCCTTTTTTGGTACGATCCAAATAGGGGCTGAGTACGGTGAAGTAGAATGTCGGAGTATATTACATATTATCCAGCATCTCTTGGACTTGTTTCTTTATCTCTTGTTTGTGGATATAGGGGTAGCGATATGATTTTGTAAACATAGGTTTATCATCATTGATGTTTAATAACGTTTGTAAATATTTATTCAGAATTGGAATCATAGAATAAATCCACATATTTTTTATAAATTTGCAGACTTTTCGCGCTCATGTGGTCCATTCTGATTGGCTAATTGGGGGGTGCTTCCCTTGGGAAATCCTTGTATGATTTTTATCATAAATGTAGTAAGCAGATCAGTGATGACAGGTGTCAACAGTTAGGGCAAAATTTTTTGAATCATATATACCTTCTTTTAGTATAAGTTCCCCATTGGTATTATAACAGTCTTTTACATGAACCAAACCATTTTCGGTACTGGTAATGAATTTTATAGTATTTAGACCCAAAGAAAGTTTAAGTGGAATAGTTTTATTGTTCATAATCAAATGATTTGTGTCGTAATCTAATATGGCTTTGTAATTTTTTAATTCGTCATTTCCTAATAGTCCAGTCCAATTGAATCCAATAGTTAGTATCTCCCAATTCTGCAAATAGTGGTACTTTGTATATTATTTCCGTTATAACTGTATTTTGTAGAGATTTCAGGTGATATTGTGGTGGATTTCATTTTCCATTTTGGATCACAAAGTTCGGGATTGTCTATAGTGTGTGGCGCCAATGTCCACGATAAACTTGAGTTGTTCCTTTGTTTTTACAATATATAGCGTAATTCCCCTGTGGGACCTGAGACTGAAATTTATCTAAATATCTGTTTGAGTTAACTGCATTTGTCTGTCGTTGGACGTTAGGGCTACTAATGATATTTTGATTACTATTTGTTTGGATCATGTTCACGTCCATAGGTTCTACAGGTGGTTGATATTGAGGGTTGAAAGGTCGGTATGGCAAGTTAAGGAATGCAACCGCTTTCCCACCGAAACTGCTGACACTGACTTAAATATCAAATTATCTGGAATAACAAAGCAATAGCACAACAAGTTAAGGAATGCAACCGCTTTCCTACCGAACCTGCTGACACTGACTTAAATATCAAATTCTCTGGAATAACAAACCAATAGCACAACAAGTTAAGGAATGCAACCGCTTTCCTACCGAAACTGCTGACACCGACTTAAATATCAAATTCTGTGGAATAACAAAGCGACAGCAACCGACAGCAGCTTAGCTTAGTTTAAGAATTGTATAATCAAATAAACTTAGACTCAATTTGGAGTTTCGACTGACAAGTTAAACCGTGAATATTTAATTGGCGCCCAACGCAAGGGGCCTAAGAATATAAAAGTTAATTATTGATCGGAAAAGGAATTTGGACAATCCTTAAGATCAAAGTTTTTAAAATTGCTATAAAAAGTATCCTTGGGAAAAAAAGGAGAAATAAAGCAATAAGTGTTAATTTTTATTTTCTGTGCCCACAATCAACTAACTTAAATTGACGTAGTTTGAGACTCATCAATCAAGTTATCCTAGATATCTGGACATTAAGGACCTCCAAAGGACGAAGGAGCTCTACCAGAAATCACAGCAATCAAGTATCCTATCACCGTAGAAAAGTAAACAAATTAATTTTAAGTGAATAATTTTAAGGGAATAAATTGTGAAGTGACAAAGTGAATAAATTTATAAAGGGACAAAATGAGTACGGATAGTGAAATTTTAGCACAACTTATTGCAGCTCAGACACACGATTTAAAAATTGAAATAGAGCAATTAAGACTTCAATTAGGAAATTTGACAAACACACATAATGTGACAGAATTCGAGACACAAAGCATTTCAGAAACAATTCAATGTAGTGAGACTTTAGATATCATAAAATCATTACCCGAATTCAATGGTAAGGGCTACGTGAGCTGGAGAGAAACAGCTCATAACAGTATTTCATTGTACGTTAAAGGAAGTAGGAAATATTTTGCTGCATTAACTATTCTCAGGAATAAAATTACACAAGAAGCCAACGATACTCTAACAAATCATGGCACAGTTCTTAATTTTGAGGCCATCATAAGCCGACTAGACTTTGCTTATGCAGATAAACGTCCTCTGCATATATTAGAACAAGAATTAAATCTAATACGGCAAATGAATTTGAACTTAGTAGATTATTATAACAAAGTGAATTCGCAATTGACATTAATGAGTAATAAAACTATTATGACCTACGAGAATAGACCAGAGATAACTAAAGAATACAACAAAAGACATCGGACAGATGCACTGAGAGTTTTTATAACAGGATTAAATTATCCTTTAAATAATATTTTAATGGCCATTAACCCCACAGATCTACCCAATGGCATCAGCTAAGGTCCAAGAAATGGAGGCTAACCAAATTAGAATCCAATTCGCTAATGAATTCAGTCAAGTCAGAAGTCAAATGAACAGAAATAGGAATTCTAACAATAATAATAGGAATTTCCCTAAACCAAATAGTTATAATCAACATTCGAATAGTTTACGTTTTGACCAACGTGCCGGTCAACAGAACAACAGTTATAGAAATTTTGGTTGGCAAAATCAACCTAAGCCAGAACCGATGGAAGTGGATAGGTCAGGCCAATTTAAACAACAAACCAACTTTCAACCAAGGCAGAATACTTATAAGCCTAACTACCAATCTAATAATAACCCGGAAGAGCGAATGCCAAAAAGAAGTTTCGGGTCAGGTAATAGTCATCAACCCCAAGCGAAACAACAAAGAATTAACAATATACAGGAGACTGCTTTTTTAGACAAAGTAACCCCTTGCCTTACATATTCAGACAACTGCGAGGCACAAACAGAAAATTAAAAGTGTTGATAGACACAGGAGCAACAAATTGCTTCTGTAAACCAAACATTCTACCTAATAGAGAGCAATTAGAAATTGCAAAACGCGTAAGAACGATAAATGGTCATACAACAATTACGCATTGTTATAATGCATACATCTTTAACCATTCAACACGATTTTATGAAGTTAAAAATTTAGAAAGCGATATACTAATAGGAATGAATTTGCTAAGCAAAGCGAAAATAAAATTAAATTTTGAAGATAATACACTCTTAACAAATGGAAAAAAAGAGAAATTTTACACCCTTGACGAAATCGAGCTAGGACAAATAAATAACTTAAAAAAAAACAACGAGCATAAAATAGGGAAAATAAAAAGTATGATTTTAAATGAACATGGGAAAATAGATACGTCGCTACCTTTTAGAACGGACGTAAATGCAGAATCAGGACTATTACAGACAGTCCTATTTGGAATAAGCAATATCCTTATCCGCTATCAGCCAATGAATTTGTTAATGAACAAATAGGGAAAATGATAAAACATAATATTATAAGAGAAAGCAAGAGCCCCTATAATTCACCCATATGGGTGGTTCCCAAGAAAGGTACCAATGAAGACGGTACTCCAAAAATGAGGATGGTTATTGATTACAAAAAGTTAAACGAGAAAACGATAGCAGACAAGTATCCCATCCCAGATTGTAATGTAATACTTTCCAATTTAGGGAAAGCGAAAGTTTTCTCTACGATCGATTTAGAATCGGGTTTCCATCAAATATTAATGAAACCAGAAGATATTGAAAAAACAGCATTTTCCGTGAACAACGGCAAATACGAATATATTCGAATGCCTTTTGGATTACGGAATGCTCCTTCAATATTTCAACGAGCTATGGATAATATCCTTCGTCAATATGTAGGAAAATTTTGTCACGTCTATATAGACGATATCATAGTTTACTCTAACAACGCTGACGAGCACTATGAACATTTAGTTAAAATAATAAATACACTGCAAAAAGCACATATGAAAATATCACTTGAGAAATCAGAATTTTTCAAGTCAAACGTAGAATTTTTGGGCTACCAAGTAGCCCATAATGTTATTAAAACGGACGAAAAAAAAAATCGAAACAATAAGGAATTATCCTGTACCAAGAACGCTAAGGCACGTAAGAAGCTTCTTGGGAATGACAGGGTATTATAGGAAGTTTGTGTACAAGTATGCACAGATAACAAAGCCATTAACAAAGTATTTAGCAGGAGAAAACGGAAGAGTTTCTCAAAATCAGTCAAAAAAAGTTATAATTGAATTAGATAAAGAGGCATTAAACGCAGTAGACAAACTAAAAAACGAATTAATTCAACAAGTAGAATTGACACAACCAAATTTTAGCAAGAAATTTATACTAACAACAGACGCATTCAATGAAGCAATTGGAGCCGTACTAGCACAAGATAATAAGCCCATTACGTTCATTTCAAAAACCCTAAACAAAACTGAACAAAATTATGCGACAAACGAAAAGGAGTTATACGCAATCGTATGGGCGTTAAATAGTCTAAGAAACTACTTATACGGAGTAGCGGATTTAGAAATCCATACAGACCACCAACCTCTAACTTTCGCAGTATCGGCAAGAAACCCCAATTCTAAAATGAAAAGGTGGCACGCCTTGATAGAGGAATATGCACCTAAAATTATATATAAACCAGGGAATACCAATCATATAGCAGATGCTCTTTCTAGACAGTTTTTAAACAATAATAATTTAGAAAATGGCAACGACGACCTAACAGAAACTGCACATTCAGCAGAAAGTTTAGATATTTTTCATATTAAAACAATTAAGAAACCTCTAAACTCCTTTCCACAGCAAATAGTATTAAACAAGGATAGTACGAATGACCATTTTAGAACGAAAAATTTTAATTCGTTTCGACATCATATAAGATATAAAGACTTGGAGTTTTTAAAAGAAATTATAGGAGAACGGTTGAATAAGAATCTGCTAACAGGGATTCATTGTAATATGGAAGACTTATATGAAGTAAAACAAATTTTAAGGAATAGAATAGCAAAGAAAATTTTTCATACAGACGTAATAGCAATGGATGTAATTAACGAAGAGGACCTGGAGAAGATTGTGAGACAAACTCACACTAGGGCGCACAGAAATTATAAGGAAAATATCAAACAGATTTTTAAGGACTACTACTGGCCTGAAATGAAAAAACAGTTCAAACAATTTATTAGAAACTGCGATATCTGCAATAAAAATAAATACGATAGACACCCTAAACAAATTCCAATTGGTGAGGCACCAATCCCAAACAAGGAGGGAGAACAGATTCACATTGACATATTCTTTGCGCTAAACTTAAAATTCTTAACTTTAATAGATACTCAAAATTTTTGGTGATTAAACACATTGATGATAAAACTAAACTACAAGATAAAGTATTAGAAGCTTTACAAAGCTTCCCAGCGGTAAAGAGGATAACTTGCGATAACGAACCGGGATTTAGTTCAGCACAATTTAAATCTTTTGCAGAATGAATGAAAATACAAATTAAATTTTGCGACCCTAAGCATTCAACAACTAATGGACAAATAGAAAGAGTCCATTCCACAATAATAGAAACAATAGAAATTGCAAAATGCATTAGGGAGGAGTTTGAAATAGTAAATGATATAGAAGTAATAATTAGAGCAGCCCAATCCTATAATCAAACAGTACACTCAGTAACAGACAAAAAGCCTTTCGAAATCCTTTATAATAAAGTTAAGCATGACGATTTGCCTAACAAGCTAAAAGACGCACAAATAACGATATTGAGTAGTAGAAATAAAAATAGACAAATGCGGACATTTAATGAAAATGAAATAATATTCGAAAAAGATAATCAATATCAAAGTAAACTAAAACCTAGGTATAAAAAAAAGTGGTCAAAGAAGATTTAGGAAATAAAATAATGATCAAAAATAAAAACAGGATAATAATATACATAAAGATAATATAAAATCTTAAAATCTTTTAGGTTCACGATGTTCCACCTCTTCCTAATTTGTATGGCGATCCCTTTGATCACAGCACAAATCGAAATCATAGATCTTAATCACGGAAATGG
Organism: Anastrepha obliqua; assembly: GCF_027943255.1. Lineage (NCBI taxonomy): Eukaryota > Metazoa > Arthropoda > Insecta > Diptera > Tephritidae > Anastrepha > Anastrepha obliqua. Next base: position 6,894,547 of record NC_072897.1, read on the forward strand.
ATATTCACTTCTGAAGCTAGACAAAGTAAAATTAATTGAAAGGTACGATAGAATTACCTATTTAATTAATACAACAATGTATAAACAACAAGTTGGCAATTTAGAAGCACTAGTGCTTAAAGAAATAGAACCTAATCCACTTATGATGGCAAAAATAAAGCATACTCGAACTCAGATAGACACCTTTACTCCACATAATAGAATTCAGAAAAGAGGATTATTTAATTTTATGGGAACAGGATTGAAATATCTTTATGGCACAATGGATGATGAAGATCGTCAAGAAATAGAAGGAAAGTTAGAAGTAAACACAGTGAACGCACATAATGCAATTGAACAAATCAATTTTCAGAAAAATATTAATGAGAAATTTAACCATGAAATTAAAACTATCACTGCTAATCTAAATCATCATTACAAGGAATTGTTTCAAAATATGTAGTTAACACAGAATTAAACAAATTATCAAAAGAAAAGTGGACTAACAAACTGTTAGAAAATTTAATGTATATTGAGACTAGCATCATAAGAATCAAAGAAATCCTAATGACAAGCCAAAATAACCTTCTGAGCAGGGATATTATTACAGATGACGACAGTTTAAACTTTAAGAAATTTATATCCAAGAAAATGAAATCTTATCTCTACATGGTGTTATATATAAAAAGACTTCCTTCAAGAAAGAATTGGAAGAATATAAAGATGAATGTATCGAAAATTTATTTAAGAGTAAAATGCACTGTAAATATATGATTAATAACCAATCAAAAGTAATTGAAATGGATACAAACCATGTTTATGTAATCAATGCAAAGATCAAACTGTATATCCCAACTGTGGTTCTAACAATTTTACTATTAACGGAAATTATTTGATACGATTTGAAGACTGTAATAATGAAATTGATAAAGTAACTTATAAACATCGTAAACCTCTCGCAGTACAACTTTTACCAAACCCAGTCAGATTAATTAATATAACAATCATGAAGAATTTAAGTATGGAAGATATGCATTTTAGAAATATTGAAAATATTCAGCAAATTGCAGAACTCAGATACGAAGCAAACAAAAGCAAAATAATGAATTACAGTCTAATAGTTATTATAAGTTTAATAATAGCAATACTAATAATTTGTAAATGTCGAAAAAATAAGGAAACCAAAGTTAAAATCGAACAAATTCCGATGCAAAAACCAGCAATGTCCATTGATCAAATGATGGAAAGGATCAATTACTATTCATCTTTGAATCGGGACAATTCATCTAACAAAGGGGGGAGTTAAGGAATGCAACCGCTTTCCCACCGAAACTGCTGACACTGACTTAAATATCAAATTATCTGGAATAACAAAGCAATAGCACAAGTTAAGGAATGCAACCGCTTTCCTACCGAACCTGCTGACACTGACTTAAATATCAAATTCTCTGGAATAACAAACCAATAGCACAACAAGTTAAGGAATGCAGCCGCTTTCCTACCGAAACTGCTGACACCGACTTAAATATCAAATTCTGTGGAATAACAAAGCGACAGCAACCGACAGCAGCTTAGCTTAGTTTAAGAATTGTATAATCAAATAAAGTTAGACTCAATTTGGAGTTTCGACTGACAAGTTAAACCGTGAATATTTAATTTGGCATATTTTGTAATCTGTGATTGTTCACATTTTGTTGGAAATGGTCATGCCTGTTGGTTCTATAATTGTGTTGAGGCTGCATCACTGGAAAGGAGCTATTTCGCAGGATATAAAGTTGCTAGTGGTTTTGGTTTTGTCCGTGAAGAGGCATGATGGAGAGAGGTTATGGTGGAATTTTTTTTGTCATGACGTTTTACTCCGAAAGGTCCGCTTCGGGTCTTTGAGTAGGCGTATCCGGATTGAAACAATATTTCCATCCCTTCCTCCATGGTAACTAAATTTCTGCATATTAGTATTGTTTTCATTGGTTCTAGCATCTTTTCCTTAAAGCATTGAAAATTCCGCGTGCCACCGAGATGTATGAACGCAATGATACATACTTGCTCCGGCTGACGGTCTTCCCACCGCTATAAACGCAGCTGACCATCATTATTATATTTTCATATGTGTCCAAAATTATGTAAAAAAATTTCAATCGGTATTAAGTAGTTTTACTCTTTAATTGATTTTACCAGTTCCCCTGTTCAGCTGACATATTTTCCCCCCTCTACGGCGCAGCAGACTATTTTTTTTTTATTCTACTAAATGTCAACAATACACGCATAAAATTTCAGCCGGTAATAATTAAGTTGTTAAAAAAATTTTTTCGACACGTTTCGCAGCATCCCACGCACGTATCCACCGCTACTGGACCAGCTGACGGTTGGTTTCGTCATCCATTCGATGGCGTCTGGCTTCAGTATTAAAATCAGTCGGCATGAAATGATGAGGTCAAAATGACCTTTGGCTCTCGGACTATAAAGTAGTTTTCCTTTCACTATTTTTTACAAGTTCACCTGTTCAGCTGATGTGTTTTCCCCCCTCTACCGCGCAGCTGACTATTGTTTTTTATTCTACTAAATATAGGGTGGGCCATGTAAAATTTGCTTTTTGAATCGGCTATAAAAAAAAACTAATTAATATTTTTTCAAACTTTTTTCTTTATTTTGAAGACTGAACATTGTCGTTTATGAATGAAAAATAATGTCGTTCATGTAGGCCATTCGATCAACCCAATTTTTAATCATATTTTCGATTGTTTGGGCTCTAATTTCATGAATGGCAACTTCGATTTCGTGTTTTAAGGTATCAATCGCCTTTGGATGGTTCGCATAGCATTTGTCCTTAACGGCTCCCTACAAAAAATTAGTCCAACGGGCTTAAATCACAGCTCCAAGGCGGCCAATTGATATCGGAATTCAAAAACGGTAGCCAAATGTTCGAGTGTAACTTTATGAGTGTGACAAGTTGCACCGTCCTGTTGAAACCAAATGTCTTCCATGTCATCCTCTTCAATTTCTGAAAACAAAAACTCGTTGAGCATGTCACGGTAACGCTCGCCATTTACTGTAACCGCGGAATAAGAAGGAGACTCACCACTTTGGAAATACGTTTTCAATATTTCCCAATTTTGTTCAAGCGTATGGCGTCCCATTATGAACACATTTGACATGTCATTTGTGTTACCATTCTCAAAAAAATAGGTGGTTCAAAAAGCAAACGCTATATGGCCCACCCTGTAGAATCGTGTCAGCTGATTGCTCTCTCACCACACAGTGTTGTCGAACAGCTCATTTCGAAATCATTTACAAAATAAACTTAAAAAGATTTGAATTTTTATAAAAATAACTTAAAAACAATGTTGAATAATGTTAATATATATAAATGAACTATTTTCATTTGGTGGTTTTTGACTTTGGCACATTAAATAATGAAAAATTGTAACTGATAAGGCGGATGTGTGTAAAAGTGTGTATGCAAAAATATCAATGGCAACATTGTGTTGATACAACTAAACACAAACGCACACAAACCGATGTATTGTGTAAATATGTAACAAAAAGGCCACAGTTGATTTCTACGGGATAAGTTTTGCTCAATTTTGTGTAGCCGGAAGGTCTGTAGTAACAGGTTAGTTATGAATAAGTTTTGAGCAAATAAACCATTCCCGACAATGAGCGGCAGGAATGAGGGATGCGGTGGAAGAGCTAGCAATTCCGAAGACGTTTTTGTGTCAAAGGCGAGTCGACACTGCCTTATTAAATAAGTGTCACCTTCCCCATACGTGGTGAACAATACCAAAGCCAGGAGTGACGACATGTAAGGGGCGCCTGTTTGATAATGAACATTAAGACCGAGCGCAGTAAGGTCTTAATTATGGCATAATCTCTAAGAATCTCATCTTTTGGTCTAGCCAAAGAGACTGCGGGCGGCAGTATCAGCAGCGAGTAGCTACTAAAAACCCCTTTTCAAAGGAGCTCCATATTGGCTCATTCGCCTCCGTTGACTGGAAGAACCAGATCTGCATCCCCACTCATACGTTCACAATGGAAGAGTTCAACCGCAGCATCAGCGCTAAGATTAAAGAGCTAACAGAGGTGATGGAACGCCTAAAGCGAAATATTAACTAGCTAATCTGGTTTTGAGCATTTCTGAGCTTCACAGCTAGGAAGATCCAATCTGACTTCTAGAATAAGGCTGCTAAAAGGAACAACAAAAAGTGCTGTACCCGAAGTTAAAAACTGAAATAGGCAAACATCGCTCCTTATAAAACGCGGCACGGATGGTACACCAAAGAGCCAAATAGATTCCGTCGCGGCAAGGAAAAGCCCGGCGAGAAAGTGTAAAAATGGCCGCGATGAAACTCTGAAGGCAACGCCGGCATCAACTAACGAGCAATCCAGTTCCGAAGGATGGAACACTGTAATTGCTAAGAAAAATTGTAAAGGAGCCCCAAATAAAACTCCAAACCTAACGGGAAACAAACAGACGAAGCAAATACGAGAGGAAATCACAGGTGACAGATACCGCCCCGTAAAGACGCGATAGTTTTTAAAAGCGTTGGTAATGTCTCATATTCAGACATTCTGAAACGCGTGAAAACAGAACCATGTTTACAGGAGCTCAATCAGAAAGTATATGGCGTTATAAAAACTGCAAGGGGAGACTTGCTACTGGTGCTCGAACAATCATCTGATCCAAACACCCTAAAGATCAACGAAGCAGTTAAGGCTTTCCTAGGAGACGAAGTTGAAGTAAGGACACTAACTGAACTACGACAGATAGAAATTCGTGATATCCATGAAATCGCGGCCAAAGAAGAAGTTCATGAAGCTTAAACAAAACAATTCAAAGAACTAAATGTGCCTTCGTCTGCAGTCGTTAATTTGCGAAAAGCTTATGGTGGGACACAAACGGCAACCCTAAAAGTTACACTGGATACTGCTACTAAGCTTACAGCAGCAGGCAAAATACGGATTGGCCTGGTTATCTGCCGTATTAGAGACAAACTTGATCCGAAGAGGTGTTTTAAGTGCGTGGAATATGGGCATATCGCAGCGAAATGCAAAAGCACGGACGACTTCACAAAGCCCTGCTGTAAGGGCGGCAGTAAAGATAACCTGGCGAAGTGTTGCACTCAAACAGCAAACTGCATAATCTGCAAAAAGAAAACAATAAGCGACACCGAACACGCGATGATTAGCAGCGAGAGCCCTTTATATCAAAGAGCACTCAAGGAACTGCGACATGAAAGAAGTTTCTCCAACTGAATTTGAATCACTGCGTAAAGGCACAAGGCCTGCGAACCTTATAAATGCGGAAATGGTAACGGTTGTGTCTCCGACACAACAGGCAAATCGGCTATCTGGAATTATGGAATGAATGAACGAACATAACCACAACTCGTAGCTTTGTACGAGCTCGTGTGGGAAAACTGTTTGTTTGCAGCTGGTATCTTCCACCTAGCTTAGCACTGGCTAAAGCTATACAAGTCATGGAAGAGCTTGCACATGACATTAAATATCATAAACCGGTTATCGTAGCTGGTGACTTAAGCCCTTGGACAGTGAATTCAGGATGCCCCGAACCACCCCTAGAGGAACAGCCCTCTTAGAAGCATTCGCTATGCTTAACATAGCGCTTATGAATCCAGGGAATCAGCAAACATTTCAAACAGCTGGAAAAGGGTCAATAATCGACCTGACATTTGTTATCTCTGGCCTTGTGAGTAGCATGAGATGATCCCTCATCAAAATTTACACTGAAAATGCGGCTGGTAGGTAAAAAATGCATTTAATTAACTTCTGAAGCAACCTGTGACGCAGCTATGAGTAAAACAAGGCCTAATAAAAACCACAGAGAGCCCGTTTACTGGTGGACGGAAGAAATCTCCGTAGCACGCGAAGAATGCAATAGAGCTAGGCGAACATACCAGCGGTCAAGAGGTGCGGCCAGTTTTGAAAGAAACAGACTCCTTTTCAAACAAGACAAGGAAGACACTTAAAAACTCAATTTAGAGCAGCAAACGCCTGTGCTTTCAAAGCCTATGCGAGGATGCTGGCAGCAATCCATGGAGATTTGCATATCTGCTTGTGATGAGAAAAACAAAAGCCTTCAAACCACTGCACATGTTCGGTTATACTGCACAACCTGGTCAAAACATTGTTTTTCCAACAAGAAGGCCTCGCAGCCTACGTTGCCAAGTGTATGGATGACGATGAAGATCGATGTTCGACTAACAGTGACGAAATTTTGCACATCTGCAAACAGATTAAAAGCAATAAGGCCCCCGACCCGATGCGCAATCCAAAAGCATCCAGAGATCTTTGTGGATGTTTACAACTTCTACTTAGAGGAATTCACATATCCGCAAAAGAGGAAACTGCAAAAACTAATACCGAATGGGTCTAAACCGGCGGAAGATCCCTCAGGCTATCGTTCACTATGCTTGCTGGACACGGCAGGCAAAATATTAGAACAGTTTCGGAGGATGCTTTATTAGTCCTCGCGGGTATGCTACCGGTTAAGCTGACTACACTCGAGTTCGCCGAAATAAAAAAACATCGAGCGGCGGCTGACTAATTGAAGGCTGAACGGGAGCGAAGCATCCATATGTGACAGGAGGAATGGGGGAACTCAATGAATGAACGATGAACGTATCGATTAATTCCGAATATCCCCAAATGGATAAATCGAAAACATGGACAGCTAGATTTCTACCTGGTCCAAGTATTAAGTGTGCATGGATGCTTTAAAGCTTATCAGCATAAACTATGAACATGACCCGTACCAGAGAATGTTAATGCAATGAGAAGGAGCAAATGTTAAATGAGCTTTTTTCGAGTTCTAATTTATAGATTCATAATAAGGTCATTTCAAATTCAACTATCTTCACGAGTGGGGAATTGCAGATATTTACCACGCGAGTGACGCGAGTGGAGGGTTTCTATATTTACTTACCACGCTAGGACAAGAATTCAGATATTTTCTGCGTTTACCAAACTACTGAGGAAGTTCATAAGATTTTTCGGCACACTACTAAGGAAATCGAAGCGAATAAATTTGCGATTAAGAAGGCCGCACGGCAGTTAATTTGTGGTGCAGAAGCTAAAGTCGGCGGAATTATTCGTTTTGTTTTTTGGCACGTATATAATTCAGGTTCAAGTCCTGAAGACATTTGTTTTTTTTTACAATTCAAACCAGGAAAGTTTGGTAAAATTTTTGAGTTTATTTTAATTAAAATTTCTTTAAAATACGGTTTTCTTTTGTATTTTATAAATGGAAATTTCTTTTCGGTATAAAATAGTTCATACTGGATATGACCTGACTTTTATATAAATCAATCAAAACAGAAAATATGTACATATATCTATAATCTATTTCATCAAATCCAAATTATATTGATGAGAAAATATCATTCTAATATCCGTCCAGAAAGCCAAACGCGCATACACACATGCATATTCATATAATTACGCATACAAACTTTCAACTAACGCAGAATATGTGCATATAAAACTGCGAATCGAATAAATGAGTGATTTAGAAAAGATCATTAATAATTGTAGATTAGGGCAATCGTGAAAGACGTGTCGTATATGCAGTACATAGTCTCATATTTGACTCAGGTTCAAATCCTGTGCACGGTTTTTTGTTCGATATTTTTATTTCATTTTTTATATTTGGTTTAATTGAAATTGATTTAAAATAGTGTATTCAGGTTTTTCTAATACCTGTTTTTTATAAATTTATTTTCTATATAACATTATTAACACTTCATTTGAATTAATTTATATGTAAAACAGCCATAATGGCAATCATATGAATATGCATTCCTATATTTAATCTCTTCAGTCAAATCTGAACTACTTACATACACATATTGATGCGAAAATATTCTAATATCCATGGATGCATCCAGAAAGCCAAACGCGCATACACGCATATGTATACAAATATATGCAAACCTTCAACGAACGCAAAATGTATGCATATAAAAAAAACAACTGCGACCGTCTTCTTGTCCGTCAGTGAAAAGATGGGATATGTATACCCTATGAGCAAAAAGAACCGGGAAGGTGATGTTGACTGTTTCCTTCGATTGCCAAGGCATAGTCCACCATGAGTACCTTCCATCGGGCCAGACAGTCAATAGAGAATATTATTTATTCGTTTTGAAACCTTAGAGAGATGCTGTGTGTTGCAAACCGCCGGAAATGTGAGCAAACAATTCTCAGATTTTGCATGGTGATAACGCGCCATCGCACTGATCAAAGAGAATACAAATCGGCCTGCCGGGAGTGTTTGGAGGACTGGGTTAAGCGTTGGCACATGTGTGTTCCTTCAGACGGGTCATATTTTGAAGGAGATAATATAAATTTTCCTTAAATTTAACTCTGTTTTGTTTAATTTAAACATTCCCGGTACTTTCTGATCATAAGGTACATACATGCGGCTTTGCGGACAGCAATGTGTGATTCGCTGGAAGTCGCATTAACTCGCGACTGTCGCACAGTTAGAAGACATATTTACATACATATAAGGGTGCATACATACATACGGAGCCGCGGCCACTCGACATGACAAAAATTTAAGATTTATCAAATATTGGCAAATAATTCCACGCGAAATATTCCAATATTGACTATTTTCGAATGGTCGCGAAAATTGGCATATGGGCGGCTCGTTTTATGAATGAAATTGAAATATGAGCTCTAACTTATGAATGAACTTTTTGTTTTGTTCCAAATTGTTCAGCGCCGTCGCTGATAGAATCATGGCCGCTGCGACTGCGTCTACGAATGTATTTTGTTTTTGTAGTCGCTAGGCTTAGATTTTAGCTTTGCGCGATATGCGCATGTGAGGTATGTGTTTTTGTTGTGTTCTAGAACATTTTAGAATGTGCGGTGGCAAAGCGGCCATGGCGTTGCGCTTGCTGTTGCTTTTGCGTCTATCAAAGTACATATCGTGTTTTTGTAAGTACAATATTAGGAATATCGACTGGTGAAAGACAAAAGTACACGGAAGCAAGAAGGGAGCGCTGTGCTCGCGCATATACATATGCATGAATGTATGAACGTGCATGGATGTAGTAACATATGAATACAATTATTTTGTAGGAAGTTTAGAAGGCAAGTAGGTATATATATGTATGTATGTATATATGCTAGGACATAAAGTCGGTATATATACATACATAGAGCAGAATTGTTTTTGCACTTGTTAGGAAGAAACTCGCTAGTGCGTATGTGTATTTGTCTTGTAAGAATGTGATGTGCTGTGACTTGTGTACATACATAAGTCAAGGTTATTTGGGCATACATGCATATGTACATATGTATGAAAGGAAGATGATGTTCTTGCGCTTGTGCATTATTGTTTTTCATATACAAATGTACATACCTACATATGTATGTAAATGCTGTCGAATACATAAACTATAAATTGACATACAATATAAAATAAGTGTTGATTTATCTTAAACCGTTTTTTTTTTCTTAATGCAAATACCTCCTATTGACATGTACATACATATTATGTATGTATATTGTCATATACCATCATTTATGTACATATAGAGTATACGTTCATTTATGAATGTATGTAATGAAAAACTTCATGAATTACTTTCAGAACTTTATTAAAATTAATTCGATTCGCGCGCATGCACAAAACCTTGGTTCACAACGCAGGCGCAGAAATAAACGCACTGCGTATTTATCCTCCCCATGTGACTCGGCATCAATTCTCGCCGCCAATTTTTTTTTTTTTTTAAATGTGTTTTTTTTAATGTAATCGTAAAAAATTTTTAATAAATTTTATGTATCCGCTTATCATTTCAAAAGTAACAAAATGGTAAAAAAATAAGCAGTCGAAGAAATAAATGCACCGCCTATTTTTCCTCGCCACATGTTAGACTCGATTTCAATTCCCAGTGCAAACCTTTTTTTATTAATTTTTTTTTTAATTCGTTTTTTTTATGTAATTAAAAAAAATTATGTAATAAATTTTACGTATTCGCTTATTATTTCAAAAAATACGAAAATAGTAAAAACTTAATTAGTTTAATGTATTTATCCTCCCCACGTGACTCGGCATCAATTCTCGGTGGAAATTTTTTTTTTTTCGTTTTAAAATTTTTTTTTTAATGTAATCGTAAAAAAATTTTTAATAAATTTTATGTATCCGCTTATCATTTCAAAAGTAACAAAATGGTCAAAAAATAAGCAGTCGAAGAAATAAACGCACCGCCTATTTTTCCTCGCCACATGTTAGACTCGAGTTCAATTCCCGGTGCAAACTTTTTTTATAAATTTTATTTTTTAAAATGGTTTTTTTTTTAATGTAATTGAAAAAAAAAAAATTATGTAATAAATTTTACGTATTCGCTTATTATTTCAAAAATACGAAAATAGTACAAATTTAATTGGTTTAATGTCGAGGTGAGAAATGTGTTGTGTGTTGAGGTGAAAGATGTGTGGTGTTTCTAATTCTTGTGTGGGCAAAAGACAGTGAGGTGTCTATAAACTCGGTGTGCTAAATGACCTTATTACAAATCTTTCAGATCTCAATTGTACTAAAAAAAGCTTACAGTAACATTTGCACCTTCTCATTGCATTAACATTCTCTGCCCGTACTGCACCTTTTGTGACGGCGCAGTTGAAGCTGAAGAGCATATCTTCTTTGTCTGCCCCCGGTTTGAGCTAGAAAGGGAAGATTTGAGTGATAGGGTTAGGAGGCCAATAATGGGTCGTAACCTGGTAGATATCATGCTTGACTCAGAAGTACGTACATTAGTCCGCTGTCAGTAATATGGCAAGACTAGTAATTAGGAGGAAAAAGGGGGCTGGGGTAGCAGTTTTAGTGGGTGAGTCGAAAGGCAAGCTCCACACTTTTCGGCTTTCAATGATTTTGCCGCCTCTAGAAAAAACAAAACAAAAAAAAAAAACACATCGGTGTTATCAGTTACAATTTTTCATTGTTTACTAAGCATAAGTCAAAAGCCAACAAATGCAAGTAGTTCACTTATATATAATTAACATTATTCAACATTGCTTTTAAGTTATTTTAATAAAAAAAAAGAATCTTAGTTTATTTTGTAAATGATATCGAAATGTACTGTTTGGCAACACTGTGTGGTGAGAGAACAATCAGCTGACACGATTTTACGGAGTTATCCAAAATCCTACGATGAAATCTACGATACTACGGAACGGAAGGGTGGTGATTTTTCATTTACATGGGGCTCTCATTAGTTTCATCGTATCACCTGATGCGGGCCTGCGTTTATGTTGGTGACTGTGAGCACCATTATGGTCGCGGTATTGTATAGCATAACAAAAACTAATCCATTCTTTAGTTCGAGCTCATATTTCTAGGAGCAACGTACTTTCATTCTTATAACTACCCGCCCATATGACAGTTTTTCTCAACGATGACAAAACTCTATATCTCCATACTGGAATATTTTTTAAAGAAATATTTGCCAAAATTTGGTGAATCGTGAATATTTGTCATGTTATGCATATTTGCACCCGCATATGTATGCAAATGTGTATGATATATCTTCTAAATACTTGACAGCTGCAGCTGCTGTGCGTCAAGTGTGCGTAGGAGTGTACAGTAAGACGCAAAAACCACAACAAGTAGCTTATAAAAAAGTTCTGGCCCGGACACTTCAATACTAGAGAAATTTTCGAAACAATTATTTTTTGTTCTCTGATAGTAGGTAAATATTAAATAACATGAAGACATATATATACAGGGTGGGCCAAATAAGACCTACTAATGGGAAGCACAAATAACTTATTTATTTTTTGACATATTTATTTATTTTTTTTTTTGTAGGTTATAATTGAATTGGAGGAAATTTATTATGGAACCCTACCGCAAGACCACCAACAACGACTACAATACGCTATTCGTTTTACACAATTAGCCACACAAATTTATTTTTTAAATATTGTTTTGATGTCGGATGAAGCGCATTTCCATTTAAATGGTTATGCCAACAAACCAAACTGTAGATTGTGGTGCTCTGAAAATCTTAGGGCAACACACCAACATTAGTTGCATCCATCTAAATGTACTGTTTGGTGCGGTGTTATGGCCACTAGAGTTAGCGGTCCATATTTCTTCGAAAATGAGGATGAAACGCCGGAATCGATTTCAGGAGCTTCTTACAGAACATTGATTGAAAATTTTTTGCGTCCAATTGCGGAGCAGTATCCCAATTTGTGGTTTCAAGAAGATGGAGTAACTGCGCATACTGCTAGGCAAACTATGGACCTGCTGCGTGAAATTTTTAGCGAACGTCTGATTTCCAAAAATTCATATTTCCCTTGGCCACCTCGTTCGCCAGATTTGACTGCGCCCGATTTCTTTTTATGAGGATATTTAAAAGACAAAGTGTATCTTAATAAACCAGATTCTATTAGACAGCTGAAGAAAAATATTCGGGACGAAATACTGAACATTCAACCAGAAACATTATGTGGTGTAATGGAAAACGCGTTAAAAGAGCCAATCTTTGTATCGAGAAAAATGGTGGACATTTGTCTGATGTAATATTTCATACATAATTTCCATAAAATATATTCCATGTATAAGAACAATTAACCAAATGATTATTGCAAAAGTTATTTGTGTTTAACATTAGTAGGTCTTATTTGGCCCACCCTGTATATATATGACATAGCACATATACGAGTATGTTTATGAGATATAGGCGCAAAGTTAGAAACTTACACTGAAATAGGAGTGCGAATTATTTGGATGTTACTGTACATACATTCAGCCTTCGGATAAAGCCCAAAGTGCCAAATATTTAATAATATTTAATATTGAAGCTTCTGTGAGCTGTGTTCACATACAGGGCTTTTCATAACAACAGGGACCAAAGCAGCAAATCGTTAAACTGAAATTTTTCAGTCAATAAGCATTTGTTATTTTTAAAATGTATTTCATACTTTTCTTCTTGAACATTAAAATTCACATATCGAATAATAATGTACTAATTGATAGTAGGGACCTAAAAAGTTATTAAAGTAAAGTATGAAACAATTTTGTAGACGCTAATAATTTATAATTTTTAACACAATGCTGTGCCTATGAATGTGCCCTGGATTCCTTTTACGGAATCGTAATATTTTTGCTGCGGCAAGTGCACACAGTCGCATATGTATATACATATATACATACATATATATAATTCACGTACATGAAAAAAATTTCAGCCGGTATAAAACGAGTTGGTAGAAATTTGTTTTCGACACGTTTCGTACCCTCCCACAATCACACCCTCCGCGGGTGCGCCAGCTCACGTTCACTTTCGTTATTCATGAAAGCTAAATCACAAGTATAGTCAAGAATTTAACGGTATAAAAACACAGTCCAAAATCGACCCCTGGCTCCCGGACTATTACTTCTTTTATCTGCTCTTATTTCACTGCCTTCATTTGCATTTGTATTCTCTGTTGTTACAATATTCATAAAACGTAATTGCTGGCAGAGGCTGTCCACCGTGCCATAACACTTTAACTAGTGTAACAATTCTCCTTTTTGATACTGTTGATCAATTGAATTTTGCGGATTCTTCACTTTAAGGTCGATTGTAGGTGATGAGCTTTGCCGCTTAATATTTGAAATAAATAGAGACGCCTTTATGTACATAGCTGCAAACCGTAGTTCTTTGAAGGTTGTTTGAAGGTTTTGAGCGTAGATCACTTTAGTACCTATTTAAAATTCATCAATATCACATTTTACCACTATTCGACTTATATTATATTTAATATCACTATAGTCCAGGATTTCATTTATACTTATATATTTTAATTTTTTTATACTTTTTGCTTTTTAGGTTCTTATAGGATCATTTTCGTTGATCCTACCAAATGCGCCAGTAAAGGATCTTAATTTACTTTATGAATAAAAAAAATATTTATTAGTTTGTTTATTTATTACTACATGATTGATAAACGAAGACTGAACTCAATTATTATTAATTCAAAGTCTTTTTTTAAGAAAAAATGTCATTCTTAGCATTTTCGTTAATTATTTTGGTAAACAATTCTAGTGAACTGGTAACAACGTAAACGTAAAAAAATTCAACTTGCAATTTGGTAAACAGGAAACGTAAAAAAATTGAACTTGCAATTTGGTAAACGGGAAACGTAAAAAAATTGAGCTTGCAAAAAAAAAATGTTTAATGCACTTGCACAATTCCACTGAACTGTTTACCAATTAAAATAAATTAAATAAAAATGATAAAAGTGCAACTTAATGAATTTTGCGTGTGAACCAAAAATATGTTGGCGCGTTTACCTAACTTTCCGGAGGCGTTTATTTATAAGAAAAAATAGGGTGGTACTATATTATATTATATAGAGATTAAGTGTCACTAAAACAGAAAATCTCGTTGATGAAAGGTTTTTTTCGTCCAACTCTTCGATTATAATTGTTCTTTCGCAACACTATACGTATACTTTCGGGGTTGAAGTTAATATTCAGGTGCAGGGCGACATCTGTTGCGAGCTTAGGAGCGCTCAAATTTGAATTTTTCTCAATTTGTTGCACTATCCACCGTTCATCTTCATCCGAAAACAGTTTTGGTCGTCCCGATTTCTTCTTATTTTCAACGGATTTTGGTTTTTTGAAACGTTTTATCACGTCGTATACACACTATTTCTGCGATTTCTCGAACGGTTTTACCCTTTTCATGATGACAAATAATTAAATTTCTGACTTGAATTGAGCTTTGCCCACGCTGTTTACCCCATGCTATGATTTCTTTATTGAAGCAGTGTACATACTGTTAAGCCAAATGGCTTATAGTTTTAATTATTAATTTAATTTTATATATTTAATTTAAGTTTAATCAATATTTTCATAATTTCCTAAATTCCATAATTTCTCGTAAATTAGCAATATTAAGCTTACTGTTTTCTAAAAATACTGTTTAATTTTTGTATATGAGTTTAAAAATACCACTATATATGTATAAGCACATAACGTAACATAGCAATACATATTTACTTGAATTATATAAATTTGAACTTAATCCGTTAGGCTAAGAGACTATAAAAACTTGAACTCAGGAATAAATAAACGACTCGTAAAGATACACCGAACGCGCTCGCAGTTTATTCTACTTCCGTGTGATAG
Organism: Anastrepha obliqua; assembly: GCF_027943255.1. Lineage (NCBI taxonomy): Eukaryota > Metazoa > Arthropoda > Insecta > Diptera > Tephritidae > Anastrepha > Anastrepha obliqua. The sequence goes on from NC_072897.1 coordinate 6,909,668, forward strand.
AAAGTAGTCCCCAGGCAATTGTTGTATTCGCGCATTTTCCACATAAAATAACTTACCTATAATCAAAAAAACGCTTAAGATTTTGCATGGCGCCCGAGCAGGGACTAAGTGCGTGAAAACATAATTATAAAAATAAACATAAATAATCCGTTTGTGCTAAAAAATAAATTGGTGAACATAATCAATACGGAAATTATTTCCAAATATAAAAATCAATAAACATATAAAAACAATAAGTGCTTTAATTAGCAACAACAATTGCCTGCGCGTTTTATATTCTTGCAAGTCCGTTTTCGCATCGAGTGACAAAAACAAACAAACCAACAAACTAACATAAAAACCACCCCGACTAAAAGCTCAGTAACTAAATCCAATACACGATCACACTGTGTGACAAACATGGTGTGATGAAAAAAAAAATTGCTTTCGTTTAAACGGTCACACATGTTGTCATACTTCATTTCTCTGTTATTTGTGAACGAAGCAACATGGCACGCGAGTTACATAAATAAAATAATGAACAATAAGTAAAAGTAATTGGAAACGCATTTCCTGTTTTGCAACAGTTTGACTTACTTGAAAAAGTGTGGGAAAGGAAATGCTGAATAAGATATTGACAACAATTTTGTAAAATTAAATATTAAATGCAAAGTAAGCAAATACATATGTATATTAGTTTAAGTCTAAATGTAATAATTGAAAATATAATAAATCAGTTGTTGAGAAGCCCTTAAAGGCAAAAGTAATCTTTGTTCTTTCTTTTATTTTTTTTCTCTCCCGCTTGAGTAGAATACAAAATTGGCGCAGTCGGTAGGATCCTTTAAAAAGTAAAAGGATCCAGTGAAACGAAATACGGGCGGTGAATAAACTAAAATTTTTTATAACACCCAAATCCTAATCCTGCGAATCCGTAGCCAACTCAGGAGTTGACCGGACCCTCCAGAGTATAACTTAACATACTTATAACCTAAAAGATAAAGTGCAGTGAACATTGATTCAATAAAAAGGAAAATGGAACACCACTAAATATAAAGTGCAGTGAACAATTCTTCATTACAAAGAACAGTGGACACCACAAAATATAGGGTTATTCAATAGTGCAGTGAATACACGGAAATTCGTGTACTAGCCACTAAACGATAATCAAGTGAAAAGCTACAAGAAAAGTACAAAAATTCGGCAAGCCAGGCAGAAGGAATTTGATGAGAGTAGGATGGAGCAGGCCCAACAAGAAATGGCACCGGTAGATCTAGTAGAGCAGCTCGCACGAAGGGAGCAGCAACTCGAGCAACTAAGATTGGCCTACCTAGATCTACAACAAAGGCAACAACAAGACCAACACAGACTGGACAGAATACTGAAGAACATCAACCACCTTCCAGCATTCACAGGACACGGAGACACAACAATAAACTCATTCTTCAGTAGCGTGGAATATTTAATATCAACACTCGAAGATGAAGGACAGAAAAAAGAAGCAGTAAGAACTACATATACTACATATACTACAAAACAATCCAAGGAGAAGCTAAAAACGCAATCATCAACATCCCGGAACCGGACAACTGGAAACTAATTAAACACACACTGAAATTGAGGTATAAACCAGACACAGAGCCTCATGAAATCTACAAGCAAGTTGCCAATTTACGAGTCAATACGGTAAGTGAGTTAATTACTGTAATTCAGAATATTAAGTATAAAACTGACGAGTTAATAGTATATTATAATGGTGAACTTGGCATAGACTTGACAAACATAGACAGCTTGTTAGTGAATACTATAAAAGAGATGACCCAAGGGACATTACTCGACAAAATTTACGAACAAAGACAATTAAAAGATATTTTGTATATAATGAATCAAAGAAGGTTTGAAGACACGTGCATAAGACCCGAATACAAGAGATTCGGAAGAGAAGAAAAACATAAAGGACAATTTCATAATAAAACATCGTATAATAATCAGAATAGGACATATAATAATCAAAATAGGGATGAAAGAAATAACCGACAATTTCAAGAAAGAAATAAGTGGACTAATGATTTTTATAGGCGCGAAGAGCAAAACGCTTTTAATAATCCTTTAAATAATTCGGGAAGATACAGATTCCAAAATGACGCAAGAAATAATAACACCCCAAGACAGTTCCAACGTGTGCCACAAATGGGACACGCTAGGCCGTATTCCAACCAAGTTCGCTGGCAACCGCCTAGACAAAACCGCACGGAACCCATGGAAGTGGACAATATTGAAAGGTGTTATAACAATCCTCGAGTGGCAGGACACCCTAATCATAAGTTTGGCCAAGATCGCTTAAATTTAGGTAGGCAAAGCCCAGAAGGACCTGAAAATAATAATACCATTTTTTTTACGAGGCAGCCACTGAATGCCTGCCAAAGATAACATTAAAGATCGTAAATAAAGAATACGTACCACTAATAGATACAGGTGCCAGTCTTAGTTTAATTAATAAGGAAATAAATGATTTTGATATATATAAATTAAAATATCCCATAACATTTAGTACATTAACAAATAAAGATACAATAAATTATGAAGTGCACACAAAAAGCCCGGAGCAATTTAATTTACCTAACAATGCCAGGATTCGTTGGAAGATCACCCCATTAAAAAGGAGAACTTATGATTTCATTATAGGTATCGATATATTAAACTTTTTAAATGCCCAAATAAATATAGAAAAAGGACAAATAACACTAAATGGAAAAATATCTTATTTTATTAATAACCCATATAAATTTAATCAAATTTACATGCTTGAAACTGGTGATCCTAAATTTGAAAGGCTTCAATTAAATCATTTAAATAATGAAGAACGTAGTGAAATTATAAAATTACTAAACCGATATAACAAATTATTGTTTAGAGAAGGCGATTTATTAACTAATACAACAGAAATTTAGCATGAGATAAAAACCATTACGCAACAGCAAATCTATTCAAAGCTATATAACTAGATACCCACCTCAACATGAAGCAGAAGTAAGGAAACAGATCAGAGAAATGGAGGAACAAGGTATAATTAGAAAAAGCCATTCAAGATATGCAAGCCCACTTATAGTCGTACCCAAAAAAACGGATAATTCAGGCGAAAAAAAATATAGAATAGTTGTCGACTATAGAAAGCTTAACGAAATAACCTTAGACGACAAATATCCTTTACGCAATATAGACTCAATTCTAGACAAATTAGGTAGAGCGCAATATTTTACGACATAGACTTAGCGAAAGAGTATCATCAGATTTTAGTAAAGGAGGAAGACAGAGAAAAAACTGCCTTCGTAACTCCTCATGGTCTATATGAATTTATGAGAATGCCATTTGGTCTTAAAAATGCGCCAGCCACATTCCAACGGCTGATGAATGAAATCTTGAGAGATCATATTAACAAAACCTGTGTAGTATACTTAGATGATATACTAATCTTTAGTACTTCTTTAACTGAGCATATTAAAGCAATAAGAGACATTTTCGAAATTCTCGAAAGTAAAAATTTGAAGATACAAGTTGACAAATGCAATTTTCTTAAAAAAGAAACAGAATTTTTAGGGCACATTTTAACAAAGGATGGCATGAAACCAAACCCAAATAAAATAACAATTATCCAAAATTTAGAATTACCCAAACCCGAAAAACAGATAAAAAGTTTTTTGGGAATAACAGGTTATTATCGCAAATTCATAAAAGATTATGCGAAAGTAGCTCAACCGATAACAAAATACCTAAAGAAAGGCGCAAAAATTAATGTAAAAGATCCAACATACATTGAAGCTTTCGAAAAGTTAAAAACATTAATAAGTACACATCCTATTTTACGTTATCCCGATTTCAATAAACAATTCACATTGACAACGGATGCATCCAACTATGCGATTGGTGCAGTACTATCGCAAGAAGGTCACCCAGTGTGCTACGCTTCAAGAACATTAAATAACCATGAGAAAAACTATTCTGCAACGGATAAAGAACTCCTAGCAATAATGTGGAGTGTAAATTATTTTAGGCCTTACATATATGGTAAAAAATTTAAAATCCTTACTGATCACCAGCCAATTAAATATCTCCATTCCAAATACAAAGGAAAAGGCATGTCACCCAGGCACCAGCGATGGCTATTAAAATTAGGTGAATACCAATTTGAGATAGAATACCTAAAAGGAAAAGAAAATAAAGTGGCAGATTTTTTAAGTAGATTAGAAAATAGTGAGGACACTATTTCAGAAAAAGCGGGGAGTGAAAATACCATGGTAGAAAATACCAATATTTTAAATTTTTTTTCAGTTAACAATATAGAAGATGATGTTACAATGGCAACAGTACATTCAGCCGAGGAAGAATTGGGTGATCATTTTTTTATAAAAGAAGAAATTGTGAATAAGTACAAAACCCAAATAATATTAACAAATAATAAAACGGAAAAATTTAAGGAAGTACATGGGAAAAGAATTATTTTTATTGCCGAAGGTGACTTTAACCTAATGGGAGACATTTTTAGAAGATACATTTCAAAAGGGAAAATAGGGATATTTTCGGAACTATCCGAACACAACTATAATATGGTACAAGAGAAGCTTATAGATATGTATTCAAACGATAGCCAGATTAATTTTACTAAGTGCACCATGAGAGCACAGGACATTGAAACTGAAGTGGAAGCAGTAAAACAAATATCACTGTATCATGTAAGAGAGAGTATGCACTCTGGCATACAAGAAACTTATAATAAAATCAAAAATATAATATATTTTCCAAAACTCATGGAACTCATCCAAGTGGTAATTAATCAATGTGACATTTGCCAACAAGTAAAGTATGAACGACATCCGATTAAAAATAAATTTCATTACACAGAAACTCATTCAGATAAAAACCAAATCATACATATGGATACATACGTAATCAAAGGATTTACCTTTTTGACGACAATAGATAAATTTTCAAAATTTGGCGCAGCGTATCCATTGAATGACAGAAATCATATGACTATAATAGAAAAACTAGAAGAACATATCACTAAAATAGTAAAACCAGATAAAATAATAGCAGACAATGAATTTAAGACAATAAGAATAAGGGAATTTCTAACAGAACAAGGAATCGAGTTACATTTATCTAAGCCCAACAGCCATACAGGAAATGCCGATATAGAAAGATTTCATAATACGATGGCAGAAAAGTTTAGGATTTTGTACCAAACTAATAAAAATTTACCTATCCAACAATTAATTCAACGAACAATCAGAAATTATAACGAAAGGTATCATTCAAGTATTAAATGTGCACCAAAAGACGTTCAGGAAGGACGTTTAGATCTAGGAAAAATTAAACAAAACTTAGAAGAATGCAAAAGAAAGAAAATTGATAAACTTAATTTAAAAAGAGAGGACTATAAAGAAAAAAGACGTGAGGGATTCATAAAGAACTACAAAGCAGTTAGGCACAAAGAACAACCTAAATATAAAGAAGGACTGTTAAAAATATTCATCCATGCAACATTAAAAGACAATATAAATTTACAGATAATGACCATACTCATACTAATAATGACCTCGACACCGATAATTAAAGGAGAACTGACCAAAATTGAGTTAAAAGACCAAACAGGATTCACGGACATTCAGTTAGGACTTCAGGAAATAGTTAAGGATACAGATATAGTACTCCATATAATTGACGTTAAACAAATAGAAGATATTATTAATGAAATGACAGAAAATACTATACAAGTAAAGACAATTAACAAAAATGTATTACAAACAGAATTATTAGAAGCGAGAAATAAGTTAATGACATTAATACCAATAGAAAAAAACATAAGAGAGGACTTGTAAACGCAATAGGTACTGTAGCAAAATGGACATTTGGCACAATGGACGATGACGACAGACAGACAATTCAAAAACATTTAACACAAACGGGCGAAATGTTGAATCAACAAATACACATAAATAAACATTTTAATTTGACAATGAAACAAATAAGAAATATTGTACAAGATGATAGGAAAGAAATTGAAAAAGGATTTAACAGTATAAATAAATTCATAGACGAAGAAAATCAACAACATATGTACTTACAACAGATGACAAAAATTCAGTTAATAAAAAGTAAAATAGAACAAATCCAAGACAATGTAGTCGCAGCCAAATATGGTCTAGTTCACCCAAATATTCTAACAAATCAGGAAATTACCAATTATAACATTGATTTCCATAAATTAAAATATTTACAACTAGGAATAGCAACTTTTAATAATACCTATCTAATATTAAGCATTAAAATTCCAAAATCATTCATACAAATAAAAATAAGAAAAATTGTACTACTACCAAATAAGAATAAAAAAGAAATAGAAGCAGAAATAGAGGAAGTTTTTACTTATAAAGATAAAATTATGAAATTTGAAGAAAATAAACATTTCAGACAACTAAAACCCAGCACTCATTGTATAATAACAAAAAAATTGTAAATTAATATCAAGTAAAGAATTAGAAATTATAGCACTAGACGAAAAAACAGTCCTAGTTAAAAATGCATTCAATTTATTTGTAAATAACACATGTAACATAAATGACACTGTTTTGAACGGAAATTACGCAATCCAATTTAACAATTGTTCAATAAAAATTAATGATTATTATTACTCTAATTGGATTGAAAGACTCGAAGGAAATATTATGAGATTGCAATATGACAATATAAAGAATTTTACAGAAAAACTTACATTCGAACAAATAGATGAAGAGAATAAAATAAATTTCAAAAATATATCTAATTTGAAAATTCATAACAAAATCATATACGGGTGTAATTTCTTTCTAATTTTAACAATAATATTAATAATTGTCATTTGGAGAACAAAACTAAAATATATTAAAATAAATCTAAATAAAAGAATTCAGGAGAATTCTAATCTAAAGGGGGGAGAAGTTACATATTCAATTTCAAAGACAAATTCACATTGTAAAACAGACGAAATTGATGAGTTTGTAAATAAAATAATGAACAATAAGTAAAAGTAATTGGAAACGCATTTCCTGTTTTGCAACAGTTTGACTTACTTGAAAAAGTGTGGGAAAGGAAATGCTGAATAAGATATTGACAACAATTTTGTAAAATTAAATATTAAATGCAAAGTAAGCAAATACATATGTATATTAGTTTAAGTCTAAATGTAATAAATGAAAATATAATAAATCAGTTGTTGAGAAGCCCTTCAAGGCAAAAGTAATCTTTGTTCTTTCTTTTATTTTTTTTCTCTCCCGCTTGAGTAGAATACAAAATTGGCGCAGTCGGTAGGATCCTTTAAAAAGTAAAAGGATCCAGTGAAACGAAATACGGGCGGTTAATAAACTAAAATTTTTTATAACACTCAAATCCTAATCCTGCGAATCCGTAGCCAACTCAGGAGTTGACCGGACCCTCCAGAGTATAACTTAACACCTTAACTTATAACCTAAAAGATAAAGTGCAGTGAACATTGATTCAATAAAAAGGAAAATTGAACACCACTAAATATAAAGTGCAGTGAACAATTCTTCATTACAAAGAACAGTGGACACCACAAAATATAGGGTTATTCAATAGTGCAGTGAATACACGGAAATTCGTGTACTAGCCACTGAACGATAATCAAGTGAAAAGCTACAAGAAAAGTACAAAAATTCGGCAAGCCAGGCAGAAGGAATTTGATGAGAGTAGGATGGAGCAGGCCCAACAAGAAATGGCACCGGTAGATCTAGTAGAGCAGCTCGCACGAAGGGAGCAGCAACTCGAGCAACTAAGATTGGCCTACCTAGATCTACAACAAAGGCAACAACAAGACCAACACAGACTGGACAGAATACTGAAGAACATCAACCACCTTCCAGCATTCACAGGACACGGAGACACAACAATAAACTCATTCTTCAGTAGCGTGGAATATTTAATATCAACACTCGAAGATGAAGGACAGAAAAAAGAAGCAGTAAGAACTACATATACTACAGGGTAGGCCATTTAAAGCGGGCCCATCGGGCAACCCTATAACTTTTGACAGGAACGTCAGATCGACTAATGACATAGCGCGTTGGAAGCGTCAGTCCAAGACAATTTTTACCATGGAGCAGTACACTCCAAAAGAACGCGCTGAAATAATTCAGCTTTACATCCAAAATAACTTCTCAATTGTGAAAACTCAACGTGCGTTTAAAAAAAAAAATAAAGTTAAAAGTGCGCCATCCAAAAGCACTTTACAGCGTTTATACGCAAAATTTATTAACCACGGTAGTCTCAGCAATACCAGCCACGCATCCAGACAACGTACACGACGTTCTGCTGAAAATATCGAGGCTGTACGAGCCAGTGTTGAGGAGGCTCCGCGAACATCGAGTTATCCCAATGTTTATGCCAATCATCGAAGAAAATGACATGGAAGGCTACTGGTTCCAACAGGACGGGGCTACATGCCACACTTCACGCGCTACAATCGATTTTTTGAAGCCATTGTTCCCTGGAAGGTTGATTTCGAAAAATGGTGATTTTCCGTGGCCACCGAGATCACCAGATTTGACGCCACCGGACTTTTATTTGTGGGGTTATCTGAAATCCAAGGTATATATCAACAAGCCAAGGACTCTAACTCAACTTAAAAACAATATCCGACGCGAAATCGCCGCCATACCGGCCGAAATATTGGGCAAAACGATGGAAAACGCCGAAAAAAGGGCACATTTGGCCATCAAGGCCAGAGGCAAACATTTGAAGGATATCATTTTTAAAAACTAGCTGGAACAAATCTCCTTGAATCAAAATAAATGATTTTTCATATCAACACAAAAAAAAATGTTTTTTTCAATGTTTTTTTTTTCAGAAACAAATGGGCCCGCTTTAAATGGCCTACCCTGTACATATACTACAAAACAATCCAAGGAGAAGCTAAAAACGCAATCATCAACATCCCGGAACCGGACAACTGGAAACTAATTAAAGACACACTGAAATTGAGGTATAAACCAGACACAGAGCCTCATGAAATCTACAAGCAAGTTGCCAATTTACGAGTCAATACGGTAAGTGAGTTAATTACTGTAATTCAGAATATTAAGTATAAAACTGACGAGTTAATAGTATATTATAATGGTGAACTTGAAGAAGAGAAGAAGTGAAGAGATGACCCAAGGGACATTACTCGACAAAATTTACGAACAAAGACAATTAAAAGATATTTTGTATATAATGAATCAAAGAAGGTTTGAAGACACGTGCATAAGACCCGAATACAAGAGATTCGGAAGAGAAGAAAAACATAAAGGACAATTTCATAATAAAACATCGTATAATAATCAGAATAGGACATATAATAATCAAAATAGGGATGAAAGAAATAACCGACAATTTCAAGAAAGAAATAAGTGGAATAATGATTTTTATAGGCGCGAAGAGCAAAACGCTTTTAATAATCCTTTAAATAATTCGGGAAGATGCAGATTCCAAAATGACGCAAGAAATAATAACACCCCAAGACAGTTCCAACGTGTGCCACAAATGGGACACGCTAGGCCGTATTCCAACCAAGTTCGCTGGCAACCGCCTAGACAAAACCGCACGGAACCCATGGAAGTGGACAATATTGAAAGGTGTTATAACAATCCTCGAGTGGCAGGACACCCTAATCATAAGTTTGGCCAAGATCGCTTAAATTTAGGTAGGCAAAGCCCAGAAGGACCTGAAATTAATAATACCATTTTTTTTACGAGGCAGCCAGGCAGCCACTGAATGCCTGCCAAAGATAACATTAAAGATCGTAAATAAAGAATACGTACCACTAATAGATACAGGTGCCAGTCTTAGTTTAATTAATAAGGAAATAAATGATTTTGATATATATAAATTAAAATATCCCATAACATTTAGTACATTAACAAATAAAGATACAATAAATTATGAAGTGCACACAAAAAGCCCGGAGCAATTTAATTTACCTAACAATGCTAGGATTCGTTGGAAGATCACCCCATTAAAAGGGAGAACTTATGATTTCATTATAGGTATCGATATATTAAACTTTTTAAATGCCCAAATAAATATAGAAAAAGGACAAATAACACTAAATGGAAAAATATCTTATTTTATTAATAACCCATATAAATTTAATCAAATTTACATGCTTGAAACTGGTGATCCTAAATTTGAAAGGCTTCAATTAAATCATTTAAATAATGAAGAACGTAGTGAAATTATAAGATTACTGAACCGATATAACAAATTATTGTTTAGAGAAGGCGATTTATTAACTAATACAACAGAAATTCAGCATGAGATAAAAACCATTACGCAACAGCAAATCTATTCAAAGCTATATAACTAGATACCCACCTCAACATGAAGCAGAAGTAAGGAAACAGATCAGAGAAATGGAGGAACAAGGTATAATTAGAAAAAGCCATTCAAGATATGCAAGCCCACTTATAGTCGTACCCAAAAAAACGGATAATTCAGGCGAAAAAAAATATAGAATAGTTGTCGACTATAGAAAGCTTAACGAAATAACCTTAGACGACAAGTATCCTTTACGCAATATAGACTCAATTCTAGACAAATTAGGTAGAGCGCAATATTTTACGACATAGACTTAGCGAAAGAGTATCATCAGATTTTAGTAAAGGAGGAAGACAGAGAAAAAACTGCCTTCGTAACTCCTCATGGTCTATATGAATTTATGAGAATGCCATTTGGTCTTAAAAATGCGCCAGCCACATTCCAACGGCTGATGAATGAAATCTTGAGAGATCATATTAACAAAACCTGTGTAGTATACTTAGATGATATACTAATCTTTAGTACTTCTTTAACTGAGCATATTAAAGCAATAAGAGACATTTTCGAAATTCTCGAAAGTAAAAATTTGAAGATACAAGTTGACAAATGCAATTTTCTTAAAAAAGAAACAGAATTTTTAGGGCACATTTTAACAAAGGATGGCATGAAACCAAACCCAAATAAAATTACAATTATCCAAAATTTAGAATTACCCAAAACCGAAAAACAGATAAAAAGTTTTTTGGGAATAACAGGTTATTATCGCAAATTCATAAAAGATTATGCGAAAGTAGCTCAACCGATAACAAAATACCTAAAGAAAGGCGCAAAAATTAATGTAAAAGATCCAACATACATTGAAGCTTTCGAAAAGTTAAAAACATTAATAAGTACACATCCTATTTTACGTTATCCCGATTTCAATAAACAATTCACATTGACAACGGATGCATCCAACTATGCGATTGGTGCAGAACATTAAATAACCATGAGAAAAACTATTCTGCAACGGATAAAGAATTCCTAGCAATAATGTGGAGTGTAAATTATTTTAGGCCTTACATATATGGTAAAAAATTTAAAATCCTTACTGATCACCAGCCAATTAAATATCTCCATTCCAAATACAAAGGAAAAGACATGTCACCCAGGCACCAGCGATGGCTATTAAAATTAGGTGAATACCAATTTGAGATAGAATACCTAAAAGGAAAAGAAAATAAAGTGGCAGGTTTTTTAAGTAGATTAGAAAATAGTGAGGACACTATTTCAGAAAAAGCGGGGAGTGAAAATACCATGGTAGGAAATACCAATATTTTAAATTTTTTTTCAGTTAACAATATAGAAGATGATGTTACAATGGCAACAGTACATTCAGCCGAGGAAGAATTGGGTGATCATTTTTTTATAAAAGAAGAAATTGTGAATAAGTACAAAACCCAAATAATATTAACAAATAATAAAACGGAAGAATTTAAGGAAGTACATGGGAAAAGAATTATTTTTATTGCCGAAGGTGACTTTAACCTAATGGGAGACATTTTTAGAAGATACATTTCAAAAGGGAAAATAGGGATATTTTCGGAACTATCCGAACACAACTATAATATGGTACAAGAGAAGCTTATAGATATGTATTCAAACGATAGCCAGATTAATTTTACTAAGTGCACCATGAGAGCACAGGACATTGAAACTGAAGTGGAAGCAGTAAAACAAATATCACTGTATCATGTAAGAGAGAGTATGCACTCTGGCATACAAGAAACTTATAATAAAATCAAAAATATAATATATTTTCCAAAACTCATGGAACTCATCCAAGTGGTAATTAATCAATGTGACATTTGCCAACAAGTAAAGTATGAACGACATCCGATTAAAAATAAATTTCATTACACAGAAACTCCTTCAGATAAAAACCAAATCATACATATGGATACATACGTAATCAAAGGATCTACCTTTTTGACGACTATAGATAAATTTTCAAAATTTGGCGCAGCGTATCCATTGAATGACAGAAATCATATGACTATAATAGAAAAACTATATTAGAAGAACATATCACTAAAATAGAAAAACCAGATAAAATAATAGCAGACAATGAATTTAAGACAATAAGGATAAGGGAATTTCTAACAGAACAAGGAATCGAGTTACATTTATCTAAGCCCAACAGCCATACAGGAAATGCCGATATAGAAAGATTTCATAATACGATGGCAGAAAAGTTTAGGATTTTGTACCAAACTAATAAAAATTTACCTATCCAACAATTAATTCAACGAACAATCAGAAATTATAACGAAAGGTATCATTCAAGTATTAAATGTGCACCAAAAGACGTTCAGGAAGGACGTTTAGATCTAGGAAAAATTAAACAAAACTTAGAAGAATGCAAAAGAAAGAAAATTGATAAACTTAATTTAAAAAGAGAGGACTATAAAGAAAAAAGACGTGAGGGATTCATAAAGAACTACAAAGCAGTTAGGCACAAAGAACAACCTAAATATAAAAAAGGACTGTTAAAAAATATTCATCCATGCAACATTAAAAGACAATATAAATTTACAGATAATGACCATACTCATACTAATAATTCGACACCGATAATTAAAGGAGAACTGACCAAAATTGAGTTAAAAGACCAAACAGGATTCACGGACATTCAGTTAGGACTTCAGGAAATAGTTAAGGATACAGATATAGTACTCCATATAATTGACGTTAAACAAATAGAAGATATTATTAATGAAATGACAGAAAATACTATACAAGTAAAGACAATTAACAAAAATGTATTACAAACAGAATTATTAGAAGCGAGAAATAAGTTAATGACATTAATACCAATAGAAAAAAACATAAGAGAGGACTTGTAAACGCAATAGGTACTGTAGCAAAATGGACATTTGGCACAATGGACGATGACGACAGACAGACAATTCAAAAACATTTAACACAAACGGGCGAAATGTTGAATCAACAAATACACATAAATAAACATTTTAATTTGACAATGAAACAAATAAGAAATATTGTACAAGATGATAGGAAAGAAATTGAAAAAGGATTTAACAGTATAAATAAATTCATAGACGAAGAAAATCAACAACATATGTACTTACAACAGATGACAAAAATTCAGTTAATAAAAAGTAAAATAGAACAAATCCAAGACAATGTAGTCGCAGCCAAATATGGTCTAGTTCACCCAAATATTCTAACAAATCAGGAAATTACCAATTATAACATTGATTTCCATAAATTAAAATATTTACAACTAGGAATAGCAACTTTTAATAATACCTATCTAATATTAAGCATTAAAATTCCAAAATCATTCATACAAATAAAAATAAGAAAAATTGTACTACTACCAAATAAGAATAAAAAAGAAATAGAAGCAGAAATAGAGGAAGTTTTTACTTATAAAGATAAAATTATGAAATTTGAAGAAAATAAACATTTCAGACAACTAAAACCCAGCACTCATTGTATAATAACAAAAAAATTGTAAATTAATATCAAGTAAAGAATTAGAAATTATAGCACTAGACGAAAAAACAGTCCTAGTTAAAAATGCATTCAATTTATTTGTAAATAACACATGTAACATAAATGACACTGTTTTGAACGGAAATTACGCAATCCAATTTAACAATTGTTCAATAAAAATTAATGATTATTATTACTCTAATTGGATTGAAAGACTCGAAGGAAATATTATGAGATTGCAATATGACAATATAAAGAATTTTACAGAAAAACTTACATTCGAACAAATAGATGAAGAGAATAAAATAAATTTCAAAAATATATCTAATTTGAAAATTCATAACAAAATCATATACGGGTGTAATTTCTTTCTAATTTTAACAATAATATTAATAATTGTCATTTGGAGAACAAAACTAAAATATATTAAAATAAATCTAAATAAAAGAATTCAGGAGAATTCTAATCTAAAGGGGGGAGAAGTTACATATTCAATTTCAAAGACAAATTCACATTGTAAAACAGACGAAATTGATAAGTTTGTAAATAAAATAATGAACAATAAGTAAAAGTAATTGGAAACGCATTTCCTGTTTTGCAACAGTTTGACTTACTTGAAAAAGTGTGGGAAAGGAAATGCTGAATAAGATATTGACAACAATTTTGTAAAATTAAATATTAAATGCAAAGTAAGCAAATACATATGTATATTAGTTTAAGTCTAAATGTAATAATTGAAAATATAATAAATCAGTTGTTGAGAAGCCCTTCAAGGCAAAAGTAATCTTTGTTCTTTCTTTTATTTTTTTTCTCTCCCGCTTGAGTAGAATACAAAATTGGCGCAGTCGGTAGGATCCTTTAAAAAGTAAAAGGATCTAGTGAAACGAAATACGGGCGGTGAATAAACTAAAATTTTCTATAACACCCAAATCATAATCCTGCGAATCCGTAGCCAACTCAGGAGTTGACCGGACCCTCCAGAGTATAACTTAACATACTTATAACCTAAAAGATAAAGTGCAGTGAACATTGATTCAATAAAAAGGAAAATTGAACACCACTAAATATAAAGTGCAGTGAACATTTCTTCATTACAAAGAACAGTGGACACCACAAAATATAGGGTTATTCAATAGTGCAGTGAATACACGGAAATTCGTGTACTAGCCACTAAACGATAATCAAGTGAAAAGCTATAAGAAAAGTACAAAAATTCGGCAAGCCAGGCAGAAGGAATTGGATGAGAGTAGGATGGAGCAGGCCCAACAAGAAATGGCACCGGTAGATCTAGTAGAGCAGCTCGCACGAAGGGAGCAGCAACTCGAGCAACTAAGATTGGCCTACCTAGATCTACAAAAAAGGCAACAACAAGACCAACACAGACTGGACAGAATACTGAAGAACATCAACCACCTTCCAGCATTCACAGGACACGGAGACACAACAATAAACTCATTCTTCAGTAGAGTGGAATATTTAATATCAACACTCGAAGATGAAGGACAGAAAAAAGAAGCAGTAAGAACCATATACTACAAAACAATCCAAGGAGAAGCTAAAAACGCAATCATCAACATCCCGGAACCGGACAACTGGAAACTATATTAATTAAAGACACACTGAAATTGAGGTATAAACCATGATTCAATTATAGAAGGTTAGGTAAGTAAACAGCTTTCTCGCTCCCTCTTGACATATCGGCTCCCTTATTTGAAAACGTGTTGCTTCTTTACAAAAAAAAGTACCTATTTCACGAAAAAATTTTTGAATTGTAGTAAAAACTAAACTTTTGGTGCAAATTATTTGGTCGGCAACACTGTTTCCATTTTTGACACGTTGCTTTATTCATATTCGTTAAAAACCGTTTATTTCATTGGAAAATTTCAAGTAAGTAAATTCGTAAATCGTAAATAAATTGGTTTTAAAAGCTTTTATTTGCAGGTGTTCATGTATGTGCAAGAATTCCAGCATCGTTTTCCTGTAAATATACGTAAGTTATAATATGGTATTTGTAAGTTATCTATTTCTAATCCTTCTGATTTGTAGATTTTTGATTTCTGAGGAAATTCAGCATTTCTGCACCTGCAGCCCCGTGCCTAATATTCGTACGCGTTTTATATCGTTAAATACTCGTAAGTAATAATATTGTATTAGTAAATTATCTATTTCTAATACTTTTGATTTGCAGATTTTTGATTTCTGAGCAAATTCAGCATCCCTGCACCTGCAGCCCCGTGCCTAATATTCGTACGCGTTTTATATCGTTAAATACTCGTAAGTAATAATATTGTATTAGTAAATTATCTATTTCTAATACGTTTGATTTGCAGATTTTTGATTTCTGAGCAAATTCAGCATTCCTGCACCTGCAGCCCCGTGCCTAATATTCGTACGCGTTTTATATCGTTAAATACTCGTAAGTTATAATATTGTATTAGTAAATTATCTATTTCTAATACTTTTTATTTGCAGATTTTTGATTTCTGAGCAAATTCAGCATTCCTGCACCTGCAGCCCCGTGCCTAATATTCGTACGCGTTTTATATCGTTAAATACTCGTAAGTAATAATATTGTATTAGTAAATTATCTATTTCTAATACTTTTGATTTGCAGATTTTTGATTTCTGAGCAAATTCAGCATTCCTGCACCTGCAGCCCCGTGCCTAATATTCGTACGCGTTTTATATCGTTAAATACTCGTAAGTTATAATATTGTATTAGTAAATTATCTATTTCTAATACTTTTGATTTGCAGATTTTTGATTTCTGAGCAAATTCAGCATTCCTGCACCTGCAGCCCCGTGCCTAATATTCGTACGCGGTTTATATCGTTAAATACTCGTAAGTTATAATATTGTATTAGTAAATTATCTATTTCTAATACTTTTGATTTGCAGATTTTTGATTTCTGAGCAAATTCAGCATTCCTGCACCTGCAGCCCCGTGCCTAATATTCGTACGCGTTTTATATCGTTAAATACTCGTAAGTTATAATATTGTATTAGTAAATTATCTATTTCTAATACTTTTGATTTGCAGATTTTTGATTTCTGAGCAAATTCAGCATTCCTGAACCGGCAGCCCCGTGCCTAATATTCGTACGCGTTTTATATCGTTAAATACTCGTAAGTAATAATATTGTATTAGTAAATTATCTATTTCTAATACTTTTGATTTGCAGATTTTTGATTTCTGAGCAAATTCAGCATTCCTGCACCTGCAGCCCCGTGCCTAATATTCGTACGCGTTTTATATCGTTAAATACTCGTAAGTTATAATATTGTATTAGTAAATTATCTATTTCTAATACTTTTTATTTGCAGATTTTTGATTTCTGAGCAAATTCAGCATTCCTGCACCTGCAGCCCCGTGCCTAATATTCGTACGCGTTTTATATCGTTAAATACTCGTAAGTAATAATATTGTATTAGTAAATTATCTATTTCTAATACTTTTGATTTGCAGATTTTTGATTTCTGAGCAAATTCAGCATTCCTGCACCTGCAGCCCCGTGCCTAATATTCGTACGCGTTTTATATCGTTAAATACTCGTAAGTTATAATATTGTATTAGTAAATTATCTATTTCTAATACTTTTGATTTGCAGATTTTTGATTTCTGAGCAAATTCAGCATTCCTGCACCTGCAGCCCCGTGCCTAATATTCGTACGCGTTTTATATCGTTAAATACTCGTAAGTTATAATATTGTATTAGTAAATTATCTATTTCTAATACTTTTGATTTGCAGATTTTTGATTTCTGAGCAAATTCAGCATTCCTGCACCTGCAGCCCCGTGCCTAATATTCGTACGCGTTTTATATCGTTAAATACTCGTAAGTTATAATATTGTATTAGTAAATTATCTATTTCTAATACTTTTGATTTGCAGATTTTTGATTTCTGAGCAAATTCAGCATTCCTGAACCGGCAGCCCCGTGCCTAATATTCGTACGCGTTTTATATCGTTAAATACTCGTAAGTTATAATATTGTATTTTCAAGTTATCTATTTCTAATATTTTTTGGAGAACAATTATAAAGGGTTTTCCAATAGGAGGTGTTATTTTGATATTCAAAGAAAAATGCTATTTTTAATGTAAATGATCGGATGTTTATTTCAGTTTAAAGAGGAAAACCCTTTATTATATGTATTTTTTTGTTAATAATTCGCGCAAGAACACATTCAATTAAAAATATTTAAATAAGATTATGAATTAATTAATATTAATGTTTAAATAAGATTATGCATTAATTAATTAATTAATATTAATATTTAAATAAGATTATGCATAAATAAATTAATTAATATTAATATTTAAATAAGATTATGCATAAATTAATTAATTAATATTAATATTTAAATAAGATTATGCATAAATAAATTAATTAATATTAATATTTAAATAAGATTATGCATAAATTAATTAATTAATATTAATATTTAAATAAGATTATGCATTAAGATTGTGTAGTCAGTATAGAAAGACTAATAAAACATGAAATGAAATAGAAAACTCGATGCGCATTATAAGTATTTTTTCTTACATCATTTAATTCAAAATATGAATTGCAACAATTTTAACTTTTGGTTGAAATATTTAAATAAGGTTATGCCAAAAGCAAGTTGCGCCTTGTGTCATAAAACATGGACTCAAGAAGCAATCAAAATGTTCCACGTTCCAACGAACGTAATAAAAAGAAAAATGTGGTCGAAATCGTGCGGCGTCGATTTAAACCCTAATTCGAAAATTTGCTCTTTGCATTTTTCACCTATGGACTATACATCTGGTTCAGATGCAAAAAGGGTTAGGTTATCAGGAGATGCGTTACCGATAGCAGTGGAAACCCTATCTGAATGGGATGAAACTCAAGTGACTGCTTCCAAATTTGTCGATGCCTCGACCCAAACCGAGTAAATATCAATTATATAATAAAAAGCTCTTGAAGCTAATCTTTTGCTTTAGGTCTTATGAAGATTGTCGTGTGGCAGATCTTCAAATGCAAATTGAAGAATTGCGAGCGCGAATCAAAGAGTTCGAAAAACTTAAAGCGAACTTATCACTAATTTTTACGGAGGGACAAATCAGAAAAATTGTAGATCCACAAAAGAACGTCCACTGGTCATAGCAAGACATTTCCTCCGCGATTGCTCTTCACGCAGCTGGGCCAAGGGCCTATGTCCACTTATGCAAAAATGGTTTTCCGTACCCTTGCGAATCCACGATTCGAAAATGGTTGCAAAAGTTGAATATTGATGATGGAGTATTGAATTTCTCCTTGAATGTCATGCGAGCCGCGAGTGGCATACCCGTCGCAGATAAACTCTGCATAATGTGCTTCGACGAAATGAAAGTGCAATCCGTATATGAATACGACCAGTCAAGCGACACTATTCGCAAACCGTGCAACTACGTGCAATTAGCCATTGTACGTGGACTTAAGTCTTCATGGAAGCAGCCGGTTTTCTGTGCGTACGACTGCAAAATGACAAAGGCAATTTTGGAGAACCTGATCATCAAAATTCAAGAGTCTGGGTTTACAGTGGTCGGTATTGTGTCGGATATGGGAGCAGAAAATCAGTCCTTGTGGAAGGAGTTGAAAGTGTCGAGTGGTATGTGAACTTGTTTTGAAAATTTTCCGTTTCGTTTTGTAACCATATATAATATTTTTTCTTAGAGCAAACGTGGTTTTCAAATCCAGCAGTGGATGGAAAAATATTTGTGTTTGCGGACGTTCCGCACTTACTTAAACTGCTTAGAAATCACTTCCTCGACACTGGATATATGTATAAAGGCAAACTGCTGACTTCAAGAACCATTGCTCAGTTGCTCACCTTAACGTCGGTGTCAGACGCTTCCATAGCTCACAAACTTAGTGAGGAACATCTCACAGTTCATCATGCTGGGCGTCAAAAGGTGAAATTGGCAGCCCAATTGTTCTCACACAGCACTGCAAGCGCAATACGACGGGTTTATTCCCTAGGTCATGAGATATATAACGCTGCAGAAACAGCGGAGTTCGTGGAAATTGTCAACGACTGGTTCGATATTTTTAATTCGAAGTTTACAACAATCCAATCAGTGCCAACGAAAAAACCGTTTGGGATGGATTTGTTAAATCAAAACGAATTCATCGACAAAGTTGACGTATGTGTGAGAAATACAAGGGCCTTTGGACGTCAATCACTTTTACCCTTTCAAAAGGGAATCCTGATGAACAATAATTCGCTCAAAGGTTTACATCGCTATGTTAAGGAGAGGTATGGCATGGAGTACATCTTGACATACCGATTAAATCAAGATATTATTGAGCATTTTTTTGGAGCGATGCGAGCGAAAGGGGGTATGTTCGACAACCCAAGTCCACTTCAATTTAAATATAGATTGCGGAAATATTTGCTAGGTAATATTTAAGCATAATATATAGTAAATGTTTGACATAAATGTATTTATCAACATGATTTAATTATAGCTCGTAATACGGAAAGCTTTGCTTCTCGTGGAAACGTAGAGAAGGATGAAACCGAGTGGCTTCGCCTCAATGACGTTTCAACGGAACGCTTAAAGACTTTCCTTACTGATGATGAGGTGGTTTCTGAGGAGTTTTTGCTTTCCACTGAGCTGGCATTTCCTAATGAAGTAGGACAAGAAGAAAATTTTAATGGCTTGCACGAAGACGCCTTAGAATACATAGCAGGCTATATCGTACGTAAACTAGGCTTAACGGAATATGTTTCCAATGAGCCTACGTTTACATGGATCGACGAAGTATCAAGGGGTGCTTTAACAAAGCCAACAACAACATTCCTAAATTTAATAAAACAGATGGAATCTGTCTTTCGTAATTTGAATGGCGACCAAATTTCAACTTTTCCAAATTATTTGGAGCAAATTTTAAACCTATCTTCACACATAAGTGCCAGCATGGACATAAAAAAACTTTTTTTCAAAATGCGCATGTACCAACGAATAAAAAAACTTAACAAATCATTAAGAAAATAGGAGCCCAGGTAAATATCAGTGCATAATAAAACATATAAAAGATGCTAAAAGTCAGTATTTATTGCAGGAATAAAAGTGTGTGAAAACAGTTATGAAACGTACATTTACGTATAGATGACTTCTGTGCGTCGTTTTCTTTTTAATAAAGCTACACAAAAGCTTATTTTGTTTACTAGCATTGCCATATGTATGTGGTTCTTCGGACAATTTCATGGATGACATTGAGCGTGCTGTGGTGATGGTGACGATCGTTATGTGTCTGGTGCTGGTGCCTCTGAAGTCGACTTGGTTTCGGAACTCGCTGGCTCCGCCGATACCGTACCGGATCTAGAACAGTACGCTGTACGTAGATCTGCGATCAAATCTTCGCACTTTCCGTCTACAAGGGACGTAAGTCGTAGTTTTCTATATATTTGAAGTTAACAATTTTTAAGACTTCTGGATTACAGGTCTTCGGTTTCTGCGCAAGTTCAACGTCCCTATATCTGCTCGAATCAGAGCAGCGTTCCAACACCCATACGAGCCACTTTCCGCAATTTTTCTCATTGCATTTGATTTACGTAAATTTATGAATTGTATTAGCAATATATGAAATATTTGTTTTAGACCATATGCATACATTTTCCCAACACTTACTAATATTAGGGTCAAGTGTATTAAGGTAAACGAACTTTAAACTATAAACTGCTAAACTTGTAATAAAAATTATACTAATGTTTATTTTAAAACTGCGAACTAACTTAAAACACATACTTCAGGAGCAAACCATAGTTCTGCGTGCTCTAGTGTTGGTAGATAAACATAGAAAATATTCTAAATAAATATTACATTTGTTTAAAGAAAAAACTATAATTTTTCTGTCGTTTTGTTTTAATGTAGATTAAATAACCAATATACTTGTTCTTCTCTTATTACAGGACTAATTAGTTACTTTACGTACTTTTTTACTACCTTTAGGCAAGAAGGGGAAAACATTTTTCCCTTTTTCCCATCCTTCGTAAATGCAGCCCTAAAATAAGGGAGTGTCAAAGCGCCCTTGTCACTACTTACCTAACCTTCTATAATTGAATCATGGGTATAAACCAGACACAGAGCCTCATGAAATCTACAAGCAAGTTGCCAATTTACGAGTCAATACGGTAAGTGAGTTAATTACTGTAATTCAGAATATTAAGTATAAAACTGACGAGTTAATAGTATATTATAATGGTGAACTTGGCATAGACTTGACAAACATAGACAGCTTGTTAGTGAATACTATAAAAGAGATGACCCAAGGGAGATTACTCGACAAAATTTACGAACAAAGACAATTAAAAGATATTTTGTATATAATGAATCAAAGAAGGTTTGAAGACACGTGCATAAGACCCGAATACAAGAGATTCGGAAGAGAAGAAAAACATAAAGGACAATTTCATAATAAAACATCGTATAATAATCAGAATAGGACATATAATAATCAAAATAGGGATGAAAGAAATAACCGACAATTTCAAGAAAGAAATAAGTGGACTAATGATTTTTATAGGCGCGAAGAGCAAAACGCTTTTAATAATCCTTTAAATAATTCGGGAAGATGCAGATTCCAAAATGACGCAAGAAATAATAACACCCCAAGACAGTTCCAACGTGTGCCACAAATGGGACACGCTAGGCCGTATTCCAACCAAGTTCGCTGGCAACCGCCTAGACAAAACCGCACGGAACCCATGGAAGTGGACAATATTGAAAGGTGTTATAACAATCCTCGAGTGGCAGGACACCCTAATCATAAGTTTGGCCAAGATCGCTTAAATTTAGGTAGGCAAAGCCCAGAAGGACCTGAAATTAATAATACCATTTTTTTTACGAGGCAGCCACTGAATGCCTGCCAAAGACAACATTAAAGATCGTAAATAAAGAATACGTAGCACTAATAGATACAGGTGCCAGTCTTAGTTTAATTAATAAGGAAATAAATGATTTTGATATATATAAATTAAAATATCCCATAACATTTACTACATTAACAAATAAAGATACAATAAATTATGAAGTGCACACAAAAAGCCCGGAGCAATTTAATTTACCTAACAATGCCAGGATTCGTTGGAAGATCACCCCATTAAAAGGGAGAACTTATGATTTCATTATAGGTATCGATATATTAAACTTTTTAAATGCCCAAATAAATATAGAAAAAGGACAAATAACACTAAATGGAAAAATATCTTATTTTATTAATAACCCATATAAATTTAATCAAATTTACATGCTTGAAACTGGTGATCCTAAATTTGAAAGGCTTCAATTAAATCATTTAAATAATGAAGAACGTAGTGAAATTATAAAATTACTAAACCGATATAACAAATTATTGTTTAGAGAAGGCGATTTATTAACTAATACAACAGAAATTCAGCATGAGATAAAAACCATTACGCAACAGCAAATCTATTCAAAGCTATATAACTAGATACCCACCTCAACATGAAGCAGAAGTAAGGAAACAGGTCAGAGAAATGGAGGAACAAGGTATAATTAGAAAAAGCCATTCAAGATATGCAAGCCCACTTATAGTCGTACCCAAAAAAACGGATAATTCAGGCGAAAAAAAATAGAGAATAGTTGTCGGCTATAGAAAGCTTAACGAAATAACCTTAGACGACAAATATCCTTTACGCAATATAGACTCAATTCTAGACAAATTAGGTAGAGCGCAATATTTTACGACATAGACTTAGCGAAAGAGTATCATCAGATTTTAGTAAAGGAGGAAGACAGAGAAAAAACTGCCTTCGTAACTCCTCATGGTCTATATGAATTTATGAGAATGCCATTTGGTCTTAAAAATGCGCCAGCCACATTCCAACGGCTGATGAATGAAATCTTGAGAGATCATATTAACAAAACCTGTGTAGTATACTTAGATGATATACTAATCTTTAGTACTTCTTTAACTGAGCATATTAAAGCAATAAGAGACATTTTCGAAATTCTCGAAAGTAAAAATTTGAAGATACAAGTTGACAAATGCAATTTTCTTAAAAAAGAAACAGAATTTTTAGGGCACATTTTAACAAAGAATGGCATGAAACCAAACCCAAATAAAATTACAATTATCCAAAATTTAGAATTACCCAAAACCGAAAAACAGATAAAAAGTTTTTTGGGAATAACAGGTTATTATCGCAAATTCATAAAAGATTATGCGAAAGTAGCTCAACCGATAACAAAATACCTAAAGAAAGGCGCAAAAATTAATGTAAAAGATCCAACATACATTGAAGCTTTCGAAAAGTTAAAAACATTAATAAGTACACATCCTATTTTACGTTATCCCGATTTCAATAAACAATTCACATTGACAACGGATGCATCCAACTATGCGATTGGTGCAGTACTATCGCAAGAAGGTCACCCAGTGTGCTACGCTTCAAGAACATTAAGTAACCATGAGAAAAACTATTCTGCAACGGATAAAGAATTCCTAGCAATAATGTGGAGTGTAAATTATTTTAGGCCTTACATATATGGTAAAAAATTTAAAATCCTTACTGATCACCAGCCAATTAAATATCTCCATTCCAAATACAAAGGAAAAGACATGTCACCCAGGCACCAGCGATGGCTATTAAAATTAGGTGAATACCAATTTGAGATAGAATACCTGAAAGGAAAAGAAAATAAAGTGGCAGGTTTTTTAAGTAGATTAGAAAATAGTGAGGACACTATTTCAGAAAAAGCGGGGAGTGAAAATACCATGGTAGAAAATACCAATATTTTAAATTTTTTTTTGAGTTAACAATATAGAAGATGATGTTACAATGGCAACAGTACATTCAGCCGAGGAAGAATTGGGTGATCATTTTTTTATAAAAGAAGAAATTGTGAATAAGTACAAAACCCAAATAATATTAACAAATAATAAAACGGAAGAATTTAAGGAAGTACATGGGAAAAGAATTATTTTTATTGCCGAAGGTGACTTTAACCTAATGGGAGACATTTTTAGAAGATACATTTCAAAAGGGAAAATAGGGATATTTTCGGAACTATCCGAACACAACTATAATATGGTACAAGAGAAGCTTATAGATATGTATTCAAACGATAGCCAGATTAATTTTACTAAGTGCACCATGAGAGCACAGGACATTGAAACTGAAGTGGAAGCAGTAAAACAAATATCACTGTATCATGTAAGAGAGAGTATGCACTCTGGCATACAAGAAACTTATAATAAAATCAAAAATATAATATATTTTCCAAAACTCATGGAACTCATCCAAGTGGTAATTAATCAATGTGACATTTGCCAACAAGTAAAGTATGAACGACATCCGATTAAAAATAAATTTCATTACACAGAAACTCCTTCAGATAAAAACCAAATCATACATATGGATACATACGTAATCAAAGGATTTACCTTTTTGACGACTATAGATAAATTTTCAAAATTTGGCGCAGCGTATCCATTGAATGACAGAAATCATATGACTATAATAGAAAAACTAGAAGAACATATCACTAAAATAGAAAAACCAGATAAAATAATAGCAGACAATGAATTTAAGACAATAAGGATAAGGGAATTTCTAACAGAACAAGGAATCGAGTTACATTTATCTAAGCCCAACAGCCATACAGGAAATGCCGATATAGAAAGATTTCATAATACGATGGCAGAAAAGTTTAGGATTTTGTACCAAACTAATAAAAATTTACCTATCCAACAATTAATTCAACGAACAATCAGAAATTATAACGAAAGGTATCATTCAAGTATTAAATGTGCACCAAAAGACGTTCAGGAAGGACGTTTAGATCTAGGAAAAATTAAACAAAACTTAGAAGAATGCAAAAGAAAGAAAATTGATAAACTTAATTTAAAAAGAGAGGACTATAAAGAAAAAAGACGTGAGGGATTCATAAAGAACTACAAAGCAGTTAGGCACAAAGAACAACCTAAATATAAAAAAGGACTGTTAAAAAATATTCATCCATGCAACATTAAAAGACAATATAAATTTACAGATAATGACCATACTCATACTAATAATGACCTCGACACCGATAATTAAAGGAGAACTGACCAAAATTGAGTTAAAAGACCAAACAGGATTCACGGACATTCAGTTAGGACTTCAGGAAATAGTTAAGGATACAGATATAGTACTCCATATAATTGACGTTAAACAAGTAGAAGATATTATTAATGAAATGACAGAAAATACTATACAAGTAAAGACAATTAACAAAAATGTATTACAAACAGAATTATTAGAAGCGAGAAATAAGTTAATGACATTAATACCAATAGAAAAAAGACATAAGAGAGGACTTGTAAACGCAATAGGTACTGTAGCAAAATGGACATTTGGCACAATGGACGATGACGTCAGACAGACAATTCAAAAACATTTAACACAAACGGGCGAAATGTTGAATCAACAAATACACATAAATGAACATTTTAATTTGACAATGAAACAAATAAGAAATATTGTACAAGATGATAGAAAAGAAATTGAAAAAGGATTTAACAGTATAAATAAATTCATAGACGAAGAAAATCAACAACATATGTACTTACAACAGATGACAAAAATTCAGTTAATAAAAAGTAAAATAGAACAAATCCAAGACAATGTAGTCGCAGCCAAATATGGTCTAGTTCACCCAAATATTCTAACAAATCAGGAAATTACCAATTATAACATTGATTTCCATAAATTAAAATATTTACAACTAGGAATAGCAACTTTTAATAATACCTATCTAATATTAAGCATTAAAATTCCAAAATCATTCATACAAATAAAAATAAGAAAAATTGTACTACTACCAAATAAGAATAAAAAAGAAATAGAAGCAGAAATAGAGGAAGTTTTTACTTATAAAGATAAAATTATGAAATTTGAAGAAAATAAACATTTCAGACAACTAAAACCCAGCACTCATTATATAATAACAAAAAAATTGTAAATTAATATCAAGTAAAGAATTAGAAATTATAGCACTAGACGAAAAAACAGTCCTAGTTAAAAATGCATTCAATTTATTTGTAAATAACACATGTAACATAAATGACACTGCTTTGAACGGAAATTACGCAATCCAATTTAACAATTGTTCAATAAAAATTAATGATTATTATTAGTCTAATTAAATTGAAAGACTCGAAGGAAATATTATGAGATTGCAATATGACAATATAAAGAATTTTACAGAAAAACTTACATTCGAACAAACAGATGAAGAGAATAAAATAAATTTCAAAAATATATCTAATTTGAAAATTCATAACAAAATCATATGCGGGTGTAATTTCTTTCTAATTTTAACAATAATATTAATAATTGTCATTTGGAGAACAAAACTAAAATATATTAAAATAAATCTAAATAAAAGAATTCAGGAGAATTCTAATCTAAAGGGGGGAGAAGTTACATATTCAATTTCAAAGACAAATTCACATTGTAAAACAGACGAAATTGATGAGTTTGTAAATAAAATAATGAACAATAAGTAAAAGTAATTGGAAACGCATTTCCTGTTTTGCAACAGTTTGACTTACTTGAAAAAGTGTGGGAAAGGAAATGCTGAATAAGATATTGACAACAATTTTGTAAAATTAAATATTAAATGCAAAGTAAGCAAATACATATGTATATTAGTTTAAGTCTAAATGTAATAATTGAAAATATAATAAATCAGTTGTTGAGAAGCCCTTCAAGGCAAAAGTAATCTTTGTTCTTTCTTTTATTTTTTTTTCTCTCCCGCTTGAGTAGAATACAAAATTGGCGCAGTCGGTAGGATCCTTTAAAAAGTAAAAGGATCCAGTGAAACGAAATACGGGCGGTGAATAAACTAAAATTTTCTATAACACCCAAATCCTAATCCTGCGAATCCGTAGCCAACTCAGGAGTTGACCGGACCCTCCAGAGTATAACTTAACATACTTATAACCTAAAAGATAAAGTGCAGTGAACATTGATTCAATAAAAAGGAAAATTGAACACCACTAAATATAAAGTGCAGTGAACAATTCTTCATTACAAAGAACAGTGGACACCACAAAATATAGGGTTATTCAATAGTGCAGTGAATACACGGAAATTCGTGTACTAGCCACTAAACGATAATCAAGTGAAAAGCTACAAGAAAAGTACAAAAATTCGGCAAGCCAGGCAGAAGGAATTTGATGAGAGTAGGATGGAGCAGGCCCAACAAGAAATGGCACCGGTAGATCTAGTAGAGCAGCTCGCGCGAAGGGAGCAGCAACTCGAGCAACTAAGATTGGCCTACCTAGATCTACAACAAAGGCAACAACAAGACCAACACAGACTGGACAGAATACTGAAGAACATCAACCACCTTCCAGCATTCACAGGACACGGAGACACAACAATAAACTCATTCTTCAGTAGCGTGGAATATTTAATATCAACACTCGAAGATGAAGGACAGAAAAAAGAAGCAGTAAGAACTACATATACTACATATACTACAAAACAATCCAAGGAGAAGCTAAAAACGCAATCATCAACATCCCGGAACCGGACAACTGGAAACTAATTAAAGACACTCTGAAATTGAGGTATAAACCAGACACAGAGCCTCATGAAATCTACAAGCAAGTTGCCAATTTACGAGTCAATACGGTAAGTGAGTTAATTACTGTAATTCAGAATATTAAGTATAAAACTGACGAGTTAATAGTATATTATAATGGTGAACTTGGCATAGACTTGACAAACATAGACAGCTTGTTAGTGAATACTATAAAAGAGATGACCCAAGGGAGATTACTCGACAAAATTTACGAACAAAGACAATTAAAAGATATTTTGTATATAATGAATCAAAGAAGGTTTGAAGACACGTGCATAAGACCCGAATACAAGAGATTCGGAAGAGAAGAAAAACATAAAGGACAATTTCATAATAAAACATCGTATAATAATCAGAATAGGACATATAATAATCAAAATAGGGATGAAAGAAATAACCGACAATTTCAAGAAAGAAATAAGTGGACTAATGATTTTTATAGGCGCGAAGAGCAAAACGCTTTTAATAATCCTTTAAATAATTCGGGAAGATGCAGATTCCAAAATGACGCAAGAAATAATAACACCCCAAGACAGTTCCATGGAAGTGGACAATATTGAAAGGTGTTATAACAATCCTCGAGTGGCAGGACACCCTAATCATAAGTTTGGCCAAGATCGCTTAAATTTAGGTAGGCAAAGCCCAGAAGGACCTGAAATTAATAATACCATTTTTTTTACGAGGCAGCCACTGAATGCCTGCCAAAGATAACATTAAAGATCGTAAATAAAGAATACGTAGCACTAATAGATACAGGTGCCAGTCTTAGTTTAATTAATAAGGAAATAAATGATTTTGATATATATAAATTAAAATATCCCATAACATTTAGTACATTAACAAATAAAGATACAATAAATTATGAAGTGCACACAAAAAGCCCGGAGCAATTTAATTTACCTAACAATGCCAGGATTCGTTGGAAGATCACCCCATTAAAAGGGAGAACTTATGATTTCATTATAGGTATCGATATATTAAACTTTTTAAATGCCCAAATAAATATAGAAAAAGGACAAATAACACTAAATGGAAAAATATCTTATTTTATTAATAACCCATATAAATTTAATCAAATTTACATGCTTGAAACTGGTGATCCTAAATTTGAAAGGCTTCAATTAAATCATTTAAATAATGAAGAACGTAGTGAAATTATAAAATTACTAAACCGATATAACAAATTATTGTTTAGAGAAGGCGATTTATTAACTAATACAACAGAAATTCAGCATGAGATAAAAACCATTACGCAACAGCAAATCTATTCAAAGCTATATAACTAGATACCCACCTCAACATGAAGCAGAAGTAAGGAAACAGATCAGAGAAATGGAGGAACAAGGTATAATTAGAAAAAGCCATTCAAGATATGCAAGCCCACTTATAGTCGTACCCAAAAAAACGGATAATTCAGGCGAAAAAAATATAGAATAGTTGTCGACTATAGAAAGCTTAACGAAATAACCTTAGACGACAAATATCCTTTACGCAATATAGACTCAATTCTAGACAAATTAGGTAGAGCGCAATATTTTACGACATAGACTTAGCGAAAGAGTATCATCAGATTTTAGTAAAGGAGGAAGACAGAGAAAAAACTGCCTTCGTAACTCCTCATGGTCTATATGAATTTATGAGAATGCCATTTGGTCTTAAAAATGCGCCAGCCACATTCCAACGGCTGATGAATGAAATCTTGAGAGATCATATTAACAAAACCTGTGTAGTATACTTAGATGATATACTAATCTTTAGTACTTCTTTAACTGAGCATATTAAAGCAATAAGAGACATTTTCGAAATTCTCGAAAGTAAAAATTTGAAGATACAAGTTGACAAATGCAATTTTCTTAAAAAAGAAACAGAATTTTTAGGGCACATTTTAACAAAGGATGGCATGAAACCAAACCCAAATAAAATTAATATACAATTATCCAAAATTTAGAATTACCCAAAATCGAAAAACAGATAAAAAGTTTTTTGGGAATAACAGGTTATTATCGCAAATTCATAAAAGATTATGCGAAAGTAGCTCAACCGATAACAAAATACCTAAAGAAAGGCGCAAAAATTAATGTAAAAGATCCAACATACATTGAAGCTTTCGAAAAGTTAAAAACATTAATAAGTACACATCCTATTTTACGTTATCCCGATTTCAATAAACAATTCACATTGACAACGGATGCATCCAACTATGCGATTGGTGCAGTACTATCGCAAGAAGGTCACCCAGTGTGCTACGCTTCAAGAACATTAAATAACCATGAGAAAAACTATTCTGCAACGGATAAAGAATTCCTAGCAATAATGTGGAGTGTAAATTATTTTAGGCCTTACATATATGGTAAAAAATTTAAAATCCTTACTGATCACCAGCCAATTAAATATCTCCATTCCAAATACAAAGGAAAAGACATGTCAGCCAGGCACCAGCGATGGCTATTAAAATTAGGTGAATACCAATTTGAGATAGAATACCTGAAAGGAAAAGAAAATAAAGTGGCAGGTTTTTTAAGTAGATTAGAAAATAGTGAGGACACTATTTCAGAAAAAGCGGGGAGTGAAAATACCATGGTAGAAAATACCAATACTTTAAATTTTTTTTCAGTTAACAATAACAATATATATGATGTTACAATGGCAACAGTACATTCAGCCGAGGAAGAATTGGGTGATCATTTTTTTATAAAAGAAGAAATTGTGAATAAGTACAAAACCCAAATAATATTAACAAATAATAAAACGGAAGAATTTAAGGAAGTACATGGGAAAAGAATTATTTTTATTGCCGAAGGTGACTTTAACCTAATGGGAGACATTTTTAGAAGATACATTTCAAAAGGGAAAATAGGGATATTTTCGGAACTATCCGAACACAACTATAATATGGTACAAGAGAAGCTTATAGATATGTATTCAAACGATAGCCAGATTAATTTTACTAAGTGCACCATGAGAGCACAGGACATTGAAACTGAAGTGGAAGCAGTAAAACAAATATCACTGTATCATGTAAGAGAGAGTATGCACTCTGGCATACAAGAAACTTATAATAAAATCAAAAATATAATATATTTTCCAAAACTCATGGAACTCATCCAAGTGGTAATTAATCAATGTGACATTTGCCAACAAGTAAAGTATGAACGACATCCGATTAAAAATAAATTTCATTACACAGAAACTCCTTCAGATAAAAACCAAATCATACATATGGATACATACGTAATCAAAGGATTTACCTTTTTGACGACTATAGATAAATTTTCAAAATTTGGCGCAGCGTATCCATTGAATGACAGAAATCATATGACTATAATAGAAAAACTAGAAGAACATATCACTAAAATAGGAAAACCAGATAAAATAATAGCAGACAATGAATTTAAGACAATGAGGATAAGGGAATTTCTAACAGAACAAGGAATCGAGTTACATTTATCTAAGCCCAACAGCCATACAGGAAATGCCGATATAGAAAGATTTCATAATACGATGGCAGAAAAGTTTAGGATTTTGTACCAAACTAATAAAAATTTACCTATCCAACAATTAATTCAACGAACAATCAGAAATTATAACGAAAGGTATCATTCAAGTATTAAATGTGCACCAAAAGACGTTCAGGAAGGACGTTTAGATCTAGGAAAAATTAAACAAAACTTAGAAGAATGCAAAAGAAAGAAAATTGATAAACTTAATTTAAAAAGAGAGGACTATAAAGAAAAAAGACGTGAGGGATTCATAAAGAACTACAAAGCAGTTAGGCACAAAGAACAACCTAAATATAAAAAAGGACTGTTAAAAAATATTCATCCATGCAACATTAAAAGACAATATAAATTTACAGATAATGACCATACTCATACTAATAATGACCTCGACACCGATAATTAAAGGAGAACTGACCAAAATTGAGTTAAAAGACCAAACAGGATTCACGGACATTCAGTTAGGACTTCAGGAAATAGTTAAGGATACAGATATAGTACTCCATATAATTGACGTTAAACAAGTAGAAGATATTATTAATGAAATGACAGAAAATACTATACAAGTAAAGACAATTAACAAAAATGTATTACAAACAGAATTATTAGAAGCGAGAAATAAGTTAATGACATTAATACCAATAGAAAAAAGACATAAGAGAGGACTTGTAAACGCAATAGGTACTGTAGCAAAATGGACATTTGGCACAATGGACGATGACGACAGACAGACAATTCAAAAACATTTAACACAAACGGGCGAAATGTTGAATCAACAAATACACATAAATGAACATTTTAATTTGACAATGAAACAAATAAGAAATATTGTACAAGATGATAGGAAAGAAATTGAAAAAGGATTTAACAGTATAAATAAATTCATAGACGAAGAAAATCAACAACATATGTACTTACAACAGATGACAAAAATTCAGTTAATAAAAAGTAAAATAGAACAAATCCAAGACAATGTAGTCGCAGCCAAATATGGTCTAGTTCACCCAAATATTCTAACAAATCAGGAAATTACCAATTATAACATTGATTTCCATAAATTAAAATATTTACAACTAGGAATAGCAACTTTTAATAATACCTATCTAATATTAAGCATTAAAATTCCAAAATCATTCATACAAATAAGAATAAGAAAAATTGTACTACTACCAAATAAGAATAAAAAAGAAATAGAAGCAGAAATAGAGGAAGTTTTTACTTATAAAGATAAAATTATGAAATTTGAAGAAAATAAACATTTCAGACAACTAAAACCCAGCACTCATTATATAATAACAAAAAAATTGTAAATTAATATCAAGTAAAGAATTAGAAATTATAGCACTAGACGAAAAAACAGTCCTAGTTAAAAATGCATTCAATTTATTTTAAATAACACATGTAACATAAATGACACTGTTTTGAACGGAAATTACGCAATCCAATTTAACAATTGTTCAATAAAAATTAATGATTATTATTACTCTAATTGGATTGAAAGACTCGAAGGAAATATTATGAGATTGCAATATGACAATATAAAGAATTTTACAGAAAAACTTACATTCGAACAAATAGATGAAGAGAATAAAATAAATTTCAAAAATATATCTAATTTGAAAATTCATAACAAAATCATATACGGGTGTAATTTCTTTCTAATTTTAACAATAATATTAATAATTGTCATTTGGAGAACAAAACTAAAATATATTAAAATAAATCTAAATAAAAGAATTCAGGAGAATTCTAATCTAAAGGGGGGAGAAGTTACATATTCAATTTCAAAGACAAATTCACATTGTAAAACAGACGAAATTGATGAGTTTGTAAATAAAATAATGAACAATAAGTAAAAGTAATTGGAAACGCATTTCCTGTTTTGCAACAGTTTGACTTACTTGAAAAAGTGTGGGAAAGGAAATGCTGAATAAGATATTGACAACAATTTTGTAAAATTAAATATTAAATGCAAAGTAAGCAAATACATATGTATATTAGTTTAAGTCTAAATGTAATAAATGAAAATATAATAAATCAGTTGTTGAGAAGCCCTTCAAGGCAAAAGTAATCTTTGTTCTTTCTTTTATTTTTTTTCTCTCCCGCTTGAGTAGAATACAAAATTGGCGCAGTCGGTAGGATCCTTTAAAAAGTAAAAGGATCCAGTGAAACGAAATACGGGCGGTGAATAAACTAAAATTTTCTATAACACCCAAATCCTAATCCTGCGAATCCGTAGCCAACTCAGGAGTTGACCGGACCCTCCAGAGTATAACTTAACATACTTATAACCTAAAAGATAAAGTGCAGTGAACATTGATTCAATAAAAAGGAAAATTGAACACCACTAAATATAAAGTGCAGTGAACAATTCTTCATTACAAAGAACAGTGGACACCACAAAATATAGGGTTATTCAATAGTGCAGTGAATACACGGAAATTCGTGTACTAGCCACTAAACGATAATCAAGTGAAAAGCTACAAGAAAAGTACAAAAATTCGGCAAGCCAGGCAGAAGGAATTTGATGAGAGTAGGATGGAGCAGGCCCAACAAGAAATGGCACCGGTAGATCTAGTAGAGCAGCTCGCGCGAAGGGAGCAGCAACTCGAGCAACTAAGATTGGCCTACCTAGATCTACAACAAAGGCAACAACAAGACCAACACAGACTGGACAGAATACTGAAGAACATCAACCACCTTCCAGCATTCACAGGACACGGAGACACAACAATAAACTCATTCTTCAGTAGCGTGGAATATTTAATATCAACACTCGAAGATGAAGGACAGAAAAAAGAAGCAGTAAGAACTACATATACTACATATACTACAAAACAATCCAAGGAGAAGCTAAAAACGCAATCATCAACATCCCGGAACCGGACAACTGGAAACTAATTAAAGACACACTGA
Organism: Anastrepha obliqua; assembly: GCF_027943255.1. NCBI lineage: Eukaryota > Metazoa > Arthropoda > Insecta > Diptera > Tephritidae > Anastrepha > Anastrepha obliqua. The sequence continues at coordinate 6,944,513 of NC_072897.1, forward strand.
AATTGAGGTATAAACCAGACACAGAGCCTCATGAAATCTACAAGCAAGTTGCCAATTTACGAGTCAATACGGTAAGTGAGTTAATTACTGTAATTCAGAATATTAAGTATAAAACTGACGAGTTAATAGTATATTATAATGGTGAACTTGGCATAGACTTGACAAACATAGACAGCTTGTTAGTGAATACTATAAAAGAGATGACCCAAGGGAGATTACTCGACAAAATTTACGAACAAAGACAATTAAAAGATATTTTGTATATAATGAATCAAAGAAGGTTTGAAGACACGTGCATAAGACCCGAATACAAGAGATTCGGAAGAGAAGAAAAACATAAAGGACAATTTCATAATAAAACATCGTATAATAATCAGAATAGGACATATAATAATCAAAATAGGGATGAAAGAAATAACCGACAATTTCAAGAAAGAAATAAGTGGACTAATGATTTTTATAGGCGCGAAGAGCAAAACGCTTTTAATAATCCTTTAAATAATTCGGGAAGATGCAGATTCCAAAATGACGCAAGAAATAATAACACCCCAAGACAGTTCCATGGAAGTGGACAATATTGAAAGGTGTTATAACAATCCTCGAGTGGCAGGACACCCTAATCATAAGTTTGGCCAAGATCGCTTAAATTTAGGTAGGCAAAGCCCAGAAGGACCTGAAATTAATAATACCATTTTTTTACGAGGCAGCCACTGAATGCCTGCCAAAGATAACATTAAAGATCGTAAATAAAGAATACATAGCACTAATAGATACAGGTGCCAGTCTTAGTTTAATTAATAAGGAAATAAATGATTTTGATATATATAAATTAAAATATCCCATAACATTTAGTACATTAACAAATAAAGATACAATAAATTATGAAGTGCACACAAAAAGCCCGGAGCAATTTAATTTACCTAACAATGCCAGGATTCGTTGGAAGATCACCCCATTAAAAGGGAGAACTTATGATTTCATTATAGGTATCGATATATTAAACTTTTTAAATGCCCAAATAAATATAGAAAAAGGACAAATAACACTAAATGGAAAAATATCTTATTTTATTAATAACCCATATAAATTTAATCAAATTTACATGCTTGAAACTGGTGATCCTAAATTTGAAAGGCTTCAATTAAATCATTTAAATAATGAAGAACGTAGTGAAATTATAAAATTACTAAACCGATATAACAAATTATTGTTTAGAGAAGGCGATTTATTAACTAATACAACAGAAATTCAGCATGAGATAAAAACCATTACGCAACAGCAAATCTATTCAAAGCTATATAACTAGATACCCACCTCAACATGAAGCAGAAGTAAGGAAACAGATCAGAGAAATGGAGGAACAAGGTATAATTAGAAAAAGCCATTCAAGATATGCAAGCCCACTTATAGTCGTACCCAAAAAAACGGATAATTCAGGCGAAAAAAAATATAGAATAGTTGTCGACTATAGAAAGCTTAACGAAATAACCTTAGACGACAAATATCCTTTACGCAATATAGACTCAATTCTAGACAAATTAGGTAGAGCGCAATATTTTACGACATAGACTTAGCGAAAGAGTATCATCAGATTTTAGTAAAGGAGGAAGACAGAGAAAAAACTGCCTTCGTAACTCCTCATGGTCTATATGAATTTATGAGAATGCCATTTGGTCTTAAAAATGCGCCAGCCACATTCCAACGGCTGATGAATGAAATCTTGAGAGATCATATTAACAAAACCTGTGTAGTATACTTAGATGATATACTAATCTTTAGTACTTCTTTAACTGAGCATATTAAAGCAATAAGAGACATTTTCGAAATTCTCGAAAGTAAAAATTTGAAGATACAAGTTGACAAATGCAATTTTCTTAAAAAAGAAACAGAATTTTTAGGGCACATTTTAACAAAGAATGGCATGAAACCAAACCCAAATAAAATTACAATTATCCAAAATTTAGAATTACCCAAAACCGAAAAACAGATAAAAAGTTTTTTGGGAATAACAGGCTATTATCGCAAATTCATAAAAGATTATGCGAAAGTAGCTCAACCGATAACAAAATACCTAAAGAAAGGCGCAAAAATTAATGTAAAAGATCCAACATACATTGAAGCTTTCGAAAAGTTAAAAACATTAATAAGTACACATCCTATTTTACGTTATCCCGATTTCAATAAACAATTCACATTGACAACGGATGCATCCAACTATGCGATTGGTGCAGTACTATCGCAAGAAGGTCACCCAGTGTGCTACGCTTCAAGAACATTAAGTAACCATGAGAAAAACTATTCTGCAACGGATAAAGAATTCCTAGCAATAATGTGGAGTGTAAATTATTTTAGGCCTTACATATATGGTAAAAAATTTAAAATCCTTACTGATCACCAGCCAATTAAATATCTCCATTCCAAATACAAAGGAAAAGACATGTCACCCAGGCACCAGCGATGGCTATTAAAATTAGGTGAATACCAATTTGAGATAGAATACCTGAAAGGAAAAGAAAATAAAGTGGCAGGTTTTTTAAGTAGATTAGAAAATAGTGAGGACACTATTTCAGAAAAAGCGGGGAGTGAAAATACCATGGTAGAAAATACCAATATTTTAAATTTTTTTTCAGTTAACAATATAGAAGATGATGTTACAATGGCAACAGTACATTCAGCCGAGGAAGAATTGGGTGATCATTTTTTTATAAAAGAAGAAATTGTGAATAAGTACAAAACCCAAATAATATTAACAAATAATAAAACGGAAGAATTTAAGGAAGTACATGGGAAAAGAATTATTTTTATTGCCGAAGGTGACTTTAACCTAATGGGAGACATTTTTAGAAGATACATTTCAAAAGGGAAAATAGGGATATTTTCGGAACTATCCGAACACAACTATAATATGGTACAAGAGAAGCTTATAGATATGTATTCAAACGATAGCCAGATTAATTTTACTAAGTGCACCATGAGAGCACAGGACATTGAAACTGAAGTGGAAGCAGTAAAACAAATATCACTGTATCATGTAAGAGAGAGTATGCACTCTGGCATACAAGAAACTTATAATAAAATCAAAAATATAATATATTTTCCAAAACTCATGGAACTCATCCAAGTGGTAATTAATCAATGTGACATTTGCCAACAAGTAAAGTATGAACGACATCCGATTAAAAATAAATTTCATTACACAGAAACTCCTTCAGATAAAAACCAAATCATACATATGGATACATACGTAATCAAAGGATTTACCTTTTTGACGACTATAGATAAATTTTCAAAATTTGGCGCAGCGTATCCATTGAATGACAGAAATCATATGACTATAATAGAAAAACTAGAAGAACATATCACTAAAATAGGAAAACCAGATAAAATAATAGCAGACAATGAATTTAAGACAATGAGGATAAGGGAATTTCTAACAGAACAAGGAATCGAGTTACATTTATCTAAGCCCAACAGCCATACAGGAAATGCCGATATAGAAAGATTTCATAATACGATGGCAGAAAAGTTTAGGATTTTGTACCAAACTAATAAAAATTTACCTATCCAACAATTAATTCAACGAACAATCAGAAATTATAACGAAAGGTATCATTCAAGTATTAAATGTGCACCAAAAGACGTTCAGGAAGGACGTTTAGATCTAGGAAAAATTAAACAAAACTTAGAAGAATGAAGAATGAAGAAAATATTTTCGGAACTATCCGAACACAACTATAATATGGTACAAGAGAAGCTTATAGATATGTATTCAAACGATAGCCAGATTAATTTTACTAAGTGCACCATGAGAGCACAGGACATTGAAACTGAAGTGGAAGCAGTAAAACAAATATCACTGTATCATGTAAGAGAGAGTATGCACTCTGGCATACAAGAAACTTATAATAAAATCAAAAATATAATATATTTTCCAAAACTCATGGAACTCATCCAAGTGGTAATTAATCAATGTGACATTTGCCAACAAGTAAAGTATGAACGACATCCGATTAAAAATAAATTTCATTACACAGAAACTCCTTCAGATAAAAACCAAATCATACATATGGATACATACGTAATCAAAGGATTTACCTTTTTGACGACTATAGATAAATTTTCAAAATTTGGCGCAGCGTATCCATTGAATGACAGAAATCATATGACTATAATAGAAAAACTAGAAGAACATATCACTAAAATAGGAAAACCAGATAAAATAATAGCAGACAATGAATTTAAGACAATGAGGATAAGGGAATTTCTAACAGAACAAGGAATCGAGTTACATTTATCTAAGCCCAACAGCCATACAGGAAATGCCGATATAGAAAGATTTCATAATACGATGGCAGAAAAGTTTAGGATTTTGTACCAAACTAATAAAAATTTACCTATCCAACAATTAATTCAACGAACAATCAGAAATTATAACGAAAGGTATCATTCAAGTATTAAATGTGCACCAAAAGACGTTCAGGAAGGACGTTTAGATCTAGGAAAAATTAAACAAAACTTAGAAGAATGCAAAAGAAAGCAAATTGATAAACTTAATTTAAAAAGAGAGGACTATAAAGAAAAAAGACGTGAGGGATTCATAAAGAACTACAAAGCAGTTAGGCACAAAGAACAACCTAAATATAAAAAAGGACTGTTAAAAAATATTCATCCATGCAACATTAAAAGACAATATAAATTTACAGATAATGACCATACTCATACTAATAATGACCTCGACACCGATAATTAAAGGAGAACTGACCAAAATTGAGTTAAAAGACCAAACAGGATTCACGGACATTCAGTTAGGACTTCAGGAAATAGTTAAGGATACAGATATAGTACTCCATATAATTGACGTTAAACAAATAGAAGATATTATTAATGAAATGACAGAAAATACTATACAAGTAAAGACAATTAACAAAAATGTATTACAAACAGAATTATTAGAAGCGAGAAATAAGTTAATGACATTAATACCAATAGAAAAAAGACATAAGAGAGGACTTGTAAACGCAATAGGTACTGTAGCAAAATGGACATTTGGCACAATGGACGATGACGACAGACAGACAATTCAAAAACATTTAACACAAACGGGCGAAATGTTGAATCAACAAATACACATAAATGAACATTTTAATTTGACAATGAAACAAATAAGAAATATTGTACAAGATGATAGGAAAGAAATTGAAAAAGGATTTAACAGTATAAATAAATTCATAGACGAAGAAAATCAACAACATATGTACTTACAACAGATGACAAAAATTCAGTTAATAAAAAGTAAAATAGAACAAATCCAAGACAATGTAGTCGCAGCCAAATATGGTCTAGTTCACCCAAATATTCTAACAAATCAGGAAATTACCAATTATAACATTGATTTCCGTAAATTAAAATATTTACAACTAGGAATAGCAACTTTTAATAATACCTATCTAATATTAAGCATTAAAATTCCAAAATCATTCATACAAATAAAAATAAGAAAAATTGTACTACTACCAAATAAGAATAAAAAAGAAATAGAAGCAGAAATAGAGGAAGTTTTTACTTATAAAGATAAAATTATGAAATTTGAAGAAAATAAACATTTCAGACAACTAAAACCCAGCACTCATTATATAATAACAAAAAAATTGTAAATTAATATCAAGTAAAGAATTAGAAATTATAGCACTAGACGAAAAAACAGTCCTAGTTAAAAATGCATTCAATTTATTTGTAAATAACACATGTAACATAAATGACACTGTTTTGAACGGAAATTACGCAATCCAATTTAACAATTGTTCAATAAAAATTAATGATTATTATTACTCTAATTGGATTGAAAGACTCGAAGGAAATATTATGAGATTGCAATATGACAATATAAAGAATTTTACAGAAAAACTTACATTCGAACAAACAGATGAAGAGAATAAAATAAATTTCAAAAATATATCTAATTTGAAAATTCATAACAAAATCATATGCGGGTGTAATTTCTTTCTAATTTTAACAATAATATTAATAATTGTCATTTGGAGAACAAAACTAAAATATATTAAAATAAATCTAAATAAAATAATTCAGGAGAATTCTAATCTAAAGGGGGGAGAAGTTACATATTCAATTTCAAAGACAAATTCACATTGTAAAACAGACGAAATTGATGAGTTTGTAAATAAAATAATGAACAATAAGTAAAAGTAATTGGAAACGCATTTCCTGTTTTGCAACAGTTTGACTTACTTGAAAAAGTGTGGGAAAGGAAATGCTGAATAAGATATTGACAACAATTTTGTAAAATTAAATATTAAATGCAAAGTAAGCAAATACATATGTATATTAGTTTAAGTCTAAATGTAATAATTGAAAATATAATAAATCAGTTGTTGAGAAGCCCTTCAAGGCAAAAGTAATCTTTGTTCTTTCTTTTATTTTTTTTCTCTCCCGCTTGAGTAGAATACAAAATTGGCGCAGTCGGTAGGATCCTTTAAAAAGTAAAAGGATCCAGTGAAACGAAATACGGGCGGTGAATAAACTAAAATTTTCTATAACACCCAAATCCTAATCCTGCGAATCCGTAGCCAACTCAGGAGTTGACCGGACCCTCCAGAGTATAACTTAACATACTTATAACCTAAAAGATAAAGTGCAGTGAACATTGATTCAATAAAAAGGAAAATTGAACACCACTAAATATAAAGTGCAGTGAACAATTCTTCATTACAAAGAACAGTGGACACCACAAAATATAGGGTTATTCAATAGTGCAGTGAATACACGGAAATTCGTGTACTAGCCACTAAAAGATAATCAAGTGAAAAGCTACAAGAAAAGTACAAAAATTCGGCAAGCCAGGCAGAAGGAATTTGATGAGAGTAGGATGGAGCAGGCCCAACAAGAAATGGCACCGGTAGATCTAGTAGAGCAGCTCGCACGAAGGGAGCAGCAACTCGAGCAACTAAGATTGGCCTACCTAGATCTACAACAAAGGCAACAACAAGACCAACACAGACTGGACAGAATACTGAAGAACATCAACCACCTTCCAGCATTCACAGGACACGGAGACACAACAATAAACTCATTCTTCAGTAGCGTGGAATATTTAATATCAACACTCGAAGATGAAGGACAGAAACAAGAAGCAGTAAGAACTACATATACTACAAAACAATCCAAGGAGAAGCTAAAAACGCAATCATCAACATCCCGGAACCGGACAACTGGAAACTAATTAAAGACACACTGAAATTGAGGTATAAACCAGACACAGAGCCTCATGAAATCTACAAGCAAGTTGCCAATTTACGAGTCAATACGGTAAGTGAGTTAATTACTGTAATTCAGAATATTAAGTATAAAACTGACGAGTTAATAGTATATTATAATGGTGAACTTGGCATAGACTTGACAAACATAGACAGCTTGTTAGTGAATACTATAAAAGAGATGACCCAAGGGACATTACTCGACAAAATTTACGAACAAAGACAATTAAAAGATATTTTGTATATAATGAATCAAAGAAGGTTTGAAGACACGTGCATAAGACCCGACTACAAGAGATTCGGAAGAGAAGAAAAACATAAAGGACAATTTCATAATAAAACATCGTATAATAATCAGAATAGGACATATAATAATCAAAATAGGGATGAAAGAAATAACCGACAATTTCAAGAAAGAAATAAGTGGACTAATGATTTTTATAGGCGCGAAGAGCAAAACGCTTTTAATAATCCTTTAAATAATTCGGGAAGATGCAGATTCCAAAATGACGCAAGAAATAATAACACCCCAAGACAGTTCCATGGAAGTGGACAATATTGAAAGGTGTTATAACAATCCTCGAGTGGCAGGACACCCTAATCATAAGTTTGGCCAAGATCGATTAAATTTAGGTAGGCAAAGCCCAGAAGGACCTGAAATTAATAATACCATTTTTTTACGAGGCAGCCACTGAATGCCTGCCAAAGATAACATTAAAGATCGTAAATAAAGAATACATAGCACTAATAGATACAGGTGCCAGTCTTAGTTTAATTAATAAGGAAATAAATGATTTTGATATATATAAATTAAAATATCCCATAACATTTAGTACATTAACAAATAAAGATACAATAAATTATGAAGTGCACACAAAAAGCCCGGAGCAATTTAATTTACCTAACAATGCCAGGATTCGTTGGAAGATCACCCCATTAAAAGGGAGAACTTATGATTTCATTATAGGTATCGATATATTAAACTTTTTAAATGCCCAAATAAATATAGAAAAAGGACAAATAACACTAAATGGAAAAATATCTTATTTTATTAATAACCCATATAAATTTAATCAAATTTACATGCTTGAAACTGGTGATCCTAAATTTGAAAGGCTTCAATTAAATCATTTAAATAATGAAGAACGTAGTGAAATTATAAAATTACTAAACCGATATAACAAATTATTGTTTAGAGAAGGCGATTTATTAACTAATACAACAGAAATTCAGCATGAGATAAAAACCATTACGCAACAGCAAATCTATTCAAAGCTATATAACTAGATACCCACCTCAACATGAAGCAGAAGTAAGGAAACAGATCAGAGAAATGGAGGAACAAGGTATAATTAGAAAAAGCCATTCAAGATATGCAAGCCCACTTATAGTCGTACCCAAAAAAACGGATAATTCAGGCGAAAAAAAATATAGAATAGTTGTCGACTATAGAAAGCTTAACGAAATAACCTTAGACGACAAATATCCTTTACGCAATATAGACTCAATTCTAGACAAATTAGGTAGAGCGCAATATTTTACGACATAGACTTAGCGAAAGAGTATCATCAGATTTTAGTAAAGGAGGAAGACAGAGAAAAAACTGCCTTCGTAACTCCTCATGGTCTATATGAATTTATGAGAATGCCATTTGGTCTTAAAAATGCGCCAGCCACATTCCAACGGCTGATGAATGAAATCTTGAGAGATCATATTAACAAAACCTGTGTAGTATACTTAGATGATATACTAGTCTTTAGTACTTCTTTAAGGGGGAGGTAGGGTTTAGCGCTAAAAAAAAACACTTTTTTTGTGAATTTTTTACAGAAATATGGCTTAAGATACTTTAATGAAATCAGTTGCATGTTATTGTACATCTTTTCAATAAGTTTTTAAAAAATATTAATAATAAAATATTGACAAATAAGCCCATGACAGAGTTTTTTTGGAGATATGTTTTTCGAGAGGTGCTCTGCGGTGCCAATCGGCATTCGTCGTAGAATCATCTGAAACTAAAAAAGTCGAATTTTTCAGTTAAAGTATGACGTAATGCTCCCCCCTACATTAATAAAATTTTTTTTTTTTCATTTTTGTAGTTTTGGTGGCAAAAAAACGTAAAACGAGCATTTTTGGCGAAAAATTTCGCCATATTTGTAAGTGAAAAACAACCTTAAAAAACAAAAAATAAAAAAAAAACAGTGTAGGGGGGAGGTATTTTTGATTTAGAAAACGTGTGCCAAATTTGAAAAGAATCGGTTGAATAGTTTCGGAGTTGTGATTGGCACCGACTTTTAAGAAGTCGTTTCGGGAAAAACGCGTTTGAAAAAATGACTCTGAGAAATTATCGATGCTCCGCATTCGAGGTAGAGTGCCTACAAAGGCTATAACTTTGAGAGTTCTGCTCCGATCCACTTAAAATTTTGACACAACATTCTTGAAATGATTTACTATAAGATGAGTGAAGAAAAAAAATTTCGATTTTGTGACCCTACCCCCCCCTTAACTGAGCATATTAAAGCAATAAGAGACATTTTCGAAATTCTCGAAAGTAAAAATTTGAAGATACAAGTTGACAAATGCAATTTTCTTAAAAAAGAAACAGAATTTTTAGGGCACATTTTAACAAAGGATGGCATGAAACCAAACCCAAATAAAATTACAATTATCCAAAATTTAGAATTACCCAAAACCGAAAAACAGATAAAAAGTTTTTTGGGAATAACAGGCTATTATCGCAAATTCATAAAAGATTATGCGAAAGTAGCTCAACCGATAACAAAATACCTAAAGAAAGGCGCAAAAATTAATGTAAAAGATCCAACATACATTGAAGCTTTCGAAAAGTTAAAAACATTAATAAGTACACATCCTATTTTACGTTATCCCGATTTCAATAAACAATTCACATTGACAACGGATGCATCCAACTATGCGATTGGTGCAGTACTATCGCAAGAAGGTCACCCAGTGTGCTACGCTTCAAGAACATTAAATAACCATGAGAAAAACTATTCTGCAACGGATAAAGAATTCCTAGCAATAATGTGGAGTGTAAATTATTTTAGGCCTTACATATATGGTAAAAAATTTAAAATCCTTACTGATCACCAGCCAATTAAATATCTCCATTCCAAATACAAAGGAAAAGACATGTCACCCAGGCACCAGCGATGGCTATTAAAATTAGGTGAATACCAATTTGAGATAGAATACCTGAAAGGAAAAGAAAATAAAGTGGCAGGTTTTTTAAGTAGATTAGAAAATAGTGAGGACACTATTTCAGAAAAAGCGGGGAGTGAAAATACCATGGTAGAAAATACCAATACTTTAAATTTTTTTCAGTTAACAATAACAATATATATGATGTTACAATGGCAACAGTACATTCAGCCGAGGAAGAATTGGGTGATCATTTTTTTATAAAAGAAGAAATTGTGAATAAGTACAAAACCCAAATAATATTAACAAATAATAAAACGGAAGAATTTAAGGAAGTACATGGGAAAAGAATTATTTTTATTGCCGAAGGTGACTTTAACCTAATGGGAGACATTTTTAGAAGATACATTTCAAAAGGGAAAATAGGGATATTTTCGGAACTATCCGAACACAACTATAATATGGTACAAGAGAAGCTTATAGATATGTATTCAAACGATAGCCAGATTAATTTTACTAAGTGCACCATGAGAGCACAGGACATTGAAACTGAAGTGGAAGCAGTAAAACAAATATCACTGTATCATGTAAGAGAGAGTATGCACTCTGGCATACAAGAAACTTATAATAAAATCAAAAATATAATATATTTTCCAAAACTCATGGAACTCATCCAAGTGGTAATTAATCAATGTGACATTTGCCAACAAGTAAAGTATGAACGACATCCGATTAAAAATAAATTTCATTACACAGAAACTCCTTCAGATAAAAACCAAATCATACATATGGATACATACGTAATCAAAGGATTTACCTTTTTGACGACTATAGATAAATTTTCAAAATTTGGCGCAGCGTATCCATTGAATGACAGAAATCATATGACTATAATAGAAAAACTAGAAGAACATATCACTAAAATAGAAAAACCAGATAAAATAATAGCAGACAATGAATTTAAGACAATAAGGATAAGGGAATTTCTAACAGAACAAGGAATCGAGTTACATTTATCTAAGCCCAACAGCCATACAGGAAATGCCGATATAGAAAGATTTCATAATACGATGGCAGAAAAGTTTAGGATTTTGTACCAAACTAATAAAAATTTACCTATCCAACAATTAATTCAACGAACAATCAGAAATTATAACGAAAGGTATCATTCAAGTATTAAATGTGCACCAAAAGACGTTCAGGAAGGACGTTTAGATCTAGGAAAAATTAAACAAAACTTAGAAGAATGCAAAAGAAAGAAAATTGATAAACTTAATTTAAAAAGAGAGGACTATAAAGAAAAAAGACGTGAGGGATTCATAAAGAACTACAAAGCAGTTAGGCACAAAGAACAACCTAAATATAAAAAAGGACTGTTAAAAAATATTCATCCATGCAACATTAAAAGACAATATAAATTTACAGATAATGACCATACTCATACTAATAATGACCTCGACACCGATAATTAAAGGAGAACTGACCAAAATTGAGTTAAAAGACCAAACAGGATTCACGGACATTCAGTTAGGACTTCAGGAAATAGTTAAGGATACAGATATAGTACTCCATATAATTGACGTTAAACAAATAGAAGATATTATTAATGAAATGACAGAAAATACTATACAAGTAAAGACAATTAACAAAAATGTATTACAAACAGAATTATTAGAAGCGAGAAATAAGTTAATGACATTAATACCAATAGAAAAAAGACATAAGAGAGGACTTGTAAACGCAATAGGTACTGTAGCAAAATGGACACTTGGCACAATGGACGATGACGACAGACAGACAATTCAAAAACATTTAACACAAACGGGCGAAATGTTGAATCAACAAATACACATAAATGAACATTTTAATTTTACAATGAAACAAATAAGAAATATTGTACAAGATGATAGGAAAGAAATTGAAAAAGGATTTAACAGTATAAATAAATTCATAGACGAAGAAAATCAACAACATAGGTACTTACAACAGATGACAAAAATTCAGTTAATAAAAAGTAAAATAGAACAAATCCAAGACAATGTAGTCGCAGCCAAATATGGTCTAGTTCACCCAAATATTCTAACAAATCAGGAAATTACCAATTATAACATTGATTTCCATAAATTAAAATATTTACAACTAGGAATAGCAACTTTTAATAATACCTATCTAATATTAAGCATTAAAATTCCAAAATCATTCATACAAATAAAAATAAGAAAAATTGTACTACTACCAAATAAGAATAAAAAAGAAATAGAAGCAGAAATAGAGGAAGTTTTTACTTATAAAGATAAAATTATGAAATTTGAAGAAAATAAACATTTCAGACAACTAAAACCCAGCACTCATTATATAATAACAAAAAAATTGTAAATTAATATCAAGTAAAGAATTAGAAATTATAGCACTAGACGAAAAAACAGTCCTAGTTAAAAATGCATTCAATTTATTTTAAATAACACATGTAACATAAATGACACTGTTTTGAACGGAAATTACGCAATCCAATTTAACAATTGTTCAATAAAAATTAATGATTATTATTACTCTAATTGGATTGAAAGACTCGAAGGAAATATTATGAGATTGCAATATGATAATATAAAGAATTTTACAGAAAAACTTACATTCGAACAAATAGATGAAGAGAATAAAATAAATTTCAAAAATATATCTAATTTGAAAATTCATAACAAAATCATATACGGGTGTAATTTCTTTCTAATTTTAACAATAATATTAATAATTGTCATTTGGAGAACAAAACTAAAATATATTAAAATAAATCTAAATAAAAGAATTCAGGAGAATTCTAATCTAAAGGGGGGAGAAGTTACATATTCAATTTCAAAGACAAATTCACATTGTAAAACAGACGAAATTGATGAGTTTGTAAATAAAATAATGAACAATAAGTAAAAGTAATTGGAAACGCATTTCCTGTTTTGCAACAGTTTGACTTACTTGAAAAAGTGTGGGAAAGGAAATGCTGAATAAGATATTGACAACAATTTTGTAAAATTAAATATTAAATGCAAAGTAAGCAAATACATATGTATATTAGTTTAAGTCTAAATGTAATAATTGAAAATATAATAAATCAGTTGTTGAGAAGCCCTTCAAGGCAAAAGTAATCTTTGTCCTTTCTTTTATTTTTTTTCTCTCCCGCTTGAGTAGAATACAAAATTGGCGCAGTCGGTAGGATCCTTTAAAAAGTAAAAGGATCCAGTGAAACGAAATACGGGCGGTGAATAAACTAAAATTTTCTATAACACCCAAATCCTAATCCTGCGAATCCGTAGCCAACTCAGGAGTTGACCGGACCCTCCAGAGTATAACTTAACATACTTATAACCTAAAAGATAAAGTGCAGTGAACATTGATTCAATAAAAAGGAAAATTGAACACCACTAAACATAAAGTGCAGTGAACAATTCTTCATTACAAAGAACAGTGGACACCACAAAATATAGGGTTATTCAATAGTGCAGTGAATACACGGAAATTCGTGCACTAGCCACTAAACGATAATCAAGTGAAAAACTACAAGAAAAGTACAAAAATTCGGCAAGCCAGGCAGAAGGAATTTGATGAGAGTAGGATGGAGCAGGCCCAACAAGAAATGGCACCGGTAGATCTAGTAGAGCAGCTCGCGCGAAGGGAGCAGCAACTCGAGCAACTAAGATTGGCCTACCTAGATCTACAACAAAGGCAACAACAAGACCAACACAGACTGGACAGAATACTGAAGAACATCAACCACCTTCCAGCATTCACAGGACACGGAGACACAACAATAAACTAATTCTTCAGTAGCGTGGAATATTTAATATCAACACTCGAAGATGAAGGACAGAAAAAAGAAGCAGTAAGAACTAATATACATATACTACATATACTACAAAACAATCCAAGGAGAAGCTAAAAACGCAATCATCAACATCCCGGAACCGGACAACTGGAAACTATATTAATTAAAGACACACTGAAATTGAGGTATAAACCAGACACAGAGCCTCATGAAATCTACAAGCAAGTTGCCAATTTACGAGTCAATACGGTAAGTGAGTTAATTACTGTAATTCAGAATATTAAGTATAAAACTGACGAGTTAATAGTATATTATAATGGTGAACTTGGCATAGACTTGACAAACATAGACAGCTTGTTAGTGAATACTATAAAAGAGATGACCCAAGGGACATTACTCGACAAAATTTACGAACAAAGACAATTAAAAGATATTTTGTATATAATGAATCAAAGAAGGTTTGAAGACACGTGCATAAGACCCGAATACAAGAGATTCGGAAGAGAAGAAAAACGTAAAGGACAATTTCATAATAAAACATCGTATAATAATCAGAATAGGACATATAATAATCAAAATAGGGATGAAAGAAATAACCGACAATTTCAAGAAAGAAATAAGTGGACTAATGATTTTTATAGGCGCGAAGAGCAAAACGCTTTTAATAATCCTTTAAATAATTCGGGAAGATGCAGATTCCAAAATGACGCAAGAAATAATAACACCCCAAGACAGTTCCATGGAAGTGGACAATATTGAAAGGTGTTATAACAATCCTCGAGTGGCAGGACACCCTAATCATAAGTTTGGCCAAGATCGATTAAATTTAGGTAGGCAAAGCCCAGAAGGACCTGAAATTAATAATACCATTTTTTTACGAGGCAGCCACTGAATGCCTGCCAAAGATAACATTAAAGATCGTAAATAAAGAATACATAGCACTAATAGATACAGGTGCCAGTCTTAGTTTAATTAATAAGGAAATAAATGATTTTGATATATATAAATTAAAATATCCCATAACATTTAGTACATTAACAAATAAAGATACAATAAATTATGAAGTGCACACAAAAAGCCCGGAGCAATTTAATTTACCTAACAATGCCAGGATTCGTTGGAAGATCACCCCATTAAAAGGGAGAACTTATGATTTCATTATAGGTATCGATATATTAAACTTTTTAAATGCCCAAATAAATATAAAAAAAGGACAAATAACACTAAATGGAAAAATATCTTATTTTATTAATAACCCATATAAATTTAATCAAATTTACATGCTTGAAACTGGTGATCCTAAATTTGAAAGGCTTCAATTAAATCATTTAAATAATGAAGAACGTAGTGAAATTATAAAATTACTAAACCGATATAACAAATTATTGTTTAGAGAAGGCGATTTATTAACTAATACAACAGAAATTCAGCATGAGATAAAAGCCATTACGCAACAGCAAATCTATTCAAAGCTATATAACTAGATACCCACCTCAACATGAAGCAGAAGTAAGGAAACAGATCAGAGAAATGGAGGAACAAGGTATAATTAGAAAAAGCCATTCAAGATATGCAAGCCCACTTATAGTCGTACCCAAAAAAACGGATAATTCAGGCGAAAAAAAATATAGAATAGTTGTCGACTATAGAAAGCTTAACGAAATAACCTTAGACGACAAGTATCCTTTACGCAATATAGACTCAATTCTAGACAAATTAGGTAGAGCGCAATATTTTACGACATAGACTTAGCGAAAGAGTATCATCAGATTTTAGTAAAGGAGGAAGACAGAGAAAAAACTGCCTTCGTAACTCCTCATGGTCTATATGAATTTATGAGAATGCCATTTGGTCTTAAAAATGCGCCAGCCACATTCCAACGGCTGATGAATGAAATCTTGAGAGATCATATTAACAAAACCTGTGTAGTATACTTAGATGATATACTAATCTTTAGTACTTCTTTAACTGAGCATATTAAAGCAATAAGAGACATTTTCGAAATTCTCGAAAGTAAAAATTTGAAGATACAAGTTGACAAATGCAATTTTCTTAAAAAAGAAACAGAATTTTTAGGGCACATTTTAACAAAGAATGGCATGAAACCAAACCAAAATAAAATTACAATTATCCAAAATTTAGAATTACCCAAAACCGAAAAACAGATAAAAAGTTTTTTGGGAATAACAGGTTATTATCGCAAATTCATAAAAGATTATGCGAAAGTACTAACATTTAACACAAACGGGCGAAATGTTGAATCAACAAATACACATAAATGAACATTTTAATTTGGCAATGAAACAAATAAGAAATATTGTACAAGATGATAGGAAAGAAATTGAAAAAGGATTTAACAGTATAAATAAATTCATAGACGAAGAAAATCAACAACATATGTACTTACAACAGATGACAAAAATTCAGTTAATAAAAAGTAAAATAGAACAAATCCAAGACAATGTAGTCGCAGCCAAATATGGTCTAGTTCACCCAAATATTCTAACAAATCAGGAAATTACCAATTATAACATTGATTTCCATAAATTAAAATATTTACAACTAGGAATAGCAACTTTTAATAATACCTATCTAATATTAAGCATTAAAATTCCAAAATCATTCATACAAATAAAAATAAGAAAAATTGTACTACTACCAAATAAGAATAAAAAAGAAATAGAAGCAGAAATAGAGGAAGTTTTTACTTATAAAGATAAAATTATGAAATTTGAAGAAAATAAACATTTCAGACAACTAAAACCCAGCACTCATTATATAATAACAAAAAAATTGTAAATTAATATCAAGTAAAGAATTAGAAATTATAGCACTAGACGAAAAAACAGTCCTAGTTAAAAATGCATTCAATTTATTTTAAATAACACATGTAACATAAATGACACTGTTTTGAACGGAAATTACGCAATCCAATTTAACAATTGTTCAATAAAAATTAATGATTATTATTACTCTAATTGGATTGAAAGACTCGAAGGAAATATTATGAGATTGCAATATGACAATATAAAGAATTTTACAGAAAAACTTACATTCGAACAAATAGATGAAGAGAATAAAATAAATTTCAAAAATATATCTAATTTGAAAATTCATAACAAAATCATATACGGGTGTAATTTCTTTCTAATTTTAACAATAATATTAATAATTGTCATTTGGAGAACAAAACTAAAATATATTAAAATAAATCTAAATAAAAGAATTCAGGAGAATTCTAATCTAAAGGGGGGAGAAGTTACATATTCAATTTCAAAGACAAATTCACATTGTAAAACAGACGAAATTGATGAGTTTGTAAATAAAATAATGAACAATAAGTAAAAGTAATTGGAAACGCATTTCCTGTTTTGCAACAGTTTGACTTACTTGAAAAAGTGTGGGAAAGGAAATGCTGAATAAGATATTGACAACAATTTTGTAAAATTAAATATTAACTGCAAAGTAAGCAAATACATATGTATATTAGTTTAAGTCTAAATGTAATAATTGAAAATATAATAAATCAGTTGTGGAGAAGCCCTTCAAGGCAAAAGTAATCTTTGTTCTTTCTTTTATTTTTTTTCTCTCCCGCTTGAGTAGAATACAAAATTGGCGCAGTCGGTAGGATCCTTTAAAAAGTAAAAGGATCCAGTGAAACGAAATACGGGCGGTGAATAAACTAAAATTTTCTATAACACCCAAATCCTAATCCTGCGAATCCGTAGCCAACTCAGGAGTTGACCGGACCCTCCAGAGTATAACTTAACATACTTATAACCTAAAAGATAAAGTGCAGTGAACATTGATTCAATAAAAAAGAAAATTGAACACCACTAAACATAAAGTGCAGTGAACAATTCTTCATTACAAAGAACAGTGGACACCACAAAATATAGGGTTATTCAATAGTGCAGTGAATACACGGAAATTCGTGCACTAGCCACTAAACGATAATCAAGTGAAAAACTACAAGAAAAGTACAAAAATTCGGCAAGCCAGGCAGAAGGAATTTGATGAGAGTAGGATGGAGCAGGCCCAACAAGAAATGGCACCGGTAGATCTAGTAGAGCAGCTCGCGCGAAGGGAGCAGCAACTCGAGCAACTAAGATTGGCCTACCTAGATCTACAACAAAGGCAACAACAAGACCAACACAGACTGGACAGAATACTGAAGAACATCAACCACCTTCCAGCATTCACAGGACACGGAGACACAACAATAAACTCATTCTTCAGTAGCGTGGAATATTTAATATCAACACTCGAAGATGAAGGACAGAAAAAAGAAGCAGTAAGAACTTATATACAAGTTAGCGCATTGCACACTTGCAAAGCTAAAACAGAAATTTGATGATTCCCTTGAATCACTCCCACGCTACTGGCTGTTTGTAATTAGATCGCACAGCTTACTCCTACGCCTGCCCGTCTTTTGGATTTTGCAAATAAACAATCACTTCCACGTTACTGGCCGTTTGTAATTAGATCATCAATTTACGTACGTGACTTTTGGCAGCTGAGAATACATACGTACCTACATACAAACGAAGCTGCCGGCGCAACTACACCAACACAAACTCAATAGCTACACCGCAAGTAGGGATTTAGGGTAGATTGTAAGATTATAGTTTTTAGTTGAGATTGGAGTTTAATAAAGAACGGTTGAAAGTAGTTGAGATTGGAGTTTAATAAAGAACGGTTGAAAGTAGAAAAGTGGAGTTTAAATAAGAATGGCAACAAGCAGAAAAGTGGCGCCCAACGTGGGGCAACCCAACTAGCAGGACAACCCAACTAGCAGGACAACCCAACTAGCAGAAATGATTGCAATACGTGAAATAATAATGTAAGTAATTGTTCGGTTTTGATCCAGTGCAATTAAAGAAAAATTATATAAAGTTTTTGTAAAGCGAAATACCTTCGGCTCCTTCTTACCTTTTTTTTTAAAAAAAAAAAAAGCAAAACAAAATTGATCCAGTGCAATTAAAGAAAAGTTATATAAAGTTTTTGTAAAGCGAAATACCTTCGGCTCTTTCTTACCTTTTTTTTTAAAAAAATAAAGCAAAACAAAATTAACATGAGTGTAACTAGGGAGCAGGTAATAGAAATTTTAAGACAACAAAATGACCAAAACAAAAGAGAATGGAATGTCCAGTTAGATGAAGTAATGAAAACTCTTCGGCGCTTAGAGCCGCCATCCGCGGAGAGTTACATTCCCGTGGAAATAAATCCAACTGTGGTCGGGGGCAACACAAATATGGATTTAATAAAATCTATACAAGAATTTAAGGGGGATACTGCTTCTTATCCGGCCTGGCGTTCCGCAGCAGAATTCGCCATTGGCTACTACAAAGAGGGTTCAGAGCAATATTATGTTGCCATGGGGATATTTTGAAACAAGATAGTAGGCCCCGCAAATGCAACGCTCGCTTCCTTCTCAACTGTTTTAAATTTTAAAGCTATAATAGCTAGATTGGACAAAGCATACGCGGACAAAAGACCGCTACATGTTTTGGAAACAGAGCTCAGCGTTCTGAGGCAGGGAAGTTTGTCAATCTGCCAATATTATGATACGGTAGACAAGCAATTAACACTCATAACAAATAAAAATATAATGACTCATTCAAACAATACGCAGCTTGCCGCCGCGCTCAATGATAGAGCTAGAGAAAACGCATTAAGAGTTTTTATTTCTGGCCTAAAGCGGCCGTTATGCGACATTCTATTTTCTGCCAGTCCTAAAGATTTGCCTTCTGCACTGGCTACTGCCCAGGAGTTAGCGAACAACCGCATGCGTTATGATTTCGCCAGAACATTTGCGGTTAACAACGTAGCAACTACCACTAGCCCAAAATACCACAATAACTATCCTGGCAATCCCCAAATGCTCAAGGACACCCCTACTCCAATGGATGTAGACCGCGGATCCTCCGCATTCCGACGTACAAAACAGTCCAACCAGAGTTATAGAAAGGGAAATGTCGTGGGAGGGCACCCCAAAAGGGATGCTAATCAATACGTGAATAAACGGGAGCACAGAAGGGGAGATTCAGTAAATTCACGGAAGCCGAAAGTGCAACGAACCTAACCGCGCTTTGCCATTTAATACTAAGGTCAAAGCTAAAATTCGTACCACTTCCTCGGAACCAATTTACACCCGATCTTATCCATACCCGGTTTCGGCGGCAGGATTCATTAATAAGGAAATAGAAATACTGTTGAAAGAAGGAATTATCCGAAAATCTAATTCGGCGTATAACTCTCCGGTCCATGTAGTGAATAAAAAAGGCCTGGATGAATATGGTAAACAAAAGCTCCGCATGGTAATCGACTTTCGAAAATTAAACGAAAAAACGATTGCGGATAAATATCCTATACCAGATATTTCTACCATATTGGCAAACCTGGGCAGTTCCAGATTTTTTACTACTTTAGATCTAAAGTCTGGATTCCACCAGATAATCCTTGAGGAGAAGGACCGCGAAAAAACAGCCTTCAGCATTAACAATGGCAAATACGAATTTAATAGATTGCCATTCGGGTTAAAAAATGCGCCCAGTATCTTTCAACGGGCTATTGATGACGTCTTGAGAGACGACATTGGCCAAAGTTGCCAAGTTTATATGGATGATATAATCATCTTTTCAAGGGACGAAAAGTCTCATATTCAACATGTCGATAAGGTACTGGGGAAGTTGGAAAGGGCCGGTATGCGAGTTTCAGCAGAAAAGACTAAATTCTTTAAAGATAAGGTTGAGTTTCTTGGCTTTATTGTCTCTCGAAGGGGGATAAAAACATGTCCAAATAAGGTCAAGGACATAATCGACTATAAGAAGCCGGAAACACTTCGAGCATTACGCTCTTTCTTGGGTCTGTCAGGATATTATAGAAGGTTTATAAGGGATTATGCGTCTATCGTCAAACCATTAACAAAGTATCTTCGGGGGGAGAATGGCCATGTGTCATCCCACAAGTCCAAACACACTAAAATAGTCCTTGATGACGAGGCCATTCAAGCATTTAAAAGGGTAAAAAGCATTTTGGCATCGGAAGATGTTTTGCTGTTTTATCCGGATTATGACAAAACATTCGAACTAACAACAGACGCTTCCTCTAGCGCTTTAGGCGCGGTCCTCTCCCAGAATGGTCGGCCCATTACAATGATTTCAAGAACATTATCAAAAACAGAGGAGAATTATGCAACCAACGAGCGTGAGCTCTTGGCTATAGTGTGGGCCCTTAAAAACCTTCGACATTACTTATACGGTATTAAAGACATCGTAATATTCACAGACCACCAGCCTTTAACTTTCGCTATTTCGAACAAAAATCCTAATACAAAAATGAAGCGATGGCGTGCGTTCATAGAAGAATTTTCGCCTAAATTTGTTTATAAACCCGGCAGAGACAACGTCGTAGCAGACGCTCTGTCCCGTCAGTTTTTGAATAATATGACTGATACAGATGCTACAGCACATAACGAGTCATCGCTCTCAAACATAATTAAAACTATCCAGTATCCAGTAAACCAATTCAAAAGACAATTCATTTTGACGAAGGGGGATCATTATCACCAAAGTACAAAAATAATTTTTCAGAAAAAAATTCGTTATACTATAAATTACGACACAATAGTAAATTTGTTGCATAATCTTAAGAAACTCGTAAACCCTAGCGTTACAAACGCTCTTTGTTGTGATCTTCCGACACTATCAGAGATCCAGGGACCTCTTGTCGAAGCATTCCCGGGGGTTAAATTTATTCATACAGAAAAATTTGTAATCGATCTAACGAATCCGAACGATCAACAGGAAGCAATAGCAACGGAGCATGCCCGTGCCCATCGATCTCTGTCCGAGAATTTTAAGCAAATTCTATCAGAATACTACTTTCCCGACATGAGGAAAATGCTCAGGTCAGCTGTATCAAATTGCAAGATCTGTCTGGAAAATAAATACCAAAGAAAACCACCAAATCCGGAAATTGGGAAAACTCCAATCCCAGAGCACCCAGGAGAAATTCTCCACTTAGACATTTTAATTACTGGAAAGCAGCTATTCTTAACTGCTGTTGATAGGTTTTCAAAGTTTGCAATTGTTAAACCTGTTATTTCAAGATGTACCATTGATATAAAAGAAGCTTTATTAGAGGTATTAGGTATGTTCCAAAACACTAAAACAATTGTCACAGATAACGAAAGAGCGTTTACTTCAAATTTAATTAGAAACATGCTACGCGATCATTTCTCCATAGAGCAGTTTTTCGTACCCACCTTACATAGCGAAAGCAACGGACAGGTCGAAAAGTTTCATTCAACCCTTTTGGAAATAGCCAGATGCGTGAAGGCACAGCAGCAGATAAGCGAGGTTAAAGATCTGATTTTGCTTGCTGCTTACAAGTACAACAGAACAATTCACTCGGTTGTAGATTCGAAACCAATCGAAATTTTGCAGAACTGCCCAGCGGAGAAATTTGGGGAAATTAGAGATAAATTAATAAGAGCCCAGAATTTAGTATTGAATAGATTGAATGAGAAAAGAATAACCAAAACATATCAGCCTGGTGAAAGGGTGTTTCTTCGACGAAATAAGCGATTGGGAAATAAATTTGAGAAGGTGTTCGTGGAAAAAATAGTAGAAAGAGATTTAGGTACAACAGTACAGATAGAAGGCAGAAAAATTCATAAAAGTAATTTACGATAAAATCAATTTCAGATTGCCGCTTGCCCTAGTCTTCGTCACTAGAGCCAATTTAATTGACTACACCTCCTCACAAGTTATCACCATCCCTCGGGGAAATGTGGCTATTTATAATGAATTCATTTACCTCGTGCACGCCACCAACCTAACAGATTATCGCCAGATAGCTTACGAAAGCCGATGGTTCACATCAAAATCAAAAAATCAGGTAGTGAACGAAAATATTTTGAAACAACAAGGTGAGGAAATACTACACATAATTCGCACTTTGGAAATACCTAAGAGAATTGCAAGGTCAATAGATTTTCTGGGGTCCGCCCTGAAATTTATAGCCGGTACCCCGGACCACGAAGATTTTGAACTGCTCTTGACAAAGGAAAGCATGCTAATAGAAAACAACAATAGGCAGATTAGAATTAACTCCGATTTACAAAATAGAATTAACGAAATTACCAACCTAATCAATACACTTCGCGGAAATCAAACGGATTGGATATTAAAAGACGAGGAAACATTGCTCTGTGAAAATTTGGTAAGAAGAAATAACCATATAATCAGCCAACTAAACAGACTAGCACTCTCCATTGTGTTGGCAAAAAGTAATATCATAAATCCACTTATTTTGGATGACGAAGAGATGGATCAAGCGTTCAATTCCGAACAATTACCCTTTAGTTTAAGTAATCTACTTTTAGTATCTAAGGTAAAAATTTTGCAAAGTTCTGATGTTATTTACTATATTCTTAAGGTTCCTAAGGTTACAAATTTCTGTCAATTCCTAAAAATCTATCCTGTAGTCCATAATAATAGTATCGTAAAGCTAGAGACCACGCTTGCGGCAAAATGTAGCGATACGTTTCAACCACTCGAGAACTGCAATGACACTTTGGTAGCTAAAGTGTGCAAACCGGCTCACTCAGATTGCTTGGGTCAGATGCTAAATAATAACACAGCTAATTGTTCATCAGAATCGGCATATCACATACCATCAGTTCAAAAAATAGAAGAGGGCATCATTATTCTTAACAACGTGCAACCAACGACAATATTTGATCAACGAAAATTGGAAATAAGGGGAACGTATCTGCTTCTTTTTCGTGACTCTATCACCATAAATGATACAACTTACGTGGCAAAAAGAGAACCGACTTATATCCAACCACATCCTCCAAAAACCGTATCCATTAATTACTTGGAACACCATACGAGTTTGTCCCTACCATATTTGCACCAAATTTATATCGACAACATCTCTCGCATTCACGAATTGAAGGAGGGTATATCTGTTCATCGTAATTTGTTCTGGACAATTTTTTCTTTTCCTCCATTATTATTGATCGCAATAGCAATTTTTTTCATCCACCGCAGAAACAAATTAGCAAGTAATAAAGTAAAAACTCAGAGGGCAGTAGAGGAAATTTTGGCACGAGTCGAGGACGGCTCGTCTTAAGAGGGGGAGAAGTTAGCGCATTGCACACTTGCAAAGCTAAAACAGAGATTTGATGATTCCCTTGAATCACTCCCACGCTACTGGCTGTTTGTAATTAGATCGCACAGCTTACTCCTACGCCTGCCCGTCTTTTGGATTTTGCAAATAAACAATCACTTCCACGTTACTGGCCGTTTGTAATTAGATCATCAATTTACGTACGTGACTTTTGGCAGCTGAGAATACATACGTACCTACATACAAACGAAGCTGCCGGCGCAACTACACCAACACAAACTCAATAGCTACACCGCAAGTAGGGATTTAGGGTAGATTGTAAGATTATAGTTTTTAGTTGAGATTGGAGTTTAATAAAGAACGGTTGAAAGTAGAAAAGTGGAGTTTAAATAAGAATGGCAACAAGCAGAAAAGTTACATATACTACATATACTACAAAACAATCCAAGGAGAAGCTAAAAACGCAATCATCAACATCCCGGAACCGGACAACTGGAAACTATATTAATTAAAGACACACTGAAATTGAGGTATAAACCAGACACAGAGCCTCATGAAATCTACAAGCAAGTTGCCAATTTACGAGTCAATACGGTAAGTGAGTTAATTACTGTAATTCAGAATATTAAGTATAAAACTGACGAGTTAATAGTATATTATAATGGTGAACTTGGCATAGACTTGACAAACATAGACAGCTTGTTAGTGAATACTATAAAAGAGATGACCCAAGGGACATTACTCGACAAAATTTACGAACAAAGACAATTAAAAGATATTTTGTATATAATGAATCAAAGAAGGTTTGAAGACACGTGCATAAGACCCGAATACAAGAGATTCGGAAGAGAAGAAAAACGTAAAGGACAATTTCATAATAAAACATCGTATAATAATCAGAATAGGACATATAATAATCAAAATAGGGATGAAAGAAATAACCGACAATTTCAAGAAAGAAATAAGTGGACTAATGATTTTTATAGGCGCGAAGAGCAAAACGCTTTTAATAATCCTTTAAATAATTCGGGAAGATGCAGATTCCAAAATGACGCAAGAAATAATAACACCCCAAGACAGTTCCATGGAAGTGGACAATATTGAAAGGTGTTATAACAATCCTCGAGTGGCAGGACACCCTAATCATAAGTTTGGCCAAGATCGATTAAATTTAGGTAGGCAAAGCCCAGAAGGACCTGAAATTAATAATACCATTTTTTTACGAGGCAGCCACTGAATGCCTGCCAAAGATAACATTAAAGATCGTAAATAAAGAATGCGTAGCACTAATAGATACAGGTGCCAGTCTTAGTTTAATTAATAAGGAAATAAATGATTTTGATATATATAAATTAAAATATCCCATAACATTTAGTACATTAACAAATAAAGATACAATAAATTATGAAGTGCACACAAAAAGCCCGGAGCAATTTAATTTACCTAACAATGCCAGGATTCATTGGAAGATCACCCCATTAAAAGGGAGAACTTATGATTTCATTATAGGTATCGATATATTAAACTTTTTAAATGCCCAAATAAATATAAAAAAAGGACAAATAACACTAAATGGAAAAATATCTTATTTTATTAATAACCCATATAAATTTAATCAAATTTACATGCTTGAAACTGGTGATCCTAAATTTGAAAGGCTTCAATTAAATCATTTAAATAATGAAGAACGTAGTGAAATTATAAAATTACTAAACCGATATAACAAATTATTGTTTAGAGAAGGCGATTTATTAACTAATACAACAGAAATTCAGCATGAGATAAAAACCATTACGCAACAGCAAATCTATTCAAAGCTATATAACTAGATACCCACCTCAACATGAAGCAGAAGTAAGGAAACAGATCAGAGAAATGGAGGAACAAGGTATAATTAGAAAAAGCCATTCAAGATATGCAAGCCCACTTATAGTCGTACCCAAAAAAACGTATAATTCAGGCGAAAAAAAATATAGAATAGTTGTCGACTATAGAAAGCTTAACGAAATAACCTTAGACGACAAGTATCCTTTACGCAATATAGACTCAATTCTAGACAAATTAGGTAGAGCGCAATATTTTACGA
Source organism: Anastrepha obliqua (assembly GCF_027943255.1). Lineage (NCBI taxonomy): Eukaryota > Metazoa > Arthropoda > Insecta > Diptera > Tephritidae > Anastrepha > Anastrepha obliqua. The sequence goes on from NC_072897.1 coordinate 6,970,986, forward strand.
CATAGACTTAGCGAAAGAGTATCATCAGATTTTAGTAAAGGAGGAAGACAGAGAAAAAACTGCCTTCGTAACTCCTCATGGTCTATATGAATTTATGAGAATGCCATTTGGTCTTAAAAATGCGCCAGCCACATTCCAACGGCTGATGAATGAAATCTTGAGAGATCATATTAACAAAACCTGTGTAGTATACTTAGATGATATACTAATCTTTAGTACTTCTTTAACTGAGCATATTAAAGCAATAAGAGACATTTTCGAAATTCTCGAAAGTAAAAATTTGAAGATACAAGTTGACAAATGCAATTTTCTTAAAAAAGAAACAGAATTTTTAGGGCACATTTTAACAAAGGATGGCATGAAACCAAACCAAAATAAAATTACAATTATCCAAAATTTAGAATTACCCAAAACCGAAAAACAGATAAAAAGTTTTTTGGGAATAACAGGTTATTATCGCAAACTCATAAAAGATTATGCGAAAGTAGCTCAACCGATAACAAAATACCTAAAGAAAGGCGCAAAAATTAATGTAAAAGATCCAACATACATTGAAGCTTTCGAAAAGTTAAAAACATTAATAAGTACACATCCTATTTTACGTTATCCCGATTTCAATAAACAATTCACATTGACAACGGATGCATCCAACTATGCGATTGGTGCAGAACATTAAATAACCATGAGAAAAACTATTCTGCAACGGATAAAGAATTCCTAGCAATAATGTGGAGTGTAAATTATTTTAGGCCTTACATATATGGTAAAAAATTTAAAATCCTTACTGATCACCAGCCAATTAAATATCTCCATTCCAAATACAAAGGAAAAGACATGTCACCCAGGCACCAGCGATGGCTATTAAAATTAGGTGAATACCAATTTGAGATAGAATACCTAAAAGGAAAAGAAAATAAAGTGGCAGATTTTTTAAGTAGATTAGAAAATAGTGAGGACACTATTTCAGAAAAAGCGGGGAGTGAAAATACCATGGTAGAAAATACCAATATTTTAAATTTTTTTTCAGTTAACAATATAGAAGATGATGTTACAATGGCAACAGTACATTCAGCCGAGGAAGAATTGGGTGATCATTTTTTTATAAAAGAAGAAATTGTGAATAAGTACAAAACCCAAATAATATTAACAAATAATAAAACGGAAGAATTTAAGGAAGTACATGGGAAAAGAATTATTTTTATTGCCGAAGGTGACTTTAACCTAATGGGAGACATTTTTAGAAGATACATTTCAAAAGGGAAAATAGGGATATTTTCGGAACTATCCGAACACAACTATAATATGGTACAAGAGAAGCTTATAGATATGTATTCAAACGATAGCCAGATTAATTTTACTAAGTGCACCATGAGAGCACAGGACATTGAAACTGAAGTGGAAGCAGTAAAACAAATATCACTGTATCATGTAAGAGAGAGTATGCACTCTGGCATACAAGAAACTTATAATAAAATCAAAAATATAATATATTTTCCAAAACTCATGGAACTCATCCAAGTGGTAATTAATCAATGTGACATTTGCCAACAAGTAAAGTATGAACGACATCCGATTAAAAATAAATTTCATTACACAGAAACTCCTTCAGATAAAAACCAAATCATACATATGGATACATACGTAATCAAAGGATTTACCTTTTTGACGACTATAGATAAATTTTCAAAATTTGGCGCAGCGTATCCATTGAATGACAGAAATCATATGACTATAATAGAAAAACTAGAAGAACATATCACTAAAATAGGAAAACCAGATAAAATAATAGCAGACAATGAATTTAAGACAATAAGGATAAGGGAATTTCTAACAGAACAAGGAATCGAGTTACATTTATCTAAGCCCAACAGCCATACAGGAAATGCCGATATAGAAAGATTTCATAATACGATGGCAGAAAAGTTTAGGATTTTGTACCAAACTAATAAAAATTTACCTAACCAACAATTAATTCAACGAACAATCAGAAATTATAACGAAAGGTATCATTCAAGTATTAAATGTGCACCAAAAGACGTTCAGGAAGGACGTTTAGATCTAGGAAAAATTAAACAAAACTTAGAAGAATGCAAAAGAAAGAAAATTGATAAACTTAATTTAAAAAGAGAGGACTATAAAGAAAAAAGACGTGAGGGATTCATTAAGAACTACAAAGCAGTTAGGCACAAAGAACAACCTAAATATAAAAAAGGACTGTTAAAAAATATTCATCCATGCAACATTAAAAGACAATATAAATTTACAGATAATGACCATACTCATACTAATAATGACCTCGACACCGATAATTAAAGGAGAACTGACCAAAATTGAGTTAAAAGACCAAACAGGATTCACGCACATTCAGTTAGGACTTCAGGAAATAGTTAAGGATACAGATATAGTACTCCATATAATTGACGTTAAACAAATAGAAGATATTATTAATGAAATGACAGAAAATACTATACAAGTAAAGACAATTAACAAAAATGTATTACAAACAGAATTATTAGAAGCGAGAAATAAGTTAATGACATTAATACCAATAGAAAAAAACATAAGAGAGGACTTGTAAACGCAATAGGTACTGTAGCAAAATGGACATTTGGCACAATGGACGATGACGACAGACAGACAATTCAAAAACATTTAACACAAACGGGCGAAATGTTGAATCAACAAATACACATAAATGAACATTTTAATTTGGCAATGAAACAAATAAGAAATATTGTACAAGATGATAGGAAAGAAATTGAAAAAGGATTTAACAGTATAAATAAATTCATAGACGAAGAAAATCAACAACATATGTACTTACAACAGATGACAAAAATTCAGTTAATAAAAAGTAAAATAGAACAAATCCAAGACAATGTAGTCGCAGCCAAATATGGTCTAGTTCACCCAAATATTCTAACAAATCAGGAAATTACCAATTATAACATTGATTTCCATAAATTAAAATATTTACAACTAGGAATAGCAACTTTTAATAATACCTATCTAATATTAAGCATTAAAATTCCAAAATCATTCATACAAATAAAAATAAGAAAAATTGTACTACTAGCAAATAAGAATAAAAAAGAAATAGAAGCAGAAATAGAGGAAGTTTTTACTTATAAAGATAAAATTATGAAATTTGAAGAAAATAAACATTTCAGACAACTAAAACCCAGCACTCATTATATAATAACAAAAAAATTGTAAATTAATATCAAGTAAAGAATTAGAAATTATAGCACTAGACGAAAAAACAGTCCTAGTTAAAAATGCATTCAATTTATTTGTAAATAACACATGTAACATAAATGACACTGCTTTGAACGGAAATTACGCAATCCAATTTAACAATTGTTCAATAAAAATTAATGATTATTATTACTCTAATTGGATTGAAAGACTCGAAGGAAATATTATGAGATTGCAATATGACAATATAAAGAATTTTACAGAAAAACTTACATTCGAACAAATAGATGAAGAGAATAAAATGAATTTCAAAAATATATCTAATTTGAAAATTCATAACAAAATCATATACGGGTGTAATTTCTTTCTAATTTTAACAATAATATTAATAATTGTCATTTGGAGAACAAAACTAAAATATATTAAAATAAATCTAAATAAAAGAATTCAGGAGAATTCTAATCTAAAGGGGGGAGAAGTTACATATTCAATTTCAAAGACAAATTCACATTGTAAAACAGACGAAATTGATGAGTTTGTAAATAAAATAATGAACAATAAGTAAAAGTAATTGGAAACGCATTTCCTGTTTTGCAACAGTTTGACTTACTTGAAAAAGTGTGGGAAAGGAAATGCTGAATAAGATATTGACAACAATTTTGTAAAATTAAATATTAAATGCAAAGTAAGCAAATACATATGTATATTAGTTTAAGTCTAAATGTAATAATTGAAAATATAATAAATCAGTTGTTGAGAAGCCCTTCAAGGCAAAAGTAATCTTTGTTCTTTCTTTTATTTTTTTCTCTCCCGCTTGAGTAGAATACAATATTGGCGCAGTCGGTAGGATCCTTTAAAAAGTAAAAGGATCCAGTGAAACGAAATACGGGCGGTGAATAAACTAAAATTTTCTATAACACCCAAATCCTAATCCTGCGAATCCGTAGCCAACTCAGGAGTTGACCGGACCCTCCAGAGTATAACTTAACATACTTATAACCTAAAAGATAAAGTGCAGTGAACATTGATTCAATAAAAATGAAAATTGAACACCACTAAATATAAAGTGCAGTGAACAATTCTTCATTACAAAGAACAGTGGACACCACAAAATATAGGGTTATTCAATAGTGCAGTGAATACACGGAAATTCGTGTACTAGCCACTAAACGATAATCAAGTGAAAAGCTACAAGAAAAGTACAAAAATTCGGCAAGCCAGGCAGAAGGAATTTGATGAGAGTAGGATGGAGCAGGCCCAACAAGAAATGGCACCGGTAGATCTAGTAGAGCAGCTCGCACGAAGGGAGCAGCAACTCGAGCAACTAAGATTGGCCTACCTAGATCTACAACAAAGGCAACAACAAGACCAACACAGACTGGACAGAATACTGAAGAGCATCAACCACCTTCCAGCATTCACAGGACACGGAGACACAACAATAAACTCATTCTTCAGTAGCGTGGAATATTTAATATCAACACTCGAAGATGAAGGACAGAAAAAAGAAGCAGTAAGAACCATATACTACAAAACAATCCAAGGAGAAGCTAAAAACGCAATCATCAACATCCCGGAACCGGACAACTGGAAACTAATTAAAGGCACACTAAAATTGAGGTATAAACCAGACACAGAGCCTCATGAAATCTACAAGCAAGTTGCCAATTTACGAGTCAATACGGTAAGTGAGTTAATTACTGTAATTCAGAATATTAAGTATAAAACTGACGAGTTAATAGTATATTATAATGGTGAACTTGGCATAGACTTGACAAACATAGACAGCTTGTTAGTGAATACTATAAAAGAGATGACCCAAGGGACATTACTCGACAAAATTTACGAACAAAGACAATTAAAAGATATTTTGTATATAATGAATCAAAGAAGGTTTGAAGACACGTGCATAAGACCCGAATACAAGAGATTCGGAAGAGAAGAAAAACATAAAGGACAATTTCATAATAAAACATCGTATAATAATCAGAATAGGACATATAATAATCAAAATAGGGATGAAAGAAATAACCGACAATTTCAAGAAAGAAATAAGTGGACTAATGATTTTTATAGGCGCGAAGAGCAAAACGCTTTTAATAATCCTTTAAATAATTCGGGAAGATGCAGATTCCAAAATGACGCAAGAAATAATAACACCCCAAGACATTTCCAACGTGTGCCACAAATGGGGCACGCTAGGCCGTATTCCAACCAAGTTCGCTGGCAACCGCCTAGACAAAACCGCACGGAATCCATGGAAGTGGACAATATTGAAGGACACACAGTGGCAGGACACCCTAATCATAAGTTTGGCCAAGATCGCTTAAATTTAGGTAGGCAAAGCCCAGAAGGACCTGAAATTAATAATACCATTTTTTTTACGAGGCAGCCACTGAATGCCTGCCAAAGATAACATTAAAGATCGTAAATAAAGAATACGTAGCACTAATAGATACAGGTGCCAGTCTTAGTTTAATTAATAAGGAAATAAATGATTTTGATATATATAAATTGAAATATCCCATAACATTTAGTACATTAACAAATAAAGATACAATAAATTATGAAGTGCACACAAAAAGCCCGGAGCAATTTAATTTACCTAACAATGCCAGGATTCGTTGGAAGATCACCCCATTAAAAGGGAGAACTTATGATTTCATTATAGGTATCGATATATTAAACTTTTTAAATGCCCAAATAAATATAGAAAAAGGACAAATAACACTAAATGGAAAAATATCTTATTTTATTAATAACCCATATAAATTTAATCAAATTTACATGCTTGAAACTGGTGATCCTAAATTTGAAAGGCTTCAATTAAATCATTTAAATAATGAAGAACGTAGTGAAATTATAAAATTACTGAACCGATATAACAAATTATTGTTTAGAGAAGGCGATTTATTAACTAATACAACAGAAATTCAGCATGAGATAAAAACCATTACGCAACAGCAAATCTATTCAAAGCTATATAACTAGATACCCACCTCAACATGAAGCAGAAGTAAGGAAACAGATCAGAGAAATGGAGGAACAAGGTATAATTAGAAAAAGCCATTCAAGATATGCAAGCCCACTTATAGTCGTACCCAAAAAAACGGATAATTCAGGCGAAAAACAATATAGAATAGTTGTCGACTATAGAAAGCTTAACGAAATAACCTTAGACGACAAGTATCCTTTACGCAATATAGACTCAATTCTAGACAAATTAGGTAGAGCGCAATATTTTACGACATAGACTTAGCGAAAGAGTATCATCAGATTTTAGTAAAGGAGGAAGACAGAGAAAAAACTGCCTTCGTAACTCCTCATGGTCTATATGAATTTATGAGAATGCCATTTGGTCTTAAAAATGCGCCAGCCACATTCCAACGGCTGATGAATGAAATCTTGAGAGATCATATTAACAAAACCTGTGTAGTATACTTAGATGATATACTAATCTTTAGTACTTCTTTAACTGAGCATATTAAAGCAATAAGAGACATTTTCGAAATTCTCGAAAGTAAAAATTTGAAGATACAAGTTGACAAATGCAATTTTCTTAAAAAAGAAACAGAATTTTTAGGGCACATTTTAACAAAGGATGGCATGAAACCAAACCAAAATAAAATTACAATTATCCAAAATTTAGAATTACCCAAAACCGAAAAACAGATAAAAAGTTTTTTGGGAATAACAGGTTATTATCGCAAATTCATAAAAGATTATGCGAAAGTAGCTCAACCGATAACAAAATACCTAAAGAAAGGCGCAAAAATTAATGTAAAAGATCCAACATACATTGAAGCTTTCGAAAAGTTAAAAACATTAATAAGTACACATCCTATTTTACGTTATCCCGATTTCAATAAACAATTCACATTGACAACGGATGCATCCAACTATGCGATTGGTGCAGAACATTAAATAACCATGAGAAAAACTATTCTGCAACGGATAAAGAATTCCTAGCAATAATGTGGAGTGTAAATTATTTTAGGCCTTACATATATGGTAAAAAATTTAAAATCCTTACTGATCACCAGCCAATTAAATATCTCCATTCCAAATACAAAGGAAAAGACATGTCACCCAGGCACCAGCGATGGCTATTAAAATTAGGTGAATACCAATTTGAGATAGAATACCTAAAAGGAAAAGAAAATAAAGTGGCAGATTTTTTAAGTAGATTAGAAAATAGTGAGGACACTATTTCAGAAAAAGCGGGGAGTGAAAATACCATGGTAGAAAATACCAATATTTTAAATTTTTTTTCAGTTAACAATATAGAAGATGATGTTACAATGGCAACAGTACATTCAGCCGAGGAAGAATTGGGTGATCATTTTTTTATAAAAGAAGAAATTGTGAATAAGTACAAAACCCAAATAATATTAACAAATAATAAAACGGAAGAATTTAAGGAAGTACATGGGAAAAGAATTATTTTTATTGCCGAAGGTGACTTTAACCTAATGGGAGACATTTTTAGAAGATACATTTCAAAAGGGAAAATAGGGATATTTTCGGAACTATCCGAACACAACTATAATATGGTACAAGAGAAGCTTATAGATATGTATTCAAACGATAGCCAGATTAATTTTACTAAGTGCACCATGAGAGCACAGGACATTGAAACTGAAGTGGAAGCAGTAAAACAAATATCACTGTATCATGTAAGAGAGAGTATGCACTCTGGCATACAAGAAACTTATAATAAAATCAAAAATATAATATATTTTCCAAAACTCATGGAACTCATCCAAGTGGTAATTAATCAATGTGACATTTGCCAACAAGTAAAGTATGAACGACATCCGATTAAAAATAAATTTCATTACACAGAAACTCCTTCAGATAAAAACCAAATCATACATATGGATACATACGTAATCAAAGGATTTACCTTTTTGACGACTATAGATAAATTTTCAAAATTTGGCGCAGCGTATCCATTGAATGACAGAAATCATATGACTATAATAGAAAAACTAGAAGAACATATCACTAAAATAGGAAAACCAGATAAAATAATAGCAGACAATGAATTTAAGACAATAAGGATAAGGGAATTTCTAACAGAACAAGGAATCGAGTTACATTTATCTAAGCCCAACAGCCATACAGGAAATGCCGATATAGAAAGATTTCATAATACGATGGCAGAAAAGTTTAGGATTTTGTACCAAACTAATAAAAATTTACCTATCCAACAATTAATTCAACGAACAATCAGAAATTATAACGAAAGGTATCATTCAAGTATTAAATGTGTACCAAAAGACGTTCAGGAAGGACGTTTAGATCTAGGAAAAATTAAACAAAACTTAGAAGAATGCAAAAGAAAGAAAATTGATAAACTTAATTTAAAAAGAGAGGACTATAAAGAAAAAAGACGTGAGGGATTCATAAAGAACTACAAAGCAGTTAGGCACAAAGAACAACCTAAATATAAAAAAGGACTGTTAAAAAATATTCATCCATGCAACATTAAAAGACAATATAAATTTACAGATAATGACCATACTCATACTAATAATGACCTCGACACCGATAATTAAAGGAGAACTGACCAAAATTGAGTTAAAAGACCAAACAGGATTCACGCACATTCAGTTAGGACTTCAGGAAATAGTTAAGGATACAGATATAGTACTCTATATAATTGACGTTAAACAAATAGAAGATATTATTAATGAAATGACAGAAAATACTATACAAGTAAAGACAATTAACAAAAATGTATTACAAACAGAATTATTAGAAGCGAGAAATAAGTTAATGACGTTAATACCAATAGAAAAAAACATAAGAGAGGACTTGTAAACGCAATAGGTACTGTAGCAAAATGGACATTTGGCACAATGGACGATGACGACAGACAGACAATTCAAAAACATTTAACACAAACGGGCGAAATGTTGAATCAACAAATACACATAAATGAACATTTTAATTTGGCAATGAAACAAATAAGAAATATTGTACAAGATGATAGGAAAGAAATTGAAAAAGGATTTAACAGTATAAATAAATTCATAGACGAAGAAAATCAACAACATATGTACTTACAACAGATGACAAAAATTCAGTTAATAAAAAGTAAAATAGAACAAATCCAAGACAATGTAGTCGCAGCCAAATATGCTCTAGTTCACCCAAATATTCTAACAAATCAGGAAATTACCAATTATAACATTGATTTCCGTAAATTAAAATATTTACAACTAGGAATAGCAACTTTTAATAATACCTATCTAATATTAAGCATTAAAATTCCAAAATCATTCATACAAATAAAAGTAAGAAAAATTGTACTACTACCAAATAAGAATAAAAAAGAAATAGAAGCAGAAATAGAGGAAGTTTTTACTTATAAAGATAAAATTATGAAATTTGAAGAAAATAAACATTTCAGACAACTAAAACCCAGCACTCATTATATAATAACAAAAAAATTGTAAATTAATATCAAGTAAAGAATTAGAAATTATAGCACTAGACGAAAAAACAGTCCTAGTTAAAAATGCATTCAATTTATTTGTAAATAACACATGTAACATAAATGACACTGTTTTGAACGGAAATTACGCAATCCAATTTAACAATTGTTCAATAAAAATTAATGATTATTATTACTCTAATTGAATTGAAAGACTCGAAGGAAATATTATGAGATTGCAATATGACAATATAAAGAATTTTACAGAAAAACTTACATTCGAACAAATAGATGAAGAGAATAAAATAAATTTCAAAAATATATCTAATTTGAAAATTCATAACAAAATCATATACGGGTGTAATTTCTTTCTAATTTTAACAATAATATTAATAATTGTCATTTGGAGAACAAAACTAAAATATATTAAAATAAATCTAAATAAAAGAATTCAGGAGAATTCTAATCTAAAGGGGGGAGAAGTTACATATTCAATTTCAAAGACAAATTCACATTGTAAAACAGACTAAATTGATGAGTTTGTAAATAAAATAATGAACAATAAGTAAAAGTAATTGGAAACGCATTTCCTGTTTTGCAACAGTTTGACTTACTTGAAAAAGTGTGGGAAAGGAAATGCTGAATAAGATATTGACAACAATTTTGTAAAATTAAATATTAAATGCAAAGTAAGCAAATACATATGTATATTAGTTTAAGTCTAAATGTAATAATTGAAAATATAATAAATCAGTTGTTGAGAAGCCCTTCAAGGCAAAAGTAATCTTTGTTCTTTCTTTTATTTTTTTTCTCTCCCGCTTGAGTAGAATACAAAATTGGCGCAGTCGGTAGGATCCTTTAAAAAGTAAAAGGATCCAGTGAAACGAAATACGGGCGGTGAATAAACTAAAATTTTCTATAACACCCAAATCCTAATCCTGCGAATCCGTAGCCAACTCAGGAGTTGACCGGACCCTCCAGAGTATAACTTAACATACTTATAACCTAAAAGATAAAGTGCAGTGAACATTGATTCAATAAAAAGGAAAATTGAACACCACTAAATATAAAGTGCAGTGAACAATTCTTCATTACAAAGAACAGTGGACACCACAAAATATAGGGTTATTCATTAGTGCAGTGAATACACGGAAATTCGTGTACTAGCCACTAAACGATAATCAAGTGAAAAGCTCCAAGAAAAGTACAAAAATTCGGCAAGCCAGGCAGAAGGAATTTGATGAGAGTAGGATGGAGCAGGCCCAACAAGAAATGGCACCGGTAGATCTAGTAGAGCAGCTCGCACGAAGGGAGCAGCAACTCGAGCAACTAAGATTGGCCTACCTAGATCTACAACAAAGGCAACAACAAGACCAACACAGACTGGACAGAATACTGAAGAACATCAACCACCTTCCAGCATTCACAGGACACGGAGACACAACAATAAACTCATTCTTCAGTAGCGTGGAATATTTAATAGCAACACTCGAAGATGAAGGACAGAAAAAAGAAGCAGTAAGAACTACATATACTACATATACTACAAAACAATCCAAGGAGAAGCTAAAAACGCAATCATCAACATCCCGGAACCGGACAACTGGAAACTAATTAAAGACACACTGAAATTGAGGTATAAACCAGACATAGAGCCTCATGAAATCTACAAGCAAGTTGCCAATTTACGAGTCAATACGGTAAGTGAGTTAATTACTGTAATTCAGAATATTAAGTATAAAACTGACGAGTTAATAGTATATTATAATGGTGAACTTGGCATAGACTTGACAAACATAGACAGCTTGTTAGTGAATACTATAAAAGAGATGACCCAAGGGAGATTACTCGACAAAATTTACGAACAAAGACAATTAAAAGATATTTTGTATATAATGAATCAAAGAAGGTTTGAAGACACGTGCATAAGACCCGAATACAAGAGATTCGGAAGAGAAGAAAAACATAAAGGACAATTTCATAATAAAACATCGTATAATAATCAGAATAGGACATATAATAATCAAAATAGGGATGAAAGAAATAACCGACAATTTCAAGAAAGAAATAAGTGGACTAATGATTTTTATAGGCGCGAAGAGCAAAACGCTTTTAATAATCCTTTAAATAATTCGGGAAGATGCAGATTCCAAAATGACGCAAGAAATAATAACACCCCAAGACAGTTCCAACGTGTGCCACAAATGGGACACGCTAGGCCGTATTCCAACCAAGTTCGCTGGCAACCGCCTAGACAAAACCGCACGGAACCCATGGAAGTGGACAATATTGAAAGGTGTTATAACAATCCTCGAGTGGCAGGACACCCTAATCATAAGTTTGGCCAAGATCGATTAAATTTAGGTAGGCAAAGCCTAGAAGGACCTGAAATTAATAATACCATTTTTTTTACGAGGCAGCCACTGAATGCCTGCCAAAGATAACATTAAAGATCGTAAATAAAGAATACGTAGCACTAATAGATACAGGTGCCAGTCTTAGTTTAATTAATAAGGAAATAAATGATTTTGATATATATAAATTAAAATATCCCATAACATTTAGTACATTAACAAATAAAGATACAATAAATTATAAAGTGCACACAAAAAGCCCGGAGCAATTTAATTTACCTAACAATGCCAGGATTCGTTGGAAGATCACCCCATTAAAAGGGAGAACTTATGATTTCATTATAGGTATCGATATATTAAACTTTTTAAATGCCCAAATAAATATAAAAAAAGGACAAATAACACTAAATGGAAAAATATCTTATTTTATTAATAACCCATATAAATTTAATCAAATTTACATGCTTGAAACTGGTGATCCTAAATTTGAAAGGCTTCAATTAAATCATTTAAATAATGAAGAACGTAGTGAAATTATAAAATTACTGAACCGATATAACAAATTATTGTTTAGAGAAGGCGATTTATTAACTAATACAACAGAAATTCAGCATGAGATAAAAACCATTACGCAACAGCAAATCTATTCAAAGCTATATAACTAGATACCCACCTCAACATGAAGCAGAAGTAAGGAAACAGATCAGAGAAATGGAGGAACAAGGTATAATTAGAAAAAGCCATTCAAGATATGCAAGCCCACTTATAGTCGTACCCAAAAAAACGGATAATTCAGGCGAAAAAAAATATAGAATAGTTGTCGACTATAGAAAGCTTAACGAAATAACCTTAGACGACAAATATCCTTTACGCAATATAGACTCAATTCTAGACAAATTAGGTAGAGCGCAATATTTTACGACATAGACTTAGCGAAAGAGTATCATCAGATTTTAGTAAAGGAGGAAGACAGAGAAAAAACTGCCTTCGTAACTCCTCATGGTCTATATGAATTTATGAAAATGCCATTTGGTCTTAAAAATGCGCCAGCCACATTCCAACGGCTGATGAATGAAATCTTGAGAGATCATATTAACAAAACCTGTGTAGTATACTTAGATGATATACTAATCTTTAGTACTTCTTTAACTGAGCATATTAAAGCAATAAGAGACATTTTCGAAATTCTCGAAAGTAAAAATTTGAAGATACAAGTTGACAAATGCAATTTTCTTAAAAAAGAAACAGAATTTTTAGGGCACAATTTAACAAAGGATGGCATGAAACCAAACCCAAATAAAATTACAATTATCCAAAATTTAGAATTACCCAAAACCGAAAAACAGATAAAAAGTTTTTTGGGAATAACAGGTTATTATCGCAAATTCATAAAAGATTATGCGAAAGTAGCTCAACCGATAACAAAATACCTAAAGAAAGGCGCAAAAATTAATGTAAAAGATCCAACATACATTGAAGCTTTCGAAAAGTTAAAAACATTAATAAGTACACATCCTATTTTACGTTATCCCGATTTCAATAAACAATTCACATTGACAACGGATGCATCCAACTATGCGATTGGTGCAGTACTATCGCAAGAAGGTCACCCAGTGTGCTACGCTTCAAGAATATTAAATAACCATGAGAAAAACTATTCTGCAACGGATAAAGAATTCCTAGCAATAATGTGGAGTGTAAATTATTTTAGGCCTTACATATATGGTAAAAAATTTAAAATCCTTACTGATCACCAGCCAATTAAATATCTCCATTCCAAATACAAAGGAAAAGACATGTCACCCAGGCACCAGCGATGGCTATTAAAATTAGGTGAATACCAATTTGAGATAGAATACCTAAAAGGAAAAGAAAATAAAGTGGCAGATTTTTTAAGTAGATTAGGAAATAGTGAGGACACTATTTCAGAAAAAGCGGGGAGTGAAAATACCATGGTAGAAAAGAATTATTTTTATTGCCGAAGGTGACTTTAACCTAATGGGAGACATTTTTAGAAGATACATTTCAAAAGGGAAAATAGGGATATTTTCGGAACTATCCGAACACAACTATAATATGGTACAAAAGAAGCTTATAGATATGTATTCAAACGATAGCCAGATTAATTTTACTAAGTGCACCATGAGAGCACAGGACATTGAAACTGAAGTGGAAGCAGTAAAACAAATATCACTGTATCATGTAAGAGAGAGTATGCACTCTGGCATACAAGAAACTTATAATAAAATCAAAAATATAATATATTTTCCAAAACTCATGGAACTCATCCAAGTGGTAATTAATCAATGTGACATTTGCCAACAAGTAAAGTATGAACGACATCCGATTAAAAATAAATTTCATTACACAGAAACTCCTTCAGATAAAAACCAAATCATACATATGGATACATACGTAATCAAAGGATTTACCTTTTTGACGACTATAGATAAATTTTCAAAATTTGGCGCAGCGTATCCATTGAATGACAGAAATCATATGACTATAATAGAAAAACTAGAAGAACATATCACTAAAATAGGAAAACCAGATAAAATAATAGCAGACAATGAATTTAAGACAATAAGGATAAGGGAATTTCTAACAGAACAAGGAATCGAGTTACATTTATCTAAGCCCAACAGCCATACAGGAAATGCCGATATAGAAAGATTTCATAATACGATGGCAGAAAAGTTTAGGATTTTGTACCAAACTAATAAAAATTTACCTATCCAACAATTAATTCAACGAACAATCAGAAATTATAACGAAAGGTATCATTCAAGTATTAAATGTGCACCAAAAGACGTTCAGGAAGGACGTTTAGATCTAGGAAAAATTAAACAAAACTTAGAAGAATGCAAAAGAAAGAAAATTGATAAACTTAATTTAAAAAGAGAGGACTATAAAGAAAAAAGACGTGAGGGATTCATAAAGAACTACAAAGCAGTTAGGCACAAAGAACAACCTAAATATAAAAAAGGACTGTTAAAAAATATTCATCCATGCAACATTAAAAGACAATATAAATTTACAGATAATGACCATACTCATACTCAATAATGACCTCGACACCGATAATTAAAGGAGAACTGACCAAAATTGAGTTAAAAGACCAAACAGGATTCACGGACATTCAGTTAGGACTTCAGGAAAAAGTTAAGGATACAGATATAGTACTCCATATAATTGACGTTAAACAAATAGAAGATATTATTAATGAAATGACAGAAAATACTATACAAGTAAAGACAATTAACAAAAATGTATTACAAACAGAATTATTAGAAGCGATAAATAAGTGAATGACATTAATACCAATAGAAAAAAGACATAAGAGAGGACTTGTAAACGCAATAGGTACTGTAGCAAAATGGACATTTGGCACCATGGACGATGACGACAGACAGACAATTCAAAAACATTTAACACAAACGGGCGAAATGTTGAATCAACAAATACACATAAATGAACATTTTAATTTGGCAATGAAACAAATAAGAAATATTGTACAAGATGATAGGAAAGAAATTGAAAAAGGATTTAACAGTATAAATAAATTCATAGACGAAGAAAATCAACAACATATGTACTTACAACAGATGACAAAAATTCAGTTAATAAAAAGTAAAATAGAACAAATCCAAGACAATGTAGTCGCAGCCAAATATGGTCTAGTTCACCCAAATATTCTAACAAATCAGGAAATTACCAATTATAACATTGATTTCAATAAATTAAAATATTTACAACTAGGAATAGCAACTTTTAATAATACCTATCTAATATTAAGCATTAAAATTCCAAAATCATTCATACAAATAAAAATAAGAAAAATTGTACTACTACCAAATAAGAATAAAAAAGAAATAGAAGCAGAAATAGAGGAAGTTTTTACTTATAAAGATAAAATTATGAAATTTGAAGAAAATAAACATTTCAGACAACTAAAACCCAGCACTCATTATATAATAACAAAAAAATTGTAAATTAATATCAAGTAAAGAATTAGAAATTATAGCACTAGACGAAAAAACAGTCCTAGTTAAAAATGCATTCAATTTATTTGTAAATAACACATGTAACATAAATGACACTGTTTTGAACGGAAATTACGCAATCCAATTTAACAATTGTTCAATAAAAATTAATGATTATTATTACTCTAATTGAATTGAAAGACTCGAAGGAAATATTATGAGATTGCAATATGACAATATAAAGAATTTTACAGAAAAACTTACATTCGAACAAATAGATGAAGAGAATAAAATAAATTTCAAAAATATATCTAATTTGAAAATTCATAACAAAATCATATACGGGTGTAATTTCTTTCTAATTTTAACAATAATATTAATAATTGTCATTTGGAGAACAAAACTAAAATATATTAAAATAAATCTAAATAAAAGAATTCAGGAGAATTTTAGAGACATTTTCGAAATTCTCGAAAGTAAAAATTTGAAGATACAAGTTGACAAATGCAATTTTCTTAAAAAAGAAACAGAATTTTTAGGGCACATTTTAACAAAGGATGGCATGAAACCAAACCCAAATAAAATTACAATTATCCAAAATTTAGAATTACCCAAAACCGAAAAACAGATAAAAAGTTTTTTGGGAATAACAGGTTATTATCGCAAATTCATAAAAGATTATGCGAAAGTAGCTCAACCGATAACAAAATACCTAAAGAAAGGCGCAAAAATTAATGTAAAAGATCCAACATACATTGAAGCTTTCGAAAAGTTAAAAACATTAATAAGTACACATCCTATTTTACGTTATCCCGATTTCAATAAACAATTCACATTGACAACGGATGCATCCAACTATGCGATTGGTGCAGTACTATCGCAAGAAGGTCACCCAGTGTGCTACGCTTCAAGAACATTAAGTAACCATGAGAAAAACTATTCTGCAACGGATAAAGAATTCCTAGCAATAATGTGGAGTGTAAATTATTTTAGGCCTTACATATATGGTAAAAAATTTAAAATCCTTACTGATCACCAGCCAATTAAATATCTCCATTCCAAATACAAAGGAAAAGACATGTCACCCAGGCACCAGCGATGGCTATTAAAATTAGGCGAATACCAATTTGAGATAGAATACCTAAAAGGAAAGGAAAATAAAGTGGCAGATTTTTTAAGTAGATTAGAAAATAGTGAGGACACTATTTCAGAAAAAGCGGGGTGTGAAAATACCATGGTAGAAAATACCAATATTTTAAATTTTTTTTCAGTTAACAATATAGAAGATGATGTTACAATGGCAACAGTACATTCAGCCGAGGAAGAATTGGGTGATCATTTTTTTATAAAAGAAGAAATTGTGAATAAGTACAAAACCCAAATAATATTAACAAATAATAAAACGGAAGAATTTAAGGAAGTACATGGGAAAAGAATTATTTTTATTGCCGAAGGTGACTTTAACCTAATGGGAGACATTTTTAGAAGATACATTTCAAAAGGGAAAATAGGGATATTTTCGGAACTATCCGAACACAACTATAATATGGTACAAGAGAAGCTTATAGATATGTATTCAAACGATAGCCAGATTAATTTTACTAAGTGCACCATGAGAGCACAGGACATTGAAACTGAAGTGGAAGCAGTAAAACAAATATCACTGTATCATGTAAGAGAGAGTATGCACTCTGGCATACAAGAAACTTATAATAAAATCAAAAATATAATATATTTTCCAAAACTCATGGAACTCATCCAAGTGGTAATTAATCAATGTGACATTTGCCAACAAGTAAAGTATGAACGACATCCGATTAAAAATAAATTTCATTACACAGAAACTCCTTCAGATAAAAACCAAATCATACATATGGATACATACGTAATCAAAGGATTTACCTTTTTGACGACTATAGATAAATTTTCAAAATTTGGCGCAGCGTATCCATTGAATGACAGAAATCATATGACTATAATAGAAAAACTAGAAGAACATATCACTAAAATAGGAAAACCAGATAAAATAATAGCAGACAATGAATTTAAGACAATAAGGATAAGGGAATTTCTAACAGAACAAGGAATCGAGTTACATTTATCTAAGCCCAACAGCCATACAGAAAATGCCGATATAGAAAGATTTCATAATACGATGGCAGAAAAGTTTAGGATTTTGTACCAAACTAATAAAAATTTACCTATCCAACAATTAATTCAACGAACAATCAGAAATTATAACGAAAGGTATCATTCAAGTATTAAATGTGCACCAAAAGACGTTCAGGAAGGACGTTTAGATCTAGGAAAAATTAAACAAAACTTAGAAGAATGAAAAAGAAAGAAAATTGATAAACTTAATTTAAAAAGAGAGGACTATAAAGAAAAAAGACGTGAGGGATTCATAAAGAACTACAAAGCAGTTAGGCACAAAGAACAACCTAAATATAAAGAAGGACTGTTAAAAATATTCATCCATGCAACATTAAAAGACAATATAAATTTACAGATAATGACCATACTCATACTAATAATGACCTCGACACCGATAATTAAAGGAGAACTGACCAAAATTGAGTTAAAAGACCAAACAGGATTCACGGACATTCAGTTAGGACTTCAGGAAATAGTTAAGGATACAGATATAGTACTCCATATAATTGACGTTAAACAAATAGAAGATATTATTAATGAAATGACAGAAAATACTATACAAGTAAAGACAATTAACAAAAATGTATTACAAACAGAATTATTAGAAGCGAGAAATAAGTTAATGACATTAATACCAATAGAAAAAAGACATAAGAGAGGACTTGTAAACGCAATAGGTACTGTAGCAAAATGGACATTTGGTCAATGGACGATGACGACAGACAGACAATTCAAAAACATTTAACACAAACGGGCGAAATGTTGAATCAACAAATACACATAAATGAACATTTTAATTTGACAATGAAACAAATAAGAAATATTGTACAAGATGATAGGAAAGAAATTGAAAAAGGATTTAACAGTATAAATAAATTCATAGACGAAGAAAATCAACAACATATGTACTTACAACAGATGACAAAAATTCAGTTAATAAAAAGTAAAATAGAACAAATCCAAGACAATGTAGTCGCAGCCAAATATGGTCTAGTTCACCCAAATATTCTAACAAATCAGGAAATTACCAAATTTAACATTGATTTCAATAAATTTAAATATTTACAACTAGGAATAGCAACTTTTAATAATACCTATCTAATATTAAGCATTAAAATTCCAAAATCATTCATACAAATAAAAGTAAGAAAAATTGTACTACTACCAAATAAGAATAAAAAAGAAATAGAAGCAGAAATAGAGGAAGTTTTTACTTATAAAGATAAAATTATGAAATTTGAAGAAAATAAACATTTCAGACAACTAAAACCCAGCACTCATTATATAATAACAAAAAAATTGTAAATTAATATCAAGTAAAGAATTAGAAATTATAGCACTAGACGAAAAAACAGTCCTAGTTAAAAATGCATTCAATTTATTTGTAAATAACACATGTAACATAAATGACACTGTTTTGAACGGAAATTACGCAATCCAATTTAACAATTGTTCAATAAAAATTAATGATTATTATTACTCTAATTGAATTGAAAGACTCGAAGGAAATATTATGAGATTGCAATATGACAATATAAAGAATTTTACAGAAAAACTTACATTCGAACAAATAGATGAAGAGAATAAAATAAATTTCAAAAATATATCTAATTTGAAAATTCATAACAAAATCATATACGGGTGTAATTTCTTTCTAATTTTAACAATAATATTAATAATTGTCATTTGGAGAACAAAACTAAAATATATTAAAATAAATCTAAATAAAAGAATTCAGGAGAATTCTAATCTAAAGGGGGGAGAAGTTACATATTCAATTTCAAAGACAAATTCACATTGTAAAACAGACGAAATTGATGAGTTTGTAAATAAAATAATGAACAATAAGTAAAAGTAATTGGAAACGCATTTCCTGTTTTGCAACAGTTTGACTTACTTGAAAAAGTGTGGGAAAGGAAATGCTGAATAAGATATTGACAACAATTTTGTAAAATTAAATATTAAATGCAAAGTAAGCAAATACATATGTATATTAGTTTAAGTCTAAATGTAATAATTGAAAATATAATAAATCAGTTGTTGAGAAGCCCTTCAAGGCAAAAGTAATCTTTGTTCTTTCTTTTATTTTTTTTCTCTCCCGCTTGAGTAGAATACAAAATTGGCGCAGTCGGTAGGATCCTTTAAAAAGTAAAAGGATCCAGTGAAACGAAATACGGGCGGTGAATAAACTAAAATTTTCTATAACACCCAAATCCTAATCCTGCGAATCCGTAGCCAACTCAGGAGTTGACCGGACCCTCCAGAGTATAACTTAACATACTTATAACCTAAAAGATAAAGTGC
Organism: Anastrepha obliqua; assembly: GCF_027943255.1. Taxonomy (NCBI): domain Eukaryota; kingdom Metazoa; phylum Arthropoda; class Insecta; order Diptera; family Tephritidae; genus Anastrepha; species Anastrepha obliqua. The sequence goes on from NC_072897.1 coordinate 6,991,421, forward strand.
AGTGAACATTGATTCAATAAAAAGGAAAATTGAACACCACTAAATATAAAGTGCAGTGAACAATTCTTCATTACAAAGAACAGTGGACACCACAAAATATAGGGTTATTCAATAGTGCAGTGAATACACGGAAATTCGTGTACTAGCCACTAAACGATAATCAAGTGAAAAGCTACAAGAAAAGTACAAAAATTCGGCAAGCCAGGCAGAAGGAATTTGATGAGAGTAGGATGGAGCAGGCCCAACAAGAAATGGCACCGGTAGATCTAGTAGAGCAGCTCGCACGAAGGGAGCAGCAACTCGAGCAACTAAGATTGGCCTACCTAGATCTACAACAAAGGCAACAACAAGACCAACACAGACTGGACAGAATACTGAAGAACATCAACCACCTTCCAGCATTCACAGGACACGGAGACACAACAATAAACTCATTCTTCAGTAGCGTGGAATATTTAATATCAACACTCGAAGATGAAGGACAGAAAAAAGAAGCAGTAAGAACTACATATACTACATATACTACAAAACAATCCAAGGAGAAGCTAAAAACGCAATCATCAACATCCCGGAACCGGACAACTGGAAACTAATTAAAGACACACTGAAATTGAGGTAGACACAGAGCCTCATGAAATCTACAAGCAAGTTGCCAATTCACGAGTCAATACGGTAAGTGAGTTAATTACTGTAATTCAGAATATTAAGTATAAAACTGACGAGTTAATAGTATATTATAATGGTGAACTTGGCATAGACTTGACAAACATAGACAGCTTGTTAGTGAATACTATAAAAGAGATGGCCCAAGGGACATTACTCGACAAAATTTACGAACAAAGACAATTAAAAGATATTTTGTATATAATGAATCAAATAAGGTTTGAAGACACGTGCATAAGACCCGACTACAAGAGATTCGGAAGAGAAGAAAAACATAAAGGACAATTTCATAATAAAACATCGTATAATAATCAGAATAGGACATATAATAATCAAAATAGGGATGAAAGAAATAACCGACAATTTCAAGAAAGAAATAAGTGGACTAATGATTTTATAACGCTTTTAATAATCCTTTAAATAATTCGGGAAGATGCAGATTCCAAAATGACGCAAGAAATAATAACACCCCAAGACAGTTCCAACGTGTGCCACAAATGGGACACGCTAGGCCGTATTCCAACCAAGTTCGCTGGCAACCGCCTAGACAAAACCGCACGGAACCCATGGAAGTGGACAATATTGAAAGGTGTTATAACAATCCTCGAGTGGCAGGACACCCTAATCATAAGTTTGGCCAAGATCGATTAAATTTAGGTAGGCAAAGCCCAGAAGGACCTGAAATTAATAATACCATTTTTTTTACGAGGCAGCCACTGAATGCCTGCCAAAGATAACATTAAAGATCGTAAATAAAGAATACGTAGCACTAATAGATACAGGTGCCAGTCTTAGTTTAATTAATAAGGAAATAAATGATTTTGATATATATAAATTAAAATATCCCATAACATTTAGTACATTAACAAATAAAGATACAATAAATTATGAAGTGCACACAAAAAGCCCGGAGCAATTTAATTTACCTAACAATGCCAGGATTCGTTGGAAGATCACCCCATTAAAAGGGAGAACTTATGATTTCATTATAGGTATCGATATATTAAACTTTTTAAGTGCCCAAATAAATATAGAAAAAGGACAAATAACACTAAATGGAAAAATATCTTATTTTATTAATAACCCATATAAATTTAATCAAATTTACATGCTTGAAACTGGTGATCCTAAATTTGAAAGGCTTCAATTAAATCATTTAAATAATGAAGAACGTAGTGAAATTATAAAATTACTAAACCGATATAACAAATTATTGTTTAGAGAAGGCGATTTATTAACTAATACAACAGAAATTCAGCATGAGATAAAAACCATTACGCAACAGCAAATCTATTCAAAGCTATATAACTAGATACCCACCTCAACATGAAGCAGAAGTAAGGAAACAGATCAGAGAAATGGAGGAACAAGGTATAATTAGAAAAAGCCATTCAAGATATGCAAGCCCACTTATAGTCGTACCCAAAAAAACGGATAATTCAGGCGAAAAACAATATAGAATAGTTGTCGACTATAGAAAGCTTAACGAAATAACCTTAGACGACAAGTATCCTTTACGCAATATAGACTCAATTCTAGACAAATTAGGTAGAGCGCAATATTTTACGACATAGACTTAGCGAAAGAGTATCATCAGATTTTAGTAAAGGAGGAAGACAGAGAAAAAACTGCCTTCGTAACTCTTCATGGTCTATATGAATTTATGAGAATGCCATTTGGTCTTAAAAATGCGCCAGCCACATTCCAACGGCTGATGAATGAAATCTTGAGAGATCATATTAACAAAACCTGTGTAGTATACTTAGATGATATACTAATCTTTAGTACTTCTTTAACTGAGCATATTAAAGCAATAAGAGACATTTTCGAAATTCTCGAAAGTAAAAATTTGAAGATACAAGTTGACAAATGCAATTTTCTTAAAAAAGAAACAGAATTTTTAGGGCACATTTTAACAAAGGATGGCATGAAACCAAACCCAAATAAAATTACAATTATCCAAAATTTAGAATTACCCAAAACCGAAAAACAGATAAAAAGTTTTTTGGGAATAACAGGTTATTATCGCAAATTCATAAAAGATTATGCGAAAGTAGCTCAACCGATAACAAAATACCTAAAGAAAGGCGCAAAAATTAATGTAAAAGATCCAACATACATTGAAGCTTTCGAAAAGTTAAAAACATTAATAAGTACACATCCTATTTTACGTTATCCCGATTTCAATAAACAATTCACATTGACAACGGATGCAAGTTAACGGCAGACCAGTTACCCCATTACAATGCTAAATGTAAACACAATTGAGAAAACATATTTTGCATCTTACAAATCCGCCAGCTCAGCATTATGCTGCTGCGTAATAAAAATTAATTGAAAATGAAATTGATATCTTCTTTGACCAGGCTGATGCAATGCCAAACCATCATTGTGAAATACATAGATTTAAGTAAACAAATTGTAAAGATATAGATAAGGGAATTTATAGAATAAAGTTCAGTTTTTACTCCGTCTTCAACTGAAGCACGTCTTTTTTAAAAATGTTATTCCAGTAAGGAACAACATAATTGGCGCCCAACGTAAAGGGCCTTGTTCTCCACTTTCAGAGCGTTTAAAAGTGATCGCAGTGCAGGCATCGAGCTCCGGTTCAACTAAGCAGGTTCAGCGAAGTTACCAACAGCGACTCAATAGCAAAGAACAATAACAGCAACAATTTTGCCATTAACACCAGCAGCGGCTTGGCTTGCAGCTTTTGCAGCAACTCCCCGTGATAGAAACGACAAGACATTTTTGCCCGATTTGGCAGCGCTCCTTGTAGCGAGCATTTTCCTGGCGCAGCACGTTCTTCGCAGAAGAGGAGACACAAATGCACCGAAGATAAAAAATGATATATGTAAGTTATACCATATACATATAATAAGTAAATGGGGAATACTCCCAGTGAAATAAAATATTCAAAATTATTATATTGTGAATATTGTAGTGGGGATCATAAAATTGAAAAGTGCCCTATATTATTCAAGAAAAATTTTAAGAAAAGTGAACAAAAGAATAAAAAGTATTCAAAATAATAAAATATAGGAATGGCTGATTTAACAGTTGATTTAATGTAGTGGGGATCATAAAATTGAAAAGTGCCCTATATTATTTAAGAAAAATTTTAAGAAAAGTGAACAAAAGAATAAGATATAAAAATGGCTGACTTAACAGTTGATTTAATTACAAGATTGATTGCGGAGAGCACAATAAATTTAAGGCAGGAAGTTGAACGATTACGATCTCAAGTTGAGATAGATACTCGTAGGGTGACGGATTATGTGACTGAGTCTATTGACGAAAATATACAGTGCCAAGAATCTCTTGATGTTGTTAAATCCCTTCCAGATTTTTCAGGGAAATTAAACTCTTACGTTAGTTGGAGGGAGGCAGCACATAATGCTATGAGCCTGTATATAAGGAAAAGTAGAAGATACTTTGCAGCCCTTACTATTTTGCGAAACAAGATCACACAAGATGCGAATGACACGCTCACCAATCATGGTACGGTGTTGAATTTTGATGCAATAATTGCGCGATTAGATTTTGCTTATTCAGACAAACGGCCAATGCACATTATAGAACAGGAACTGAGTGTCTTACGCCAGGGATCAATGACAGTTGTCGAGTATTATAATTTGGTCAATAGAAAATTGACCTTACTCATAAATAAAACAATAATGACTCATAGTAGCTCATCCGATATAGCCAAAGAACTTAATAAAAAGAATAGGGATCATGCCTTAAGAATATTTGTAACTGGTCTCAATGCACCTTTAAGAGACATAATATTTTCTCTCAATCCTCAGGATTTGCCTGATGCTTTGGCAAAAGCACAGGAACTAGAATCAAACAACCAAAGGGCATTATTTGCTAAAAATTTTGCAAATGAAAGAAGCAGAGCTAGGACAACAAATTATCCCAATAATAATTTGAGGTTCCCAACAAGGAATAACGTACCAAAACCAGAACCAATGGACGTAGATCCATCTGTCTCCAGGTCGTACAATAAGAATTACAACCCTTTTGGTCAACAAGGTGGCAGATATTTTAATCAGAATAACAAAACTCAGACAAGTAGTTCAGGCAATGGGTTAAATACTACTCAACAAAGTTCAGGGCCTCAGAACCAACATATGCAAGGCTTCAAGAGACGAAGAGAAAGTAATAATAGCTTTCGACCGCAAGGAAAAACTCCTAAAATAAACAATTTAAATGAAGAACATTTTTTAGGGAAAAGGGGAACGACCTCCCCTACATCATAGTTTATGATAAAAAACTCAATAAAGGATTGAAAGCACTGGTAGATACCGGAGCAACTTCTTGTTATATTAAGCAGGGAGTATATCAAAATAGAAATGAATTAGCCATTTATAAAAGAGTGAGAACTGTAAATGGTTATTCTATTATAAAATATTACCATATAATAAATTTATTCGGAGTTCGACAAGTATTCTATGAAATAGATAATTTGGATTCGGACATCCTTTTAGGATATAATTTTTTAAAGAAAATAGAAGCACGTATCGATATACGTAGCAACAAAATAATTTACAAAACAAAATATGAGAACGAAAAGGTGGATGAAAGTATGAATATTAACATCCATAAAGAAAGAGTAAACTCAGAGAAAAAAGAAAATGTTAACCCCTTGGGACAAAAAGGTCCTAAGGCGCCAGCAGATGATAGTACCTGCAACAAAAAAGAAAAGTATGAAAATAAAAATGAGAAAAAAGAAAATTTTAACCCCTTGGGACAAAAGGATCCTAAGGCGCCCGCCGAAGAAAATACCGGCAATAAGAAAAGAAAAAATAATAAAAAAATTAATTATAAAATAAACACTGTGGATCAGAAAATTTCTACAGCATATACCGAGGGATTTACCGGTAAAAGTATGCCATATAAATGTTTGTCTTTGGCACCTGAAGATCCTAAAGCAATAGCTGATGAATATTCAGGTAATATAAGGGATAACTATTCCATGAAAACTGAAAAAGGTTCAGATCAGGCAGTCAATGAAAGTTTTGATGAAAACAGTGAAGACTCTCACTTAGTAAGAGCTTATAAAACTCCAGAAAGGAGAAATCAGGGTAAAAACCTTGAGGAATTTAGAATTTTAATAAAGCAGAGAATAGTGGAAAAACACGCAAATATTGATACAAGTTTTCCGTTTAAAACAGATGTAAGAGCGGAAATACGAACAGAAAATGAAAAGCCGATATGGAGTAAACAGTACCCATATCCTCTGTCTGTGAATTCTTTCGTAAATAAAGAAATTGGAAGATTATTGAATGAAAATATTGTAAGGCCTAGTAAAAGTCCTTATAATTCACCCATTTGGGTGGTATCAAAAAAAGGTACTAACGACGACGGTTCACCAAAATTTAGAATGGTGATAGATTACAAAAAATTGAATGCTCATACTATTCCCGATCGCTATCCCATCCCGGATACGAATATAATTTTTTCAAATTTAGGGAAATCAAGATACTTTTCAAGCATTGATTTGGAGTCAGGTTTTCACCAGATTTTAATGTCGGAAAATGACATAGAAAAAACAGCTTTTTCCATTAATAACGGAAAATATGAATTTTTAAGAATGCCTTTCGGTCTAAAAAATGCTCCCAGAATATTTCAAAGAGCAATGGACAATATATTGCGTGATCAAATAGGAAAAACATGTCATGTATATATGGATGATATAATAATTTTTTCAGGAAGTTTAGAGCAACATATGAAGGATTTGCAAATGATAATTGAAATATTATGAAAATTTCTCTTGAAAAATCTAAATTTTTCAGAACTGAAATAGAATTTTTGCGTTACATTATAGCTCAAAATACAATTAAAACAGATCCAAATAAAATTGAATTAATGCTTAATTACCCGCTACCCAAAAGTTTACGGGAATTAAGGGGGTTTTTAGGTGTTACCGGTTATTACCGGAAATTCATTAAAGATTATGCAACGATTGCAAAGCCATTGACAAAATACTTATCCGCAGAAAATGGCAGAGTCTCTAAAAATATGTCAAAAAAGGTATTAGTGAAAATTGATGAAGCAGGGATATCTTCTTTTAAAAAGCTAAAGAAAAGGTTAGCATCAGCAATGGAATTGACGCAACCAGATTATTCAAAAAAGTTTGTGTTAACTACTGACGCATCGAATGTTGCAATAGGCGCAGTCCTTTCTCAAGAAAATAAACCCATTACTTTTGTTTCCAAAACTCTTAATAAGACAGAAAGAAATTATGCTACAAATGAAAAAGAGTTGTTTGCGATTGTATGGGCACTGAAGAATCTTCGTAATTATCTTTATGGAGTAACTAATCTTGAAATTCACACGGATCATCAACCGTTAACATTTGCATTATCTACGCGCAACCCGAATTCTAAAATGAAAAGATGGCATGCTTTAATTGAGGAGTTTTCTCCAAAATTTGTATATAGGCCAGGCAAAACGAATGTTGTGGCTGATGCATTATCACGCCTTGAAATAAACAATTTGTCAAGTGAATCAGAACGTTCAGCGGAAAGTAGCGAAAATGATCAAATACAGGAAACATACAAACCTGTAAATCAATTTAAACAACAAATTATATTATATTATGTAAAAATAGGTTCACTATACATGAAATGATAGAAATTTTTGGAAGAAAAAGACATTTGATTGAATATGATACAGTTGAGAATCTACTTACTATTTTAAAAGAATACATAAAACCTAAATTGGTAACAGCAATACACTGCACAGTAGAGGATTTGTATGAGATACAGCGACCTCTAAAAGAAACATTTCAAAATAAATTTGTATATACTAAGCTATTTCCTATGGACATTCCCAATAGGGAAGATCAAGCAGGTATAATTGAGCAAACCCATAACAGAGCGCATCGAAATTACAATGAAAATATAAAACAGATAGAAAAACTATACTATTGGCCAGAAATGAGAAAGAAAATGAAGGAATATGTACGCAATTGCATAACGTGCAATAGGAACAAACATGATCGACATGCGAAAAAAATTCCAATAAAAGAGTCTCCAATTCCAGAAAAAGAGGGAGAGCAGCTTCACCTAGATATTTTTTATGCTCAGGGGTTGAAGTTTATCACATGTATTGATGCTTATTCAAAATTTTTAATATTAAAAAATATAGAAGACAAATCTAATATTGAGGAAAAGGTTTTAGAAATTCTTCAAACTTTCCCAGATGTGAAACGAATAACGTTAGATAATGAGCCAAGTTTTACAACACCTCAATTCAAATCGTTAATGCAGAGATTAAATATTGAAATATATTTTTGCAATCCAAGGCATAGTATTACTAATGGACAAATTGAAAGAGTTCATTCTACGATAATAGAGATAGCTAGATGTATAAAAGAGGAATACAACATAGTAAGTGATTTAGAAACAGTTCTAAGAGCTGCACAACAATATAATATTACAATACATTCCGTTACAAAATTCCGACCAACAGATATTTTTCATAATAAAATAGATCATGAAAAATTACATGATACTCTTGAGCAGGCGCAAAAGAAAATGCTTGCGATTCATAACAAAAATAGATTAAATAAGGAATAACACTCTGGTCAGGTAATATATGAAAAAATTGTAGGTGAAAGAAATAAGTTAAAGCCCAGATATAAGAGACAACAAGTAAAAGAGAACTTAGCAAATAAGGTAGTAATTAATAACAGAAACAGAATAATACATAAGGATAACATTAAAAGTTAAAATTTTTTTATATTATTTTATAGGAAATGTACTTGGGGTATTTTTTCATACCTTTTATTACTCTCATCAAGGCGGACATAATCAATTACTCAAACGACGAATATATTTTAATACAGAATGAACAAGCATTGCTATACGAATCGTTTGGAAGCATTTTCCATGTTACAAATTTAACATATTATGAAACTTTATATAATGAAGAAAAATTATATTTTTTCCAAGAAAAAGAAAAACATTCTTATTCTACATCGGACTTTCTAGAAATAGAATCAGAACTCCAAATTATAGAATCTTCTTTAATTCAATTGGAAAAAACTAGAACAAAGAGAGGAATTAATGAAATAGGTATAGTATGGAAGTGGATAGCAGGCACACCTGAGCATGACGACTACAAGTTTATTTCAAATAAAATTAATGATTTAATTGAAAATAGCAATAAACAACTAACGACAAATTCTGAAATATTTAATGAAATACGACGTTTAACGAATTTAGTAAACAGTATCACAGGAATTTCGCATGAAAGAATAATACGTAAACAGAGAATTAAAATGATAATATATGAATTACAAAATATTTTGCAAACTATTACATTAGCAAAAGGAGGAATATTAAACTCACATACACTTCATACAGATGAAACAAGAGAAATAATTCAGAACGAATTACAAGCAGTAACCTTGACAGACTTATTAGACGTTTCAACATTTAAAATCATACAAAAATCAGATCTAATTATATTGTATATTAAATATCCCAAAATAAATAATATTTGTACGTTATTTGAAACCAGACCAATATCACAAAATGATGGGAAATTAATAATTGAGAATGAAGTAGCATTATGTAATAACACATTTATATCTATTGAAGAATGTAAAATTGAAATAAGTAATATTTTTTGTAAGCAAAAATTACAAAATACATGTTTTATAAATTTGTTAAATAAAAAGCCAGCTAATTGCACTAAAATCAAAGAAAATAATAAACAAATAGATAAAATAAGAGATGGGGCTATATTAGTTTCAGGGAAACATACAGTTAATAAAATTGTAATAAATGGTACATATTTAATAACTTTTAATACAAGTGTGAATATAGATAACAAAACATATGAAAACCCCACAGGAAAAATTGTAAAATTTATAAAACAAAATCATTTTAAAAATTATGAAATACTTGAATTTGTAAACTCAAATGACGACACTTTAAAGTTCACTAACATCAATTTCTTAGAAAAAATTGGAAATTCGTATATTGAAAATCCCAAATCAATGTCATTATTGACCTTGATATCACTGGCAATAATAGCATATACAGTTCATAAATTGATATTGTTTATACAAATGAAAAAGCAAGAAAAGTTCCAAAGAAATCAAGAAAAATTATATTTTGAGTTGCAAAATAAAATAAATATTCTATCAAAAGAAATCGTTGAATCGAGGGCGATTCATTTTAGAGAAGGGGAAGTTAACGGCAGACCACTTACCCCATTACAATGCTAAATGTAAACACAATTGAGAAAACATATTTTGCATCTTACAAATCCGCCAGCTCAGCATTATGCTGCTGCGTAATAAAAATTAATTGAAAATGAAATTGATATCTTCTTTGACCAGGCTGATGCAATGCCAAACCATCATTGTGAAATACATAGATTTAAGTAAACAAATTGTAAAGATATAAATAAGGGAATTTATAGAATAAAGTTTAGTTTTTACTCCGTCTTCAACTGAAGCACGTCTTTTTTTAAAATGTTATTCCAGTAAGGAAAAACATAATTTGCATCCAACTATGCGATTGGTGCAGTACTATCGCAAGAAGGTCACCCAGTGTGCTACGCTTCAAGAATATTAAATAACCATGAGAAAAACTATTCTGCAACGGATAAAGAATTCCTAGCAATAATGTGGAGTGTAAATTATTTTAGGCCTTACATATATGGTAAAAAATTTAAAATCCTTACTGATCACCAGCCAATTAAATATCTCCATTCCAAATACAAAGGAAAAGACATGTCACCCAGGCACCAGCGATGGCTATTAAAATTAGGTGAATACCAATTTGAGATAGAATACCTAAAAGGAAAAGAAAATAAAGTGGCAGATTTTTTAAGTAGATTAGAAAATAGTGAGGACACTATTTCAGAAAAAGCGGGGAGTGAAAATACCGTGGTAGAAAATACCAATATTTTAAATTTTTTTTCAGTTAACAATATAGAAGATGATGTTACAATGGCAACAGTACATTCAGCCGAGGAAGAATTGGGTGATCATTTTTTTATAAAAGAAGAAATTGTGAATAAGTACAAAACCCAAATAATATTAACAAATAATGAAACGGAAGAATTTAAGGAAGTACATGGGAAAAGAATTATTTTTATTGCCGAAGGTGACTTTAACCTAATGGGAGACATTTTTAGAAGATACATTTCAAAAGGGAAAATAGGGATATTTTCGGAACTATCCGAACACAACTATAATATGGTACAACAGAAGCTTATAGATATGTATTCAAACGATAGGCAGATTAATTTTACTAAGTGCACCATGAGAGCACAGGACATTGAAACTGAAGTGGAAGCAGTAAAACAAATATCACTGTATCATGTAAGAGAGAGTATGCACTCTGGCATACAAGAAACTTATAATAAAATCAAAAATATAATATATTTTCCAAAACTCATGGAACTCATCCAAGTGGTAATTAATCAATGTGACATTTGCCAACAAGTAAAGTATGAACGACATCCGATTAAAAATAAATTTCATTACACAGAAACTCCTTCAGATAAAAACCAAATCATACATATGGATACATACGTAATCAAAGGATTTACCTTTTTGACGACTATAGATAAATTTTCAAAATTTGGCGCAGCGTATCCATTGAATGACAGAAATCATATGACTATAATAGAAAAACTAGAAGAACATATCACTAAAATAGGAAAACCAGATAAAATAATAGCAGACAATGAATTTAAGACAATAAGGATAAGGGAATTTCTAACAGAACAAGGAATCGAGTTACATTTATCTAAGCCCAACAGCCATACAGGAAATGCCGATATAGAAAGATTTCATAATACGATGGCAGAAAAGTTTAGGATTTTGTACCAAACTAATAAAAATTTACCTATCCAACAATTAATTCAACGAACAATCAGAAATTATAACGAAAGGTATCATTCAAGTATTAAATGTGCACCAAAAGACGTTCAGGAAGGACGTTTAGATCTAGGAAAAATTAAGCAAAACTTAGAAGAATGCAAAAGAAAGAAAATTGATAAACTTAATTTAAAAAGAGAGGACTATAAAGAAAAAAGACGTGAGGGATTCATAAAGAACTACAAAGCAGTTAGGCACAAAGAACAACCTAAATATAAAAAAGGACTGTTAAAAAATATTCATCCATGCAACATTAAAAGACAATATAAATTTACAGATAATGACCATACTCATACTTATAATTCGACACCGATAATTAAAGGAGAACTGACCACAATTGAGTTAAAAGGCCGAACAGTAAAGTAAAGACAATTAACAAAAATGTATTACAAACAGAATTATTAGAAGCGAGAAATAAGTTAATGACATTAATACCAATAGAAAAAAGACATAAGAGAGGACTTGTAAACGCAATAGATATTGTAGCAAAATGGACATTTGGCACAATGGACGATGACGACAGACAGACAATTCAAAAACATTTAACACAAACGGGCGAAATGTTGAATCAACAAATACACATAAATGAACATTTTAATTTGGCAATGAAACAAATAAGAAATATTGTACAAGATGATAGGAAAGAAATTGAAAAAGGATTTAACAGTATAAATAAATTCATAGACGAAAAAAATCAACAACATATGTACTTACAACAGATGACAAAAATTCAGTTAATAAAAAGTAAAATAGAACAAATCCAAGACAATGTAGTCGCAGCCAAATATGGTCTAGTTCACCCAAATATTCTAACAAATCAGGAAATTACCAATTATAACATTGATTTCAATAAATTAAAATATTTACAACTAGGAATAGCAACTTTTAATAATACCTATCTAATATTAAGCATTAAAATTCCAAAATCATTCATACAAATAAAAATAAGAAAAATTGTACTACTACCAAATAAGAATAAAAAAGAAATAGAAGCAGAAATAGAGGAAGTTTTTACTTACAAAGATAAAATTATGAAATTTGAAGAAAATAAACATTTCAGACAACTAAAACCCAGCACTCATTGTATAATAACAAAAAAATTGTAAATTAATATCAAGTAAAGAATTAGAAATTATAGCACTAGACGAAAAAACAGTCCTAGTTAAAAATGCATTCAATTTATTTGTAAATAACACATGTAACATAAATGACACTGTTTTGAACGGAAATTACGCAATCCAATTTAACAATTGTTCAATAAAAATTAATGATTATTATTACTCTAATTGGATTGAAAGACTCGAAGGAAATATTATGAGATTGCAATATGACAATATAAAGAATTTTACAGAAAAACTTACATTCGAACAAATAGATGAAGAGAATAAAATAAATTTCAAAAATATATCTAATTTGAAAATTCATAACAAAATCATATACGGGTGTAATTTCTTTCTAATTTTAACAATAATATTATATTAATAATTGTCATTTGGAGAACAAAACTAAAATATATTAAAATAAATCTAAATAAAAGAATTCAGGAGAATTCTAATCTAAAGGGGGGAGAAGTTACATATTCAATTTCAAAGACAAATTCACATTGTAAAACAGACGAAATTGATGAGTTTGTAAATAAAATAATGAACAATAAGTAAAAGTAATTGGAAACGCATTTCCTGTTTTGCAACAGTTTGACTTACTTGAAAAAGTGTGGGAAAGGAAATGCTGAATAAGATATTGACAACAATTTTGTAAAATTAAATATTAAATGCAAAGTAAGCAAATACATATGTATATTAGTTTAAGTCTAAATGTAATAATTGAAAATATAATAAATCAGTTGTTGAGAAGCCCTTCAAGGCAAAAGTAATCTTTGTTCTTTCTTTTATTTTTTTTTCTCTCCCGCTTGAGTAGAATACAAAATTGGCGCAGTCGGTAGGATCCTTTAAAAAGTAAAAGGATCCAGTGAAACGAAATACGGGCGGTGAATAAACTAAAACATTGATTCAATAAAAAGGAAAATTGAACACCACTAAATATAAAGTGCAGTGAACAATTCTTCATTACAAAGAACAGTGGACACCACAAAATATAGGGTTATTCAATAGTGCAGTGAATACACGGAAATTCGTGTACTAGCCACTAAACGATAATCAAGTGAAAAGCTACAAGAAAAGTACAAAAATTCGGCAAGCCAGGCAGAAGGAATTTGATGAGAGTAGGATGGAGCAGGCCCAACAAGAAATGACACCGGTAGATCTAGTGGAGCAGCTCGCACGAAGGGAGCAGCAACTCGAGCAACTAAGATTGGCCTACCTAGATCTACAACAAAGGCAACAACAAGACCAACACAGACTGGACAGAATACTGAAGAACATCAGCCACCTTCCAGCATTCACAGGACACGGAGACACAACAATAAACTCATTCTTCAGTAGAGTGGAATATTTAATATCAACACTCGAAGATGAAGGACAGAAAAAATAAGCAGTAAGAACCATATACTACAAAACAATCCAAGGAGAAGCTAAAAACGCAATCATCAACATCTCGGAACCGGACAACTGGAAACTAATTAAAGACACACTGAAATTGAGGTATAAACCAGACACAGAGCCTCATGAAATCTACAAGCAAGTTGCCAATTTACGAGTCAATACGGTAAGTGAGTTAATTACTGTAATTCAGAATATTAAGTATAAAACTGACGAGTTAATAGTATATTATAATGGTGAACTTGAAGAAGAGAAGAAGTGAAGAGATGACCCAAGGGACATTACTCGACAAAATTTACGAACAAAGACAATTAAAAGATATTTTGTATATAATGAATCAAAGAAGGTTTGAAGACACGTGCATAAGACCCGAATACAAGAGATTCGGAAGAGAAGAAAAACATAAAGGACAATTTCATAATAAAACATCGTATAATAATCAGAATAGGACATATAATAATCAAAATAGGGATGAAAGAAATAACCGACAATTTCAAGAAAGAAATAAGTGGACTAATGATTTTTATAGGCGCGAAGAGCAAAACGCTTTTAATAATCCTTTAAATAATTCGGGAAGATGTAGATTCCAAAATGACGCAAGAAATAATAACACCCCAAGACAGTTCCAACCTGTGTCACAAATGGGACACGCTAGGCCGTATTCCAACCAAGTTCGCTGGCAACCGCCTAGAAAAAACCACAAGGAACCCATGGAAGTGGACAATATTGAAAGGTGTTATAACAATCCTCGAGTGGCAGGACACCCTAATCATAAGTTTGGCCAATTAAATATCTCCATTCCAAATACAAAGGAAAAGACATGTCACCCAGGCACCAGCGATGGCTATTAAAATTAGGTGAATACCAATTTGAGATAGAATACCTAAAAGGAAAAGAAAATAAAGTGGCAGATTTTTTAAGTAGATTAGAAAATAGTGAGGACACTATTTCAGAAAAAGCGGGGAGTGAAAATACCATGGTAGAAAATACCAATATTTTAAATTTTTTTTCAGTTAACAATATAGAAGATGATGTTACAATGGCAACAGTACATTCAGCCGAGGAAGAATTGGGTGATCATTTTTTTATAAAAGAAGAAATTGTGAATAAGTACAAAACCCAAATAATATTAGCAAATAATAAAACGGAAAAATTTAAGGAAGTACATGGGAAAAGAATTATTTTTATTGCCGAAGGTGACTTTAACCTAATGGGAGACATTTTTAGAAGATACGATAGCCAGATTAATTTTACTAAGTGCACCATGAGAGCACAGGACATTGAAACTGAAGTGGAAGCAGTAAAACAAATATCACTGTATCATGTAAGAGAGAGTATGCACTCTGGCATACAAGAAACTTATAATAAAATCAAAAATATAATATATTTTCCAAAACTCATGGAACTCATCCAAGTGGTAATTAATCAATGTGACATTTGCCAACAAGTAAAGTATGAACGACATCCGATTAAAAATAAATTTCATTACACAGAAACTCCTTCAGATAAAAACCAAATCATACATATGGATACATACGTAATCAAAGGATTTACCTTTTTGACGACTATAGATAAATTTTCAAAATTTGGCGCAGCGTATCCATTGAATGACAGAAATCATATGACTATAATAGAAAAACTAGAAGAACATATCACTAAAATAGGAAAACCAGATAAAATAATAGCAGACAATGAATTTAAGACAATAAGGATAAGGGAATTTCTAACAGAACAAGGAATCGAGTTACATTTATCTAAGCCCAACAGCCATACAGGAAATGCCGATATAGAAAGATTTCATAATACGATGGCAGAAAAGTTTAGGATTTTGTACCAAACTAATAAAAATTTACCTATCCAACAATTAATTCAACGAACAATCAGAAATTATAACGAAAGGTATCATTCAAGTATTAAATGTGCACCAAAAGACGTTCAGGAAGGACGTTTAGATCTAGGAAAAATTAAACAAAACTTAGAAGAATGCAAAAGAAAGAAAATTGATAAACTTAATTTAAAAAGAGAGGACTATAAAGAAAAAAGACGTGAGGGATTCATAAAGAACTACAAAGCAGTTAGGCACAAAGAACAACCTAAATATAAAAAAGGACTGTTAAAAAATATTCATCCATGCAACATTAAAAGACAATATAAATTTACAGATAATGACCATACTCATACTCAATAATGACCTCGACACCGATAATTAAAGGAGAACTGACCAAAATTGAGTTAAAAGACCAAACAGGATTCACGGACATTCAGTTAGGACTTCAGGAAAAAGTTAAGGATACAGATATAGTACTCCATATAATTGACGTTAAACAAATAGAAGATATTATTAATGAAATGACAGAAAATACTATACAAGTAAAGACAATTAACAAAAATGTATTACAAACAGAATTATTAGAAGCGAGAAATAAGTGAATGACATTAATACCAATAGAAAAAAGACATAAGAGAGGACTTGTAAACGCAATAGGTACTGTAGCAAAATGGACATTTGGCACCATGGATGATGACGACAGACAGACAATTCAAAAACATTTAACACAAACGGGCGAAATGTTGAATCAACAAATACACATAAATGAACATTTTAATTTGGCAATGAAACAAATAAGAAATATTGTACAAGATGATAGGAAAGAAATTGAAAAAGGATTTAACAGTATAAATAAATTCATAGACGAAGAAAATCAACAACATATGTACTTACAACAGATGACAAAAATTCAGTTAATAAAAAGTAAAATAGAACAAATCCAAGACAATGTAGTCGCAGCCAAATATGGTCTAGTTCACCCAAATATTCTAACAAATCAGGAAATTACCAATTATAACATTGATTTCAATAAATTAAAATATTTACAACTAGGAATAGCAACTTTTAATAATACCTATCTAATATTAAGCATTAAAATTCCAAAATCATTCATACAAATAAAAATAAGAAAAATTGTACTACTACCAAATAAGAATAAAAAAGAAATAGAAGCAGAAATAGAGGAAGTTTTTACTTATAAAGATAAAATTATGAAATTTGAAGAAAATAAACATTTCAGACAACTAAAACCCAGCACTCATTATATAATAACAAAAAAATTGTAAATTAATATCAAGTAAAGAATTAGAAATTATAGCACTAGACGAAAAAACAGTCCTAGTTAAAAATGCATTCAATTTATTTGTAAATAACACATGTAACATAAATGACACTGTTTTGAACGGAAATTACGCAATCCAATTTAACAATTGTTCAATAAAAATTAATGATTATTATTACTCTAATTGAATTGAAAGACTCGAAGGAAATATTATGAGATTGCAATATGACAATATAAAGAATTTTACAGAAAAACTTACATTCGAACAAATAGATGAAGAGAATAAAATAAATTTCAAAAATATATCTAATTTGAAAATTCATAACAAAATCATATACGGGTGTAATTTCTTTCTAATTTTAACAATAATATTAATAATTGTCATTTGGAGAACAAAACTAAAATATATTAAAATAAATCTAAATAAAAGAATTCAGGAGAATTCTAATCTAAAGGGGGGAGAAGTTACATATTCAATTTCAAAGACAAATTCACATTGTAAAACAGACGAAATTGATGAGTTTGTAAATAAAATAATGAACAATAAGTAAAAGTAATTGGAAACGCATTTCCTGTTTTGCAACAGTTTGACTTACTTGAAAAAGTGTGGGAAAGGAAATGCTGAATAAGATATTGACAACAATTTTGTAAAATTAAATATTAAATGCAAAGTAAGCAAATACATATGTATATTAGTTTAAGTCTAAATGTAATAATTGAAAATATAATAAATCAGTTGTTGAGAAGCCCTTCAAGGCAAAAGTAATCTTTGTTCTTTCTTTTATTTTTTTTCTCTCCCGCTTGAGTAGAATACAAAATTGGCGCAGTCGGTAGGATCCTTTAAAAAGTAAAAGGATCCAGTGAAACGAAATACGGGCGGTGAATAAACTAAAATTTTCTATAACACCCAAATCCTAATCCTGCGAATCCGTAGCCAACTCAGGAGTTGACCGGACCCTCCAGAGTATAACTTAACATACTTATAACCTAAAAGATAAAGTGCAGTGAACATTGATTCAATAAAAAGGAAAATTGAACACCACTAAATATAAAGTGCAGTGAACAATTCTTCATTACAAAGAACAGTGGACACCACAAAATATAGGGTTATTCAATAGTGCAGTGAATACACGGAAATTCGTGTACTAGCCACTAAACGATAATCAAGTGAAAAGCTACAAGAAAAGTACAAAAATTCGGCAAGCCAGGCAGAAGGAATTTGATGAGAGTAGGATGGAGCAGGCCCAACAAGAAATGGCACCGGTAGATCTAGTAGAGCAGCTCGCACGAAGGGAGCAGCAACTCGAGCAACTAAGATTGGCCTACCTAGATCTACAACAAAGGCAACAACAAGACCAACACAGACTGGACAGAATACTGAAGAACATCAACCACCTTCCAGCATTCACAGGACACGGAGACACAACAATAAACTCATTCTTCAGTAGCGTGGAATATTTAATATCAACACTCGAAGATGAAGGACAGAAAAAAGAAGCAGTAAGAACTACATATACTACATATACTACAAAACAATCCAAGGAGAAGCTAAAAACGCAATCATCAACATCCCGGAACCGGACAACTGGAAACTAATTAAAGACACACTGAAATTGAGGTATAAACCAGACACAGAGCCTCATGAAATCTACAAGCAAGTTGCCAATTTACGAGTCAATACGGTAAGTGAGTTAATTACTGTAATTCAGAATATCTATATATATAAAAATGAAATAATGTTCGTTTGTCCGCATTTTTTTGGGCCGATACGAGGCCAATTTTATTCGTTCTTTTTTCATATTATAGGGATCCACTAGGGGAAGGTTTTTAGCAAAAAAAAATTTCTTTTAAATATTTTCTTCATATAAAAAAAAGAAAAAATAAAAATATTGTCCAAAACAAAACTTGCTCGATTGTTAGATTAAAGTAAGTTTCGAATCGACATTCATTTTATGTGTACAACTTTTTTTGAATTTTTTGTATTTGTATTGTGATACAGAAATGTATTGTATACAGAAATTTCTTTTAAATATTTTCTTCATATAAAAAAAAGAAAAAATAAAAATATTGTCCAAAACAAAACTTGCTCGATTGTTAGATTAAAGTAAGTTTCGAATCGACATTCATTTTATGTGTACAACTTTTTTTGAATTTTTTGTATTTGTATTGTGATACAGAAATGTATTGTATACAGAAATTTCAAATGATTCGAATGAAAATTTTTTTTTTTTTTTTTTTTATTTCTTCCATAAAATATTACACCTGTCGTTAGACAATAAGTAATTTGATTTACAAAAAGATGGAATGAGAGTGATATTGAAGGGCCAATGCCAACAAGCTCATTTAGAAGAAATATATACATATTATTTAAAAACAAGTGGTTAACAAACAATGATATATACGATTAGTTGACAATTGATTACAAGGATTTTGCAAGATCTGTTGGTGTTTGACGGTTAAGCCGACTTTGGGTAGATTTTTCTTTATTTGGTAGTCTTCTCATCATAGGATTTGTATGCGTTAATAGTCTATTTATGTGTCTTCTGCTAGCGCTTTGTATTGTTTCATCAATAGTATCGATGTCAAGGTCGCGATGAATATCTGCGTTAGGTATGTACCAAGGTGCATTAGTTAAGGTCCTAAGTATTTATGAAAATAATGTTTCAATTCAATTGAGCAATGCTTTCTTTGACCAATTCTATATGGAAATGAATGCGTTTGCAAACGATGTTTTCGGCTATGAACAAATGTGGGAATCGAATGAAAAAGGAAAGAAACGCGAAATGATAAAAAAAAATTCTTGGAAAATTTAAAATGAATGGTGCTTCATTGGAAAAATTCAAAGGTAATAAGAACATACACAAGATAAAGTTAGAATTCGAATTTTTAGATTTATTTTGTTTATTTCTCATTTTTTCAGAAGTACACCACACAACAACTCATTCCAACTCTGATTTTGAAATCCTGTTGGAATTGGTGATCGATAATTTTGTCACTATAATGGTCAATGGAAATTTGCGTGTATCAGACCCTCATATTATTTACCATATCAACTTTTTATGGAACATATGGACCAAATGAACACAAAAAAATAATTTAGTTTTGTTTTGATTTTTTGCAACATTTTGGTTTTCAGTTAATACAATAAAAACAATACTGTTTTTTCGTGAACACAAAATTCTAAATTTATTACGTTGTTTGTTTAGAATTTTTTTAGAAAAAAGTAAATTTTTTGGTTTTGAGGAAATTTGTTTATTGTTGCTATTTGTGAAAGCGTAGATATTTGTAAGTATTTGACTATAATCCTAAAAGTTAATGGAATACCACTATGACACATAGAAAACATTTTTTCAAAGGGGTGTTTTTCGAAAATTATAAAAAAAATTGTTTTCAAAAATTTTGAAGAAATAAAGTAAAATAAAAAAATTTCGAAAGCATGAAATTTTTTCAAAACCAAATTTTCCTCAAAAAGATAATAGAAATTTCTTCGAAGAGGTGTTTTTCTAAAATTACAAAAAAAAAATTCAAAAATTTTAAACAAATAAAATAAAATAAAACTTTTTCAAGGGTATGAAATTTTTTCAAAACAAAATTTTCTGAAAACCAAACAAAATTAAAAAAAAAAATGGTGTTTTCAAAGCATTTCATATTCCACTATTAATAGAGAATACATTTTTTCGAGGGGGTGTTTTTCAAAGCGGAAAAAAATCTTTTTTAACAAATCAATTTAAACTTTTACAAAAGTATGAAATTTTTTCAAGAACAAAATTTTCTCAAAAACGTTAAATTAAAAAAAAAATAGTTTTTTCAAAATATTTAATTTTCAGCAATTAACTGAGAAGAAATTTGTTAGAGCGAAGTGTTTTTCAAAACTTCAAAAAACACTTTTTAACCAAAAAAAATAAACCTTTTTTCAAAAACAACAGGAATGATAACATTGCCTAACAATATCTGCACTTTTGCACAGTCTAAAGAGGCATTGATACAGAGTGTATTTCCAAACATAGTTCAACATTACAAAACCATGATTGACTCAGCGAAAGAGCAATTTTAGCTGGGAAAAATAAGGACGTCAATGATATAAATTCAGCTATTTTAGATCAAATACCTGGTGACATAGTTGCATATAAGTCAATGGACACTATTACTGATCAAGATGAGGTCGTAAATTATCCAACTGAATTCTTAAACTCACTCGATTTGCCAGGCTTACCACCTCATAATTTACGATTAAAAATTGGAGCACCGATTATTATGCTGCGCAATAGTAATGTGCCCCGACTTTGCAACGGTACCAGACTCGCTGTGAAGAAGCTAATGGGTAACGTTATCGAAGCAACAATTTTGAAAGGGAAGTACAAAGGAGAAGACATTTTGATACCCTGAGTTCCACTGATTCCGGCGGATTTACCATTCGATTTCAAACGTTTGCAGTTCCCTATTCGCCTTGCCTTCGCTATGAGAATTAATAAGGCGCAAGGACAGTCTCTACAAATGTGCGGTATTAATTTAGAATACCCAATTTTTTCTCATGGACAATTGTATGTAGCTTGCTCACGAGTTGGCAAACCATCGTCATTATTCACGCGAAAGATGAAAAAACCAAAAACGTTGTCTACCAAAAAGTGTTACAATAAAGTTCGAATGAAATTGTATCAAAGAATTTGCTTTGTTTCGTATTAATTTTATTCTCTTTCAGCAAATCATTGAATTTATCGTCTAGCGAAGCGGGCGAGGGTACGCTAGTTAAGTATAAAACTGACGAGTTAATAGTATATTATAATGGTGAACTTGGCATAGACTTGACAAACATAGACAGCTTGTTAGTGAATACTATAAAAGAGATGACCCAAGGGACATTACTCGACAAAATTTACGAACAAAGACAATTAAAAGATATTTTGTATATAATGAATCAAATAAGGTTTGAAGACACGTGCATAAGACCCGACTACAAGAGATTCGGAAGAGAAGAAAAACATAAAGGACAATTTCATAATAAAACATCGTATAATAATCAGAATAGGACATATAATAATCAAAATAGGGATGAAAGAAATAACCGACAATTTCAAGAAAGAAATAAGTGGACTAATGATTTTATAACGCTTTTAATAATCCTTTAAATAATTCGGGAAGATGCAGATTCCAAAATGACGCAAGAAATAATAACACCCCAAGACAGTTCCAACGTGTGCCACAAATGGGACACGCTAGGCCGTATTCCAACCAAGTTCGCTGGCAACCGCCTAGACAAAACCGCACGGAACCCATGGAAGTGGACAATATTGAAAGGTGTTATAACAATCCTCGAGTGGCAGGACACCCTAATCACAAGTTTGGCCAAGATCGATTAAATTTAGGTAGGCAAAGCCCAGAAGGACCTGAAATTAATAATACCATTTTTTTTACGAGGCAGCCACTGAATGCCTGCCAAAGATAACATTAAAGATCGTAAATAAAGAATACGTAGCACTAATAGATACAGGTGCCAGTCTTAGTTTAATTAATAAGGAAATAAATGATTTTGATATATATAAATTAAAATATCCCATAACATTTAGTACATTAACAAATAAAGATACAATAAATTATGAAGTGCACACAAAAAGCCCGGAGCAATTTAATTTACCTAACAATGCCAGGATTCGTTGGAAGATCACCCCATTAAAAGGGAGAACTTATGATTTCATTATAGGTATCGATATATTAAACTTTTTAAGTGCCCAAATAAATATAGAAAAAGGACAAATAACACTAAATGGAAAAATATCTTATTTTATTAATAACCCATATAAATTTAATCAAATTTACATGCTTGAAACTGGTGATCCTAAATTTGAAAGGCTTCAATTAAATCATTTAAATAATGAAGAACGTAGTGAAATTATAAAATTACTAAACCGATATAACAAATTATTGTTTAGAGAAGGCGATTTATTAACTAATACAACAGAAATTCAGCATGAGATAAAAACCATTACGCAACAGCAAATCTATTCAAAGCTATATAACTAGATACCCACCTCAACATGAAGCAGAAGTAAGGAAACAGATCAGAGAAATGGAGGAACAAGGTATAATTAGAAAAAGCCATTCAAGATATGCAAGCCCACTTATAGTCGTACCCAAAAAAACGGATAATTCAGGCGAAAAACAATATAGAATAGTTGTCGACTATAGAAAGCTTAACGAAATAACCTTAGACGACAAGTATCCTTTACGCAATATAGACTCAATTCTAGACAAATTAGGTAGAGCGCAATATTTTACGACATAGACTTAGCGAAAGAGTATCATCAGATTTTAGTAAAGGAGGAAGACAGAGAAAAAACTGCCTTCGTAACTCTTCATGGTCTATATGAATTTATGAGAATGCCATTTGGTCTTAAAAATGCGCCAGCCACATTCCAACGGCTGATGAATGAAATCTTGAGAGATCATATTAACAAAACCTGTGTAGTATACTTAGATGATATACTAATCTTTAGTACTTCTTTAACTGAGCATATTAAAGCAATAAGAGACATTTTCGAAATTCTCGAAAGTAAAAATTTGAAGATACAAGTTGACAAATGCAATTTTCTTAAAAAAGAAACAGAATTTTTAGGGCACATTTTAACAAAGGATGGCATGAAACCAAACCCAAATAAAATTACAATTATCCAAAATTTAGAATTACCCAAAACCGAAAAACAGATAAAAAGTTTTTTGGGAATAACAGGTTATTATCGCAAATTCATAAAAGATTATGCGAAAGTAGCTCAACCGATAACAAAATACCTAAAGAAAGGCGCAAAAATTAATGTAAAAGATCCAACATACATTGAAGCTTTCGAAAAGTTAAAAACATTAATAAGTACACATCCTATTTTACGTTATCCCGATTTCAATAAACAATTCACATTGACAACGGATGCAAGTTAACGGCAGACCAGTTACCCCATTACAATGCTAAATGTAAACACAATTGAGAAAACATATTTTGCATCTTACAAATCCGCCAGCTCAGCATTATGCTGCTGCGTAATAAAAATTAATTGAAAATGAAATTGATATCTTCTTTGACCAGGCTGATGCAATGCCAAACCATCATTGTGAAATACATAGATTTAAGTAAACAAATTGTAAAGATATAGATAAGGGAATTTATAGAATAAAGTTCAGTTTTTACTCCGTCTTCAACTGAAGCACGTCTTTTTTAAAAATGTTATTCCAGTAAGGAAAAACATAATTGGCGCCCAACGTAAAGGGCCTTGTTCTCCACTTTCAGAGCGTTTAAAAGTGATCGCAGTGCAGGCATCGAGCTCCGGTTCAACTAAGCAGGTTCAGCGAAGTTACCAACAGCGACTCAATAGCAAAGAACAATAACAGCAACAATTTTGCCATTAACACCAGCAGCGGCTTGGCTTGCAGCTTTTGCAGCAACTCCCCGTGATAGAAACGACAAGACATTTTTGCCCGATTTGGCAGCGCTCCTTGTAGCGAGCATTTTCCTGGCGCAGCACGTTCTTCGCAGAAGAGGAGACACAAATGCACCGAAGATAAAAAATGATATATGTAAGTTATACCATATACATATAATAAGTAAATGGGGAATACTCCCAGTGAAATAAAATATTCAAAATTATTATATTGTGAATATTGTAGTGGGGATCATAAAATTGAAAAGTGCCCTATATTATTCAAGAAAAATTTTAAGAAAAGTGAACAAAAGAATAAAAAGTATTCAAAATAATAAAATATAGGAATGGCTGATTTAACAGTTGATTTAATGTAGTGGGGATCATAAAATTGAAAAGTGCCCTATATTATTTAAGAAAAATTTTAAGAAAAGTGAACAAAAGAATAAGATATAAAAATGGCTGACTTAACAGTTGATTTAATTACAAGATTGATTGCGGAGAGCACAATAAATTTAAGGCAGGAAGTTGAACGATTACGATCTCAAGTTGAGATAGATACTCGTAGGGTGACGGATTATGTGACTGAGTCTATTGACGAAAATATACAGTGCCAAGAATCTCTTGATGTTGTTAAATCCCTTCCAGATTTTTCAGGGAAATTAAACTCTTACGTTAGTTGGAGGGAGGCAGCACATAATGCTATGAGCCTGTATATAAGGAAAAGTAGAAGATACTTTGCAGCCCTTACTATTTTGCGAAACAAGATCACACAAGATGCGAATGACACGCTCACCAATCATGGTACGGTGTTGAATTTTGATGCAATAATTGCGCGATTAGATTTTGCTTATTCAGACAAACGGCCAATGCACATTATAGAACAGGAACTGAGTGTCTTACGCCAGGGATCAATGACAGTTGTCGAGTATTATAATTTGGTCAATAGAAAATTGACCTTACTCATAAATAAAACAATAATGACTCATAGTAGCTCATCCGATATAGCCAAAGAACTTAATAAAAAGAATAGGGATCATGCCTTAAGAATATTTGTAACTGGTCTCAATGCACCTTTAAGAGACATAATATTTTCTCTCAATCCTCAGGATTTGCCTGATGCTTTGGCAAAAGCACAGGAACTAGAATCAAACAACCAAAGGGCATTATTTGCTAAAAATTTTGCAAATGAAAGAAGCAGAGCTAGGACAACAAATTATCCCAATAATAATTTGAGGTTCCCAACAAGGAATAACGTACCAAAACCAGAACCAATGGACGTAGATCCATCTGTCTCCAGGTCGTACAATAAGAATTACAACCCTTTTGGTCAACAAGGTGGCAGATATTTTAATCAGAATAACAAAACTCAGACAAGTAGTTCAGGCAATGGGTTAAATACTACTCAACAAAGTTCAGGGCCTCAGAACCAACATATGCAAGGCTTCAAGAGACGAAGAGAAAGTAATAATAGCTTTCGACCGCAAGGAAAAACTCCTAAAATAAACAATTTAAATGAAGAACATTTTTTAGGGAAAAGGGGAACGACCTCCCCTACATCATAGTTTATGATAAAAAACTCAATAAAGGATTGAAAGCACTGGTAGATACCGGAGCAACTTCTTGTTATATTAAGCAGGGAGTATATCAAAATAGAAATGAATTAGCCATTTATAAAAGAGTGAGAACTGTAAATGGTTATTCTATTATAAAATATTACCATATAATAAATTTATTCGGAGTTCGACAAGTATTCTATGAAATAGATAATTTGGATTCGGACATCCTTTTAGGATATAATTTTTTAAAGAAAATAGAAGCACGTATCGATATACGTAGCAACAAAATAATTTACAAAACAAAATATGAGAACGAAAAGGTGGATGAAAGTATGAATATTAACATCCATAAAGAAAGAGTAAACTCAGAGAAAAAAGAAAATGTTAACCCCTTGGGACAAAAAGGTCCTAAGGCGCCAGCAGATGATAGTACCTGCAACAAAAAAGAAAAGTATGAAAATAAAAATGAGAAAAAAGAAAATTTTAACCCCTTGGGACAAAAGGATCCTAAGGCGCCCGCCGAAGAAAATACCGGCAATAAGAAAAGAAAAAATAATAAAAAAATTAATTATAAAATAAACACTGTGGATCAGAAAATTTCTACAGCATATACCGAGGGATTTACCGGTAAAAGTATGCCATATAAATGTTTGTCTTTGGCACCTGAAGATCCTAAAGCAATAGCTGATGAATATTCAGGTAATATAAGGGATAACTATTCCATGAAAACTGAAAAAGGTTCAGATCAGGCAGTCAATGAAAGTTTTGATGAAAACAGTGAAGACTCTCACTTAGTAAGAGCTTATAAAACTCCAGAAAGGAGAAATCAGGGTAAAAACCTTGAGGAATTTAGAATTTTAATAAAGCAGAGAATAGTGGAAAAACACGCAAATATTGATACAAGTTTTCCGTTTAAAACAGATGTAAGAGCGGAAATACGAACAGAAAATGAAAAGCCGATATGGAGTAAACAGTACCCATATCCTCTGTCTGTGAATTCTTTCGTAAATAAAGAAATTGGAAGATTATTGAATGAAAATATTGTAAGGCCTAGTAAAAGTCCTTATAATTCACCCATTTGGGTGGTATCAAAAAAAGGTACTAACGACGACGGTTCACCAAAATTTAGAATGGTGATAGATTACAAAAAATTGAATGCTCATACTATTCCCGATCGCTATCCCATCCCGGATACGAATATAATTTTTTCAAATTTAGGGAAATCAAGATACTTTTCAAGCATTGATTTGGAGTCAGGTTTTCACCAGATTTTAATGTCGGAAAATGACATAGAAAAAACAGCTTTTTCCATTAATAACGGAAAATATGAATTTTTAAGAATGCCTTTCGGTCTAAAAAATGCTCCCAGAATATTTCAAAGAGCAATGGACAATATATTGCGTGATCAAATAGGAAAAACATGTCATGTATATATGGATGATATAATAATTTTTTCAGGAAGTTTAGAGCAACATATGAAGGATTTGCAAATGATAATTGAAATATTATGAAAATTTCTCTTGAAAAATCTAAATTTTTCAGAACTGAAATAGAATTTTTGCGTTACATTATAGCTCAAAATACAATTAAAACAGATCCAAATAAAATTGAATTAATGCTTAATTACCCGCTACCCAAAAGTTTACGGGAATTAAGGGGGTTTTTAGGTGTTACCGGTTATTACCGGAAATTCATTAAAGATTATGCAACGATTGCAAAGCCATTGACAAAATACTTATCCGCAGAAAATGGCAGAGTCTCTAAAAATATGTCAAAAAAGGTATTAGTGAAAATTGATGAAGCAGGGATATCTTCTTTTAAAAAGCTAAAGAAAAGGTTAGCATCAGCAATGGAATTGACGCAACCAGATTATTCAAAAAAGTTTGTGTTAACTACTGACGCATCGAATGTTGCAATAGGCGCAGTCCTTTCTCAAGAAAATAAACCCATTACTTTTGTTTCCAAAACTCTTAATAAGACAGAAAGAAATTATGCTACAAATGAAAAAGAGTTGTTTGCGATTGTATGGGCACTGAAGAATCTTCGTAATTATCTTTATGGAGTAACTAATCTTGAAATTCACACGGATCATCAACCGTTAACATTTGCATTATCTACGCGCAACCCGAATTCTAAAATGAAAAGATGGCATGCTTTAATTGAGGAGTTTTCTCCAAAATTTGTATATAGGCCAGGCAAAACGAATGTTGTGGCTGATGCATTATCACGCCTTGAAATAAACAATTTGTCAAGTGAATCAGAACATTCAGCGGAAAGTAGCGAAAATGATCAAATACAGGAAACATACAAACCTGTAAATCAATTTAAACAACAAATTATATTATATTATGTAAAAATAGGTTCACTATACATGAAATGATAGAAATTTTTGGAAGAAAAAGACATTTGATTGAATATGATACAGTTGAGAATCTACTTACTATTTTAAAAGAATACATAAAACCTAAATTGGTAACAGCAATACACTGCACAGTAGAGGATTTGTATGAGATACAGCGACCTCTAAAAGAAACATTTCAAAATAAATTTGTATATACTAAGCTATTTCCTATGGACATTCCCAATAGGGAAGATCAAGCAGGTATAATTGAGCAAACCCATAACAGAGCGCATCGAAATTACAATGAAAATATAAAACAGATAGAAAAACTATACTATTGGCCAGAAATGAGAAAGAAAATGAAGGAATATGTACGCAATTGCATAACGTGCAATAGGAACAAACATGATCGACATGCGAAAAAAATTCCAATAAAAGAGTCTCCAATTCCAGAAAAAGAGGGAGAGCAGCTTCACCTAGATATTTTTTATGCTCAGGGGTTGAAGTTTATCACATGTATTGATGCTTATTCAAAATTTTTAATATTAAAAAATATAGAAGACAAATCTAATATTGAGGAAAAGGTTTTAGAAATTCTTCAAACTTTCCCAGATGTGAAACGAATAACGTTAGATAATGAGCCAAGTTTTACAACACCTCAATTCAAATCGTTAATGCAGAGATTAAATATTGAAATATATTTTTGCAATCCAAGGCATAGTATTACTAATGGACAAATTGAAAGAGTTCATTCTACGATAATAGAGATAGCTAGATGTATAAAAGAGGAATACAACATAGTAAGTGATTTAGAAACAGTTCTAAGAGCTGCACAACAATATAATATTACAATACATTCCGTTACAAAATTCCGACCAACAGATATTTTTCATAATAAAATAGATCATGAAAAATTACATGATACTCTTGAGCAGGCGCAAAAGAAAATGCTTGCGATTCATAACAAAAATAGATTAAATAAGGAATAACACTCTGGTCAGGTAATATATGAAAAAATTGTAGGTGAAAGAAATAAGTTAAAGCCCAGATATAAGAGACAACAAGTAAAAGAGAACTTAGCAAATAAGGTAGTAATTAATAACAGAAACAGAATAATACATAAGGATAACATTAAAAGTTAAAATTTTTTTATATTATTTTATAGGAAATGTACTTGGGGTATTTTTTCATACCTTTTATTACTCTCATCAAGGCGGACATAATCAATTACTCAAACGACGAATATATTTTAATACAGAATGAACAAGCATTGCTATACGAATCGTTTGGAAGCATTTTCCATGTTACAAATTTAACATATTATGAAACTTTATATAATGAAGAAAAATTATATTTTTTCCAAGAAAAAGAAAAACATTCTTATTCTACATCGGACTTTCTAGAAATAGAATCAGAACTCCAAATTATAGAATCTTCTTTAATTCAATTGGAAAAAACTAGAACAAAGAGAGGAATTAATGAAATAGGTATAGTATGGAAGTGGATAGCAGGCACACCTGAGCATGACGACTACAAGTTTATTTCAAATAAAATTAATGATTTAATTGAAAATAGCAATAAACAACTAACGACAAATTCTGAAATATTTAATGAAATACGACGTTTAACGAATTTAGTAAACAGTATCACAGGAATTTCGCATGAAAGAATAATACGTAAACAGTGAATTAAAATGATAATATATTAATTACAAAATATTTTGCAAACTATTACATTAGCAAAAGGAGGAATATTAAACTCACATATACTTCATACAGATGAAACAAGAGAAATAATTCAGAACGAATTACAAGCAGTAACCTTGACAGACTTATTAGACGTTTCAACATTTAAAATCATACAAAAATCAGATCTAATTATATTGTATATTAAATATCCCAAAATAAATAATATTTGTACGTTATTTGAAACCAGACCAATATCACAAAATGATGGGAAATTAATAATTGAGAATGAAGTAGCATTATGTAATAACACATTTATATCTATTGAAGAATGTAAAATTGAAATAAGTAATATTTTTTGTAAGCAAAAATTACAAAATACATGTTTTATAAATTTGTTAAATAAAAAGCCAGCTAATTGCACTAAAATCAAAGAAAATAATAAACAAATAGATAAAATAAGAGATGGGACTATATTAGTTTCAGGGAAACATACAGTTAATAAAATTGTAATAAATGGTACATATTTAATAACTTTTAATACAAGTGTGAATATAGATAACAAAACATATGAAAACCCCACAGGAAAAATTGTAAAATTTATAAAACAAAATCATTTTAAAAATTATGAAATACTTGAATTTGTAAACTCAAATGACGACACTTTAAAGTTCACTAACATCAATTTCTTAGAAAAAATTGGAAATTCGTATATTGAAAATCCCAAATCAATGTCATTATTGACCTTGATATCACTGGCAATAATAGCATATACAGTTCATAAATTGATATTGTTTATACAAATGAAAAAGCAAGAAAAGTTCCAAAGAAATCAAGAAAAATTATATTTTGAGTTGCAAAATAAAATAAATATTCTATCAAAAGAAATCGTTGAATCGAGGGCGATTCATTTTAGAGAAGGGGGAGTTAACGGCAGACCACTTACCCCATTACAATGCTAAATGTAAACACAATTGAGAAAACATATTTTGCATCTTACAAATCCGCCAGCTCAGCATTATGCTGCTGCGTAATAAAAATTAATTGAAAATGAAATTGATATCTTCTTTGACCAGGCTGATGCAATGCCAAACCATCATTGTGAAATACATAGATTTAAGTAAACAAATTGTAAAGATATAAATAAGGGAATTTATAGAATAAAGTTTAGTTTTTACTCCGTCTTCAACTGAAGCACGTCTTTTTTTAAAATGTTATTCCAGTAAGGAAAAACATAATTTGCATCCAACTATGCGATTGGTGCAGTACTATCGCAAGAAGGTCACCCAGTGTGCTACGCTTCAAGAACATTAAATAACCATGAGAAAAACTATTCTGCAACGGATAAAGAATTCCTAGCAATAATGTGGAGTGTAAATTATTTTAGGCCTTACATATATGGTAAAAAATTTAAAATCCTTACTGATCACCAGCCAATTAAATATCTCCATTCCAAATACAAAGGAAAAGACATGTCACCCAGGCACCAGCGATGGCTATTAAAATTAGGTGAATACCAATTTGAGATAGAATACCTAAAAGGAAAAGAAAATAAAGTGGCAGATTTTTTAAGTAGATTAGAAAATAGTGAGGACACTATTTCAGAAAAAGCGGGGAGTGAAAATACCGTGGTAGAAAATACCAATATTTTAAATTTTTTTTTCAGTTAACAATATAGAAGATGATGTTACAATGGCAACAGTACATTCAGCCGAGGAAGAATTGGGTGATCATTTTTTTATAAAAGAAGAAATTGTGAATAAGTACAAAACCCAAATAATATTAACAAATAATGAAACGGAAGAATTTAAGGAAGTACATGGGAAAAGAATTATTTTTATTGCCGAAGGTGACTTTAACCTAATGGGAGACATTTTTAGAAGATACATTTCAAAAGGGAAAATAGGGATATTTTCGGAACTATCCGAACACAACTATAATATGGTACAAGAGAAGCTTATAGATATGTATTCAAACGATAGGCAGATTAATTTTACTAAGTGCACCATGAGAGCACAGGACATTGAAACTGAAGTGGAAGCAGTAAAACAAATATCACTGTATCATGTAAGAGAGAGTATGCACTCTGGCATACAAGAAACTTATAATAAAATCAAAAATATAATATATTTTCCAAAACTCATGGAACTCATCCAAGTGGTAATTAATCAATGTGAAATTTGCCAACAAGTAAAGTATGAACGACATCCGATTAAAAATAAATTTCATTACACAGAAACTCCTTCAGATAAAAACCAAATCATACATATGGATACATACGTAATCAAAGGATTTACCTTTTTGACGACTATAGATAAATTTTCAAAATTTGGCGCAGCGTATCCATTGAATGACAGAAATCATATGACTATAATAGAAAAACTAGAAGAACATATCACTAAAATAGGAAAACCAGATAAAATAATAGCAGACAATGAATTTAAGACAATAAGGATAAGGGAATTTCTAACAGAACAAGGAATCGAGTTACATTTATCTAAGCCCAACAGCCATACAGGAAATGCCGATATAGAAAGATTTCATAATACGATGGCAGAAAAGTTTAGGATTTTGTACCAAACTAATAAAAATTTACCTATCCAACAATTAATTCAACGAACAATCAGAAATTATAACGAAAGGTATCATTCAAGTATTAAATGTGCACCAAAAGACGTTCAGGAAGGACGTTTAGATCTAGGAAAAATTAAGCAAAACTTAGAAGAATGCAAAAGAAAGAAAATTGATAAACTTAATTTAAAAAGAGAGGACTATAAAGAAAAAAGACGTGAGGGATACATAAAGAACTACAAAGCAGTTAGGCACAAAGAACAACCTAAATATAAAAAAGGACTGTTAAAAAATATTCATCCATGCAACATTAAAAGACAATATAAATTTACAGATAATGACCATACTCATACTTATAATTCGACACCGATAATTAAAGGAGAACTGACCACAATTGAGTTAAAAGGCCGAACAGTAAAGTAAAGACAATTAACAAAAATGTATTACAAACAGAATTATTAGAAGCGAGAAATAAGTTAATGACATTAATACCAATAGAAAAAAGACATAAGAGAGGACTTGTAAACGCAATAGATATTGTAGCAAAATGGACATTTGGCACAATGGACGATGACGACAGACAGACAATTCAAAAACATTTAACACAAACGGGCGAAATGTTGAATCAACAAATACACATAAATGAACATTTTAATTTGGCAATGAAACAAATAAGAAATATTGTACAAGATGATAGGAAAGAAATTGAAAAAGGATTTAACAGTATAAATAAATTCATAGACGAAAAAAATCAACAACATATGTACTTACAACAGATGACAAAAATTCAGTTAATAAAAAGTAAAATAGAACAAATCCAAGACAATGTAGTCGCAGCCAAATATGGTCTAGTTCACCCAAATATTCTAACAAATCAGGAAATTACCAATTATAACATTGATTTCAATAAATTAAAATATTTACAACTAGGAATAGCAACTTTTAATAATACCTATCTAATATTAAGCATTAAAATTCCAAAATCATTCATACAAATAAAAATAAGAAAAATTGTACTACTACCAAATAAGAATAAAAAAGAAATAGAAGCAGAAATAGAGGAAGTTTTTACTTACAAAGATAAAATTATGAAATTTGAAGAAAATAAACATTTCAGACAACTAAAACCCAGCACTCATTGTATAATAACAAAAAAATTGTAAATTAATATCAAGTAAAGAATTAGAATTTATAGCACTAGACGAAAAAACAGTCCTAGTTAAAAATGCATTCAATTTATTTGTAAATAACACATGTAACATAAATGACACTGTTTTGAACGGAAATTACGCAATCCAATTTAACAATTGTTCAATAAAAATTAATGATTATTATTACTCTAATTGGATTGAAAGACTCGAAGGAAATATTATGAGATTGCAATATGACAATATAAAGAATTTTACAGAAAAACTTACATTCGAACAAATAGATGAAGAGAATAAAATAAATTTCAAAAATATATCTAATTTGAAAATTCATAACAAAATCATATACGGGTGTAATTTCTTTCTAATTTTAACAATAATATTATATTAATAATTGTCATTTGGAGAACAAAACTAAAATATATTAAAATAAATCTAAATAAAAGAATTCAGGAGAATTCTAATCTAAAGGGGGGAGAAGTTACATATTCAATTTCAAAGACAAATTCACATTGTAAAACAGACGAAATTGATGAGTTTGTAAATAAAATAATGAACAATAAGTAAAAGTAATTGGAAACGCATTTCCTGTTTTGCAACAGTTTGACTTACTTGAAAAAGTGTGGGAAAGGAAATGCTGAATAAGATATTGACAACAATTTTGTAAAATTAAATATTAAATGCAAAGTAAGCAAATACATATGTATATTAGTTTAAGTCTAAATGTAATAATTGAAAATATAATAAATCAGTTGTTGAGAAGCCCTTCAAGGCAAAAGTAATCTTTGTTCTTTCTTTTATTTTTTTTCTCTCCCGCTTGAGTAGAATACAAAATTGGCGCAGTCGGTAGGATCCTTTAAAAAGTAAAAGGATCCAGTGAAACGAAATGCGGGCGGTGAATAAACTAAAATTTTTTATAACACCCAAATCCTAATCCTGCGAATCCGTAGCCAACTCAGGAGTTGACCGGACCCTCCAGAGTATAACTTAACATACTTATAACCTAAAAGATAAAGTGCAGTGAACATTGATTCAATAAAAAGGAAAATTGAACACCACTAAATATAAAGTGCAGTGAACAATTCTTCATTACAAAGAACAGTGGACACCACAAAATATAGGGTTATTCAATAGTGCAGTGAATACACGGAAATTCGTGTACTAGCCACTAAACGATAATCAAGTGAAAAGCTACAAGAAAAGTACAAAAATTCGGCAAGCCAGGCAGAAGGAATTTGATGAGAGTAGGATGGAGCAGGCCCAACAAGAAATGGCACCGGTAGATCTAGTGGAGCAGCTCGCACGAAGGGAGCAGCAACTCGAGCAACTAAGATTGGCCTACCTAGATCTACAACAAAGGCAACAACAAGACCAACACAGACTGGACAGAATACTGAAGAACATCAGCCACCTTCCAGCATTCACAGGACACGGAGACACAACAATAAACTCATTCTTCAGTAGAGTGGAATATTTAATATCAACACTCGAAGATGAAGGACAGAAAAAAGAAGCAGTAAGAACCATATACTACAAAACAATCCAAGGAGAAGCTAAAAACGCAATCATCAACATCCCGGAACCGGACAACTGGAAACTAATTAAAGACACACTGAAATTGAGGTATAAACCAGACACAGAGCCTCATGAAATCTACAAGCAAGTTGCCAATTTACGAGTCAATACGGTAAGTGAGTTAATTACTGTAATTCAGAATATTAAGTATAAAACTGACGAGTTAATAGTATATTATAATGGTGAACTTGAAGAAGAGAAGAAGTGAAGAGATGACCCAAGGGACATTACTCGACAAAATTTACGAACAAAGACAATTAAAAGATATTTTGTATATAATGAATCAAAGAAGGTTTGAAGACACGTGCATAAGACCCGAATACAAGAGATTCGGAAGAGAAGAAAAACATAAAGGACAATTTCATAATAAAACATCGTATAATAATCAGAATAGGACATATAATAATCAAAATAGGGATGAAAGAAATAACCGACAATTTCAAGAAAGAAATAAGTGGACTAATGATTTTTATAGGCGCGAAGAGCAAAACGCTTTTAATAATCCTTTAAATAATTCGGGAAGATGCAGATTCCAAAATGACGCAAGAAATAATAACACCCCAAGACAGTTCCAACCTGTGCCACAAATGGGACACGCTAGGCCGTATTCCAACCAAGTTCGCTGGCAACCGCCTAGAAAAAACCACAAGGAACCCATGGAAGTGGACAATATTGAAAGGTGTTATAACAATCCTCGAGTGGCAGGACACCCTAATCATAAGTTTGGCCAATTAAATATCTCCATTCCAAATACAAAGGAAAATACATGTCACCCAGGCACCAGCGATGGCTATTAAAATTAGGTGAATACCAATTTGAGATAGAATACCTAAAAGGAAAAGAAAATAAAGTGGCAGATTTTTTAAGTAGATTAGAAAATAGTGAGGACACTATTTCAGAAAAAGCGGGGAGTGAAAATACCATGGTAGAAAATACCAATATTTTAAATTTTTTTTAGTTAACAATATAGAAGATGATGTTACAATGGCAACAGTACATTCAGCCGAGGAAGAATTGGGTGATCATTTTTTTATAAAAGAAGAAATTGTGAATAAGTACAAAACCCAAATAATATTAACAAATAATAAAACGGAACAATTTAAGGAAGTACATGGGAAAAGAATTATTTTTATTGCCGAAGGTGACTTTAACCTAATGGGAGACATTTTTAGAAGATACATTTCAAAAGGGAAAATAGGGATATTTTCGGAACTATCCGAACAAAACTATAATATGGTACAAGAGAAGCTTATAGATATGTATTCAAACGATAGCCAGATTAATTTTACTAAGTGCACCATGAGAGCACAGGACATTGAAACTGAAGTGGAAGCAGTAAAACAAATATCACTGTATCATGTAAGAGAGAGTATGCACTCTGGCATACAAGAAACTTATAATAAAATCAAAAATATAATATATTTTCCAAAACTCATGGAACTCATCCAAGTGCTAATTAATCAATGTGACATTTGCCAACAAGTAAAGTATGAACGACATCCGATTAAAAATAAATTTCATTACACAGAAACTCCTTCAGATAAAAACCAAATCATACATATGGATACATACGTAATCAAAGGATTTACCTTTTTGACGACTATAGATAAATTTTCAAAATTTGGCGCAGCGTATCCATTGAATGACAGAAATCATATGACTATAATAGAAAAACTAGAAGAACATATCACTAAAATAGGAAAACCAGATAAAATAATAGCAGACAATGAATTTAAGACAATAAGGATAAGGGAATTTCTAACAGAACAAGGAATCGAGTTACATTTATCTAAGCCCAACAGCCATACAGGAAATGCCGATATAGAAAGATTTCATAATACGATGGCAGAAAAGTTTAGGATTTTGTACCAAACTAATAAAAATTTACCTATCCAACAATTAATTCAACGAACAATCAGAAATTATAACGAAAGGTATCATTCAAGTATTAAATGTGCACCAAAAGACGTTCAGGAAGGACGTTTAGATCTAGGAAAAATTAAGCAAAACTTAGAAGAATGCAAAAGAAAGAGAATTGATAAACTTAATTTAAAAAGAGAGGACTATAAAGAAAAAAGACGTGAGGGATTCATAAAGAACTACAAAGCAGTTAGGCACAAAGAACAACCTAAATATAAAAAAGGACTGTTAAAAAATATTCATCCATGCAACATTAAAAGACAATATAAATTTACAGATAATGACCATACTCATACTTATAATTCGACACCGATAATTAAAGGAGAACTGACCACAATTGAGTTAAAAGGCCGAACAGTAAAGTAAAGACAATTAACAAAAATGTATTACAAACAGAATTATTAGAAGCGAGAAATAAGTTAATGACATTAATACCAATAGAAAAAAGACATAAGAGAGGACTTGTAAACGCAATAGATATTGTAGCAAAATGGACATTTGGCACAATGGACGATGACGACAGACAGACAATTCAAAAACATTTAACACAAACGGGCGAAATGTTGAATCAACAAATACACATAAATGAACATTTTAATTTGGCAATGAAACAAATAAGAAATATTGTACAAGATGATAGGAAAGAAATTGAAAAAGGATTTAACAGTATAAATAAATTCATAGACGAAAAAAATCAACAACATATGTACTTACAACAGATGACAAAAATTCAGTTAATAAAAAGTAAAATAGAACAAATCCAAGACAATGTAGTCGCAGCCAAATATGGTCTAGTTCACCCAAATATTCTAACAAATCAGGAAATTACCAATTATAACATTGATTTCAATAAATTAAAATATTTACAACTAGGAATAGCAACTTTTAATAATACCTATCTAATATTAAGCATTAAAATTCCAAAATCATTCATACAAATAAAAATAAGAAAAATTGTACTACTACCAAATAAGAATAAAAAAGAAATAGAAGCAGAAATAGAGGAAGTTTTTACTTACAAAGATAAAATTATGAAATTTGAAGAAAATAAACATTTCAGACAACTAAAACCCAGCACTCATTGTATAATAACAAAAAAATTGTAAATTAATATCAAGTAAAGAATTAGAAATTATAGCACTAGACGAAAAAACAGTCCTAGTTAAAAATGCATTCAATTTATTTGTAAATAACACATGTAACATAAATGACACTGTTTTGAACGGAAATTACGCAATCCAATTTAACAATTGTTCAATAAAAATTAATGATTATTATTACTCTAATTGGATTGAAAGACTCGAAGGAAATATTATGAGATTGCAATATGACAATATAAAGAATTTTACAGAAAAACTAACATTCGAACAAATAGATGAAGAGAATAAAATAAATTTCAAAAATATATCTAATTTGAAAATTCATAACAAAATCATATACGGGTGTAATTTCTTTCTAATTTTAACAATAATATTATATTAATAATTGTCATTTGGAGAACAAAACTAAAATATATTAAAATAAATCTAAATAAAAGAATTCAGGAGAATTCTAATCTAAAGGGGGGAGAAGTTACATATTCAATTTCAAAGACAAATTCACATTGTAAAACAGACTAAATTGATGAGTTTGTAAATAAAATAATGAACAATAAGTAAAAGTAATTGGAAACGCATTTCCTGTTTTGCAACAGTTTGACTTACTTGAAAAAGTGTGGGAAAGGAAATGCTGAATAAGATATTGACAACAATTTTGTAAAATTAAATATTAAATGCAAAGTAAGCAAATACATATGTATATTAGTTTAAGTCTAAATGTAATAATTGAAAATATAATAAATCAGTTGTTGAGAAGCCCTTCAAGGCAAAAGTAATCTTTGTTCTTTCTTTTATTTTTTTTTCTCTCCCGCTTGAGTAGAATACAAAATTGGCGCAGTCGGTAGGATCCTTTAAAAAGTAAAAGGATCCAGTGAAACGAAATACGGGCGGTGAATAAACTAAAATTTTTTATAACACCCAAATCCTAATCCTGCGAATCCGTAGCCAACTCAGGAGTTGACCGGACCCTCCAGAGTATAACTTAACATACTTATAACCTAAAAGATAAAGTGCAGTGAACATTGATTCAATAAAAAGGAAAATTGAACACCACTAAATATAAAGTGCAGTGAACAATTCTTCATTACAAAGAACAGTGGACACCACAAAATATAGGGTTATTCAATAGTGCAGTGAATACACGGAAATTCGTGTACTAGCCACTAAACGATAATCAAGTGAAAAGCTACAAGAAAAGTACAAAAATTCGGCAAGCCAGGCAGAAGGAATTTGATGAGAGTAGGATGGAGCAGGCCCAACAAGAAATGACACCGGTAGATCTAGTGGAGCAGCTCGCACGAAGGGAGCAGCAACTCGAGCAACTAAGATTGGCCTACCTAGATCTACAAAAAAGGCAACAACAAGACCAACACAGACTGGACAGAATACTGAAGAACATCAGCCACCTTCCAGCATTCACAGGACACGGAGACACAACAATAAACTCATTCTTCAGTAGAGTGGAATATTTAATATCAACACTCGAAGATGAAGGACAGAAAAAAGAAGCAGTAAGAACCATATACTACAAAACAATCCAAGGAGAAGCTAAAAACGCAATCATCAACATCCCGGAACCGGACAACTGGAAACTAATTAAAGACACACTGAAATTGAGGTATAAACCAGACACAGAGCCTCATGAAATCTACAAGCAAGTTGCCAATTTACGAGTCAATACGGTAAGTGAGTTAATTACTGTAATTCAGAATATTAAGTATAAAACTGACGAGTTAATAGTATATTATAATGGTGAACTTGAAGAAGAGAAGAAGTGAAGAGATGACCCAAGGGACATTACTCGACAAAATTTACGAACAAAGACAATTAAAAGATATTTTGTATATAATGAATCAAAGAAGGTTTGAAGACACGTGCATAAGACCCGAATACAAGAGATTCGGAAGAGAAGAAAAACATAAAGGACAATTTCATAATAAAACATCGTATAATAATCAGAATAGGACATATAATAATCAAAATAGGGTTGAAAGAAATAACCGACAATTTCAAGAAAGAAATAAGTGGACTAATGATTTTTATAGGCGCGAAGAGAAAACGCTTTTAATAATCCTTTAAATAATTCGGGAAGATGCAGATTCCAAAATGACGCAAGAAATAATAACACCCCAAGACAGTTCCAACCTGTGCCACAAATGGGACACGCTAGGCCGTATTCCAACCAAGTTCGCTGGCAACCGCCTAGAAAAAACCACAAGGAACCCATGGAAGTGGACAATATTGAAAGGTGTTATAACAATCCTCGAGTGGCAGGACACCCTAATCATAAGTTTGGCCAATTAAATATCTCCATTCCAAATACAAAGGAAAATACATGTCACCCAGGCACCAGCGATGGCTATTAAAATTAGGTGAATACCAATTTGAGATAGAATACCTAAAAGGAAAAGAAAATAAAGTGGCAGATTTTTTAAGTAGATTAGAAAATAGTGAGGACACTATTTCAGAAAAAGCGGGGAGTGAAAATACCATGGTAGAAAATACCAATATTTTAAATTTTTTTTCAGTTAACAATATAGAAGATGATGTTACAATGGCAACAGTACATTCAGCCGAGGAAGAATTGGGTGATCATTTTTTTATAAAAGAAGAAATTGTGAATAAGTACAAAACCCAAATAATATTAACAAATAATAAAACGGAAGAATTTAAGGAAGTACATGGGAAAAGAATTATTTTTATTGCCGAAGGTGACTTTAACCTAATGGGAGACATTTTTAGAAGATACATTTCAAAAGGGAAAATAGGGATATTTTCGGAACTATCCGAACAAA
The DNA here is from genome assembly GCF_027943255.1 of Anastrepha obliqua. Lineage (NCBI taxonomy): Eukaryota > Metazoa > Arthropoda > Insecta > Diptera > Tephritidae > Anastrepha > Anastrepha obliqua. Next base: position 7,032,695 of record NC_072897.1, read on the forward strand.
ACTATAATATGGTACAAGAGAAGCTTATAGATATGTATTCAAACGATAGCCAGATTAATTTTACTAAGTGCACCATGAGAGCACAGGACATTGAAACTGAAGTGGAAGCAGTAAAACAAATATCACTGTATCATGTAAGAGAGAGTATGCACTCTGGCATACAAGAAACTTATAATAAAATCAAAAATATAATATATTTTCCAAAACTCATGGAACTCATCCAAGTGGTAATTAATCAATGTGACATTTGCCAACAAGTAAAGTATGAACGACATCCGATTAAAAATAAATTTCATTACACAGAAACTCCTTCAGATAAAAACCAAATCATACATATGGATACATACGTAATTAAAGGATTTACCTTTTTGACGACTATAGATAAATTTTCAAAATTTGGCGCAGCGTATCCATTGAATGACAGAAATCATATGACTATAATAGAAAAACTAGAAGAACATATCACTAAAATAGGAAAACCAGATAAAATAATAGCAGACAATGAATTTAAGACAATAAGGATAAGGGAATTTCTAACAGAACAAGGATTCGAGTTACATTTATCTAAGCCCAACAGCCATACAGGAAATGCCGATATAGAAAGATTTCATAATACGATGGCAGAAAAGTTTAGGATTTTGTACCAAACTAATAAAAATTTACCTATCCAACAATTAATTCAACGAACAATCAGAAATTATAACGAAAGGTATCATTCAAGTATTAAATGTGCACCAAAAGACGTTCAGGAAGGACGTTTAGATCTAGGAAAAATTAAGCAAAACTTAGAAGAATGCAAAAGAAAGAAAATTGATAAACTTAATTTAAAAAGAGAGGACTATAAAGAAAAAAGACGTGAGGGATTCATAAAGAACTACAAAGCAGTTAGGCACAAAGAACAACCTAAATATAAAAAAGGACTGTTAAAAAATATTCATCCATGCAACATTAAAAGACAATATAAATTTACAGATAATGACCATACTCATACTTATAATTCGACACCGATAATTAAAGGAGAACTGACCACAATTGAGTTAAAAGGCCGAACAGTAAAGTAAAGACAATTAACAAAAATGTATTACAAACAGAATTATTAGAAGCGAGAAATAAGTTAATGACATTAATACCAATAGAAAAAAGACATAAGAGAGGACTTGTAAACGCAATAGATATTGTAGCAAAATGGACATTTGGCACAATGGACGATGACGACAGACAGACAATTCAAAAACATTTAACACAAACGGGCGAAATGTTGAATCAACAAATACACATAAATGAACATTTTAATTTGGCAATGAAACAAATAAGAAATATTGTACAAGATGATAGGAAAGAAATTGAAAAAGGATTTAACAGTATAAATAAATTCATAGACGAAAAAAATCAACAACATATGTACTTACAACAGATGACAAAAATTCAGTTAATAAAAAGTAAAATAGAACAAATCCAAGACAATGTAGTCGCAGCCAAATATGGTCTAGTTCACCCAAATATTCTAACAAATCAGGAAATTACCAATTATAACATTGATTTCAATAAATTAAAATATTTACAACTAGGAATAGCAACTTTTAATAATACCTATCTAATATTAAGCATTAAAATTCCAAAATCATTCATACAAATAAAAATAAGAAAAATTGTACTACTACCAAATAAGAATAAAAAAGAAATAGAAGCAGAAATAGAGGAAGTTTTTACTTACAAAGATAAAATTATGAAATTTGAAGAAAATAAACATTTCAGACAACTAAAACCCAGCACTCATTGTATAATAACAAAAAAATTGTAAATTAATATCAAGTAAAGAATTAGAAATTATAGCACTAGACGAAAAAACAGTCCTAGTTAAAAATGCATTCAATTTATTTGTAAATAACACATGTAACATAAATGACACTGTTTTGAACGGAAATTACGCAATCCAATTTAACAATTGTTCAATAAAAATTAATGATTATTATTACTCTAATTGGATTGAAAGACTCGAAGGAAATATTATGAGATTGCAATATGACAATATAAAGAATTTTACAGAAAAACTTACATTCGAACAAATAGATGAAGAGAATAAAATAAATTTCAAAAATATATCTAATTTGAAAATTCATAACAAAATCATATACGGGTGTAATTTCTTTCTAATTTTAACAATAATATTATATTAATAATTGTCATTTGGAGAACAAAACTAAAATATATTAAAATAAATCTAAATAAAAGAATTCAGGAGAATTCTAATCTAAAGGGGGGAGAAGTTACATATTCAATTTCAAAGACAAATTCACATTGTAAAACAGACTAAATTGATGAGTTTGTAAATAAAATAATGAACAATAAGTAAAAGTAATTGGAAACGCATTTCCTGTTTTGCAACAGTTTGACTTACTTGAAAAAGTGTGGGAAAGGAAATGCTGAATAAGATATTGACAACAATTTTGTAAAATTAAATATTAAATGCAAAGTAAGCAAATACATATGTATATTAGTTTAAGTCTAAATGTAATAATTGAAAATATAATAAATCAGTTGTTGAGAAGCCCTTCAAGGCAAAAGTAATCTTTGTTCTTTCTTTTATTTTTTTTCTCTCCCGCTTGAGTAGAATACAAAATTGGCGCAGTCGGTAGGATCCTTTAAAAAGTAAAAGGATCCAGTGAAACGAAATACGGGCGGTGAATAAACTAAAATTTTCTATAACACCCAAATCCTAATCCTGCGAATCCGTAGCCAACTCAGGAGTTGACCGGACCCTCCAGAGTATAACTTAACATACTTATAACCTAAAAGATAAAGTGCAGTGAACATTGATTCAATAAAAAGGAAAATTGAACACCACTAAATATAAAGTGCAGTGAACAATTCTTCATTACAAAGAACAGTGGACACCACAAAATATAGGGTTATTCAATAGTGCAGTGAATACACGGAAATTCGTGTACTAGCCACTAAACGATAATCAAGTGAAAAGCTACAAGAAAAGTACAAAAATTCGGCAAGCCAGGCAGAAGGAATTTGATGAGAGTAGGATGGAGCAGGCCCAACAAGAAATGGCACCGGTAGATCTAGTGGAGCAGCTCGCACGAAGGGAGCAGCAACTCGAGCAACTAAGATTGGCCTACCTAGATCTACAACAAAGGCAACAACAAGACCAACACAGACTGGACAGAATACTGAAGAACATCAGCCACCTTCCAGCATTCACAGGACACGGAGACACAACAATAAACTCATTCTTCAGTAGAGTGGAATATTTAATATCAACACTCGAAGATGAAGGACAGAAAAAAGAAGCAGTAAGAACCATATACTACAAAACAATCCAAGGAGAAGCTAAAAACGCAATCATCAACATCCCGGAACCGGACAACTGGAAACTAATTAAAGACACACTGAAATTGAGGTATAAACCAGACACAGAGCCTCATGAAATCTACAAGCAAGTTGCCAATTTACGAGTCAATACGGTAAGTGAGTTAATTACTGTAATTCAGAATATTAAGTATAAAACTGACGAGTTAATAGTATATTATAATGGTGAACTTGAAGAAGAGAAGAAGTGAAGAGATGACCCAAGGGACATTACTCGACAAAATTTACGAACAAAGACAATTAAAAGATATTTTGTATATAATGAATCAAAGAAGGTTTGAAGACACGTGCATAAGACCCGAATACAAGAGATTCGGAAGAGAAGAAAAACATAAAGGACAATTTCATAATAAAACATCGTATAATAATCAGAATAGGACATATAATAATCAAAATAGGGATGAAAGAAATAACCGACAATTTCAAGAAAGAAATAAGTGGACTAATGATTTTTATAGGCGCGAAGAGAAAACGCTTTTAATAATCCTTTAAATAATTCGGGAAGATGCAGATTCCAAAATGACGCAAGAAATAATAACACCCCAAGACAGTTCCAACCTGTGCCACAAATGGGACACGCTAGGCCGTATTCCAACCAAGTTCGCTGGCAACCGCCTAGAAAAAACCACAAGGAACCCATGGAAGTGGACAATATTGAAAGGTGTTATAACAATCCTCGAGTGGCAGGACACCCTAATCATAAGTTTGGCCAATTAAATATCTCCATTCCAAATACAAAGGAAAATACATGTCACCCAGGCACCAGCGATGGCTATTAAAATTAGGTGAATACCAATTTGAGATAGAATACCTAAAAGGAAAAGAAAATAAAGTGGCAGATTTTTTAAGTAGATTAGAAAATAGTGAGGACACTATTTCAGAAAAAGCGGGGAGTGAAAATACCATGGTAGAAAATACCAATATTTTAAATTTTTTTTAGTTAACAATATAGAAGATGATGTTACAATGGCAACAGTACATTCAGCCGAGGAAGAATTGGGTGATCATTTTTTTATAAAAGAAGAAATTGTGAATAAGTACAAAACCCAAATAATATTAACAAATAATAAAACGGAAGAATTTAAGGAAGTACATGGGAAAAGAATTATTTTTATTGCCGAAGGTGACTTTAACCTAATGGGAGACATTTTTAGAAGATACATTTCAAAAGGGAAAATAGGGATATTTTCGGAACTATCCGAACAAAACTATAATATGGTACAAGAGAAGCTTATAGATATGTATTCAAACGATAGCCAGATTAATTTTACTAAGTGCACCATGAGAGCACAGGACATTGAAACTGAAGTGGAAGCAGTAAAACAAATATCACTGTTTCATGTAAGAGAGAGTATGCACTCTGGCATACAAGAAACTTATAATAAAATCAAAAATATAATATATTTTCCAAAACTCATGGAACTCATCCAAGTGGTAATTAATCAATGTGACATTTGCCAACAAGTAAAGTATGAACGACATCCGATTAAAAATAAATTTCATTACACAGAAACTCCTTCAGATAAAAACCAAATCATACATATGGATACATACGTAATTAAAGGATTTACCTTTTTGACGACTATAGATAAATTTTCAAAATTTGGCGCAGCGTATCCATTGAATGACAGAAATCATATGACTATAATAGAAAAACTAGAAGAACATATCACTAAAATAGGAAAACCAGATAAAATAATAGCAGACAATGAATTTAAGACAATAAGGATAAGGGAGTTTCTAACAGAACAAGGAATCGAGTTACATTTATCTAAGCCCAACAGCCATACAGGAAATGCCGATATAGAAAGATTTCATAATACGATGGCAGAAAAGTTTAGGATTTTGTACCAAACTAATAAAAATTTACCTATCCAACAATTAATTCAACGAACAATCAGAAATTATAACGAAAGGTATCATTCAAGTATTAAATGTGCACCAAAAGACGTTCAGGAAGGACGTTTAGATCTAGGAAAAATTAAACAAAACTTAGAAGAATGCAAAAGAAAGAAAATTGATAAACTTAATTTAAAAAGAGAGGACTATAAAGAAAAAAGACGTGAGGGATTCATAAAGAACTACAAAGCAGTTAGGCACAAAGAACAACCTAAATATAAAAAAGGACTGTTAAAAAATATTCATCCATGCAACATTAAAAGACAATATAAATTTACAGATAATGACCATACTCATACTAATAATGACCTCGACACCGATAATTAAAGGAGAACTGACCAAAATTGAGTTAAAAGACCAAACAGGATTCACGGACATTCAGTTAGGACTTCAGGAAATAGTTAAGGATACAGATATAGTACTCCATATAATTGACGTTAAACAAATAGAAGATATTATTAATGAAATGACAGAAAATACTATACAAGTAAAGACAATTAACAAAAATGTATTACAAACAGAATTATTAGAAGCGAGAAATAAGTTAATGACATTAATACCAATAGAAAAAAGACATAAGAGAGGACTTGTAAACGCAATAGATATTGTAGCAAAATGGACATTTGGCACAATGGACGATGACGACAGACAGACAATTCAAAAACATTTAACACAAACGGGCGAAATGTTGAATCAACAAATACACATAAATGAACATTTTAATTTGGCAATGAAACAAATAAGAAATATTGTACAAGATGATAGGAAAGAAATTGAAAAAGGATTTAACAGTATAAATAAATTCATAGACGAAAAAAATCAACAACATATGTACTTACAACAGATGACAAAAATTCAGTTAATAAAAAGTAAAATAGAACAAATCCAAGACAATGTAGTCGCAGCCAAATATGGTCTAGTTCACCCAAATATTCTAACAAATCAGGAAATTACCAATTATAACATTGATTTCAATAAATTAAAATATTTACAACTAGGAATAGCAACTTTTAATAATACCTATCTAATATTAAGCATTAAAATTCCAAAATCATTCATACAAATAAAAATAAGAAAAATTGTACTACTACCAAATAAGAATAAAAAAGAAATAGAAGCAGAAATAGAGGAAGTTTTTACTTACAAAGATAAAATTATGAAATTTGAAGAAAATAAACATTTCAGACAACTAAAACCCAGCACTCATTGTATAATAACAAAAAAATTGTAAATTAATATCAAGTAAAGAATTAGAAATTATAGCACTAGACGAAAAAACAGTCCTAGTTAAAAATGCATTCAATTTATTTGTAAATAACACATGTAACATAAATGACACTGTTTTGAACGGAAATTACGCAATCCAATTTAACAATTGTTCAATAAAAATTAATGATTATTATTACTCTAATTGGATTGAAAGACTCGAAGGAAATATTATGAGATTGCAATATGACAATATAAAGAATTTTACAGAAAAACTTACATTCGAACAAATAGATGAAGAGAATAAAATAAATTTCAAAAATATATCTAATTTGAAAATTCATAACAAAATCATATACGGGTGTAATTTCTTTCTAATTTTAACAATAATATTATATTAATAATTGTCATTTGGAGAACAAAACTAAAATATATTAAAATAAATCTAAATAAAAGAATTCAGGAGAATTCTAATCTAAAGGGGGGAGAAGTTACATATTCAATTTCAAAGACAAATTCACATTGTAAAACAGACTAAATTGATGAGTTTGTAAATAAAATAATGAACAATAAGTAAAAGTAATTGGAAACGCATTTCCTGTTTTGCAACAGTTTGACTTACTTGAAAAAGTGTGGGAAAGGAAATGCTGAATAAGATATTGACAACAATTTTGTAAAATTAAATATTAAATGCAAAGTAAGCAAATACATATGTATATTAGTTTAAGTCTAAATGTAATAATTGAAAATATAATAAATCAGTTGTTGAGAAGCCCTTCAAGGCAAAAGTAATCTTTGTTCTTTCTTTTATTTTTTTTCTCTCCCGCTTGAGTAGAATACAAAATTGGCGCAGTCGGTAGGATCCTTTAAAAAGTAAAAGGATCCAGTGAAACGAAATACGGGCGGTGAATAAACTAAAATTTTCTATAACACCCAAATCCTAATCCTGCGAATCCGTAGCCAACTCAGGAGTTGACCGGACCCTCCAGAGTATAACTTAACATACTTATAACCTAAAAGATAAAGTGCAGTGAACATTGATTCAATAAAAAGGAAAATTGAACACCACTAAATATAAAGTGCAGTGAACAATTCTTCATTACAAAGAACAGTGGACACCACAAAATATAGGGTTATTCAATAGTGCAGTGAATACACGGAAATTCGTGTACTAGCCACTAAACGATAATCAAGTGAAAAGCTACAAGAAAAGTACAAAAATTCGGCAAGCCAGGCAGAAGGAATTTGATGAGAGTAGGATGGAGCAGGCCCAACAAGAAATGGCACCGGTAGATCTAGTGGAGCAGCTCGCACGAAGGGAGCAGCAACTCGAGCAACTAAGATTGGCCTACCTAGATCTACAACAAAGGCAACAACAAGACCAACACAGACTGGACAGAATACTGAAGAACATCAGCCACCTTCCAGCATTCACAGGACACGGAGACACAACAATAAACTCATTCTTCAGTAGAGTGGAATATTTAATATCAACACTCGAAGATGAAGGACAGAAAAAAGAAGCAGTAAGAACCATATACTACAAAACAATCCAAGGAGAAGCTAAAAACGCAATCATCAACATCCCGGAACCGGACAACTGGAAACTAATTAAAGACACACTGAAATTGAGGTATAAACCAGACACAGAGCCTCATGAAATCTACAAGCAAGTTGCCAATTTACGAGTCAATACGGTAAGTGAGTTAATTACTGTAATTCAGAATATTAAGTATAAAACTGACGAGTTAATAGTATATTATAATGGTGAACTTGAAGAAGAGAAGAAGTGAAGAGATGACCCAAGGGACATTACTCGACAAAATTTACGAACAAAGACAATTAAAAGATATTTTGTATATAATGAATCAAAGAAGGTTTGAAGACACGTGCATAAGACCCGAATACAAGAGATTCGGAAGAGAAGAAAAACATAAAGGACAATTTCATAATAAAACATCGTATAATAATCAGAATAGGACATATAATAATCAAAATAGGGATGAAAGAAATAACCGACAATTTCAAGAAAGAAATAAGTGGACTAATGATTTTTATAGGCGCGAAGAGAAAACGCTTTTAATAATCCTTTAAATAATTCGGGAAGATGCAGATTCCAAAATGACGCAAGAAATAATAACACCCCAAGACAGTTCCAACCTGTGCCACAAATGGGACACGCTAGGCCGTATTCCAACCAAGTTCGCTGGCAACCGCCTAGAAAAAACCACAAGGAACCCATGGAAGTGGACAATATTGAAAGGTGTTATAACAATCCTCGAGTGGCAGGACACCCTAATCATAAGTTTGGCCAATTAAATATCTCCATTCCAAATACAAAGGAAAATACATGTCACCCAGGCACCAGCGATGGCTATTAAAATTAGGTGAATACCAATTTGAGATAGAATACCTAAAAGGAAAAGAAAATAAAGTGGCAGATTTTTTAAGTAGATTAGAAAATAGTGAGGACACTATTTCAGAAAAAGCGGGGAGTGAAAATACCATGGTAGAAAATACCAATATTTTAAATTTTTTTTAGTTAACAATATAGAAGATGATGTTACAATGGCAACAGTACATTCAGCCGAGGAAGAATTGGGTGATCATTTTTTTATAAAAGAAGAAATTGTGAATAAGTACAAAACCCAAATAATATTAACAAATAATAAAACGGAAGAATTTAAGGAAGTACATGGGAAAAGAATTATTTTTATTGCCGAAGGTGACTTTAACCTAATGGGAGACATTTTTAGAAGATACATTTCAAAAGGGAAAATAGGGATATTTTCGGAACTATCCGAACAAAACTATAATATGGTACAAGAGAAGCTTATAGATATGTATTCAAACGATAGCCAGATTAATTTTACTAAGTGCACCATGAGAGCACAGGACATTGAAACTGAAGTGGAAGCAGTAAAACAAATATCACTGTTTCATGTAAGAGAGAGTATGCACTCTGGCATACAAGAAACTTATAATAAAATCAAAAATATAATATATTTTCCAAAACTCATGGAACTCATCCAAGTGGTAATTAATCAATGTGACATTTGCCAACAAGTAAAGTATGAACGACATCCGATTAAAAATAAATTTCATTACACAGAAACTCCTTCAGATAAAAACCAAATCATACATATGGATACATACGTAATTAAAGGATTTACCTTTTTGACGACTATAGATAAATTTTCAAAATTTGGCGCAGCGTATCCATTGAATGACAGAAATCATATGACTATAATAGAAAAACTAGAAGAACATATCACTAAAATAGGAAAACCAGATAAAATAATAGCAGACAATGAATTTAAGACAATAAGGATAAGGGAGTTTCTAACAGAACAAGGAATCGAGTTACATTTATCTAAGCCCAACAGCCATACAGGAAATGCCGATATAGAAAGATTTCATAATACGATGGCAGAAAAGTTTAGGATTTTGTACCAAACTAATAAAAATTTACCTATCCAACAATTAATTCAACGAACAATCAGAAATTATAACGAAAGGTATCATTCAAGTATTAAATGTGCACCAAAAGACGTTCAGGAAGGACGTTTAGATCTAGGAAAAATTAAACAAAACTTAGAAGAATGCAAAAGAAAGAAAATTGATAAACTTAATTTAAAAAGAGAGGACTATAAAGAAAAAAGACGTGAGGGATTCATAAAGAACTACAAAGCAGTTAGGCACAAAGAACAACCTAAATATAAAAAAGGACTGTTAAAAAATATTCATCCATGCAACATTAAAAGACAATATAAATTTACAGATAATGACCATACTCATACTAATAATGACCTCGACACCGATAATTAAAGGAGAACTGACCAAAATTGAGTTAAAAGACCAAACAGGATTCACGGACATTCAGTTAGGACTTCAGGAAATAGTTAAGGATACAGATATAGTACTCCATATAATTGACGTTAAACAAATAGAAGATATTATTAATGAAATGACAGAAAATACTATACAAGTAAAGACAATTAACAAAAATGTATTACAAACAGAATTATTAGAAGCGAGAAATAAGTTAATGACATTAATACCAATAGAAAAAAGACATAAGAGAGGACTTGTAAACGCAATAGATATTGTAGCAAAATGGACATTTGGCACAATGGACGATGACGACAGACAGACAATTCAAAAACATTTAACACAAACGGGCGAAATGTTGAATCAACAAATACACATAAATGAACATTTTAATTTGGCAATGAAACAAATAAGAAATATTGTACAAGATGATAGGAAAGAAATTGAAAAAGGATTTAACAGTATAAATAAATTCATAGACGAAGAAAATCAACAACATATGTACTTACAACAGATGACAAAAATTCAGTTAATAAAAAGTAAAATAGAACAAATCCAAGACAATGTAGTCGCAGCCAAATATGGTCTAGTTCACCCAAATATTCTAACAAATCAGGAAATTACCAATTATAACATTGATTTCAATAAATTAAAATATTTACAACTAGGAATAGCAACTTTTAATAATACCTATCTAATATTAAGCATTAAAATTCCAAAATCATTCATACAAATAAAAATAAGAAAAATTGTACTACTACCAAATAAGAATAAAAAAGAAATAGAAGCAGAAATAGAGGAAGTTTTTACTTACAAAGATAAAATTATGAAATTTGAAGAAAATAAACATTTCAGACAACTAAAACCCAGCACTCATTGTATAATAACAAAAAAATTGTAAATTAATATCAAGTAAAGAATTAGAAATTATAGCACTAGACGAAAAAACAGTCCTAGTTAAAAATGCATTCAATTTATTTGTAAATAACACATGTAACATAAATGACACTGTTTTGAACGGAAATTACGCAATCCAATTTAACAATTGTTCAATAAAAATTAATGATTATTATTACTCTAATTGGATTGAAAGACTCGAAGGAAATATTATGAGATTGCAATATGACAATATAAAGAATTTTACAGAAAAACTTACATTCGAACAAATAGATGAAGAGAATAAAATAAATTTCAAAAATATATCTAATTTGAAAATTCATAACAAAATCATATACGGGTGTAATTTCTTTCTAATTTTAACAATAATATTATATTAATAATTGTCATTTGGAGAACAAAACTAAAATATATTAAAATAAATCTAAATAAAAGAATTCAGGAGAATTCTAATCTAAAGGGGGGAGAAGTTACATATTCAATTTCAAAGACAAATTCACATTGTAAAACAGACGAAATTGATGAGTTTGTAAATAAAATAATGAACAATAAGTAAAAGTAATTGGAAACGCATTTCCTGTTTTGCAACAGTTTGACTTACTTGAAAAAGTGTGGGAAAGGAAATGCTGAATAAGATATTGACAACAATTTTGTAAAATTAAATATTAAATGCAAAGTAAGCAAATACATATGTATATTAGTTTAAGTCTAAATGTAATAATTGAAAATATAATAAATCAGTTGTTGAGAAGCCCTTCAAGGCAAAAGTAATCTTTGTTCTTTCTTTTATTTTTTTTTCTCTCCCGCTTGAGTAGAATACAAAATTGGCGCAGTCGGTAGGATCCTTTAAAAAGTAAAAGGATCCAGTGAAACGAAATACGGGCGGTGAATAAACTAAAATTTTTTATAACACCCAAATCCTAATCCTGCGAATCCGTAGCCAACTCAGGAGTTGACCGGACCCTCCAGAGTATAACTTAACATACTTATAACCTAAAAGATAAAGTGCAGTGAACATTGATTCAATAAAAAGGAAAATTGAACACCACTAAATATAAAGTGCAGTGAACAATTCTTCATTACAAAGAACAGTGGACACCACAAAATATAGGGTTATTCAATAGTGCAGTGAATACACGGAAATTCGTGTACTAGCCACTAAACGATAATCAAGTGAAAAGCTACAAGAAAAGTACAAAAATTCGGCAAGCCAGGCAGAAGGAATTTGATGAGAGTAGGATGGAGCAGGCCCAACAAGAAATGGCACCGGTAGATCTAGTGGAGCAGCTCGCACGAAGGGAGCAGCAACTCGAGCAACTAAGATTGGCCTACCTAGATCTACAACAAAGGCAACAACAAGACCAACACAGACTGGACAGAATACTGAAGAACATCAGCCACCTTCCAGCATTCACAGGACACGGAGACACAACAATAAACTCATTCTTCAGTAGAGTGGAATATTTAATATCAACACTCGAAGATGAAGGACAGAAAAAAGAAGCAGTAAGAACCATATACTACAAAACAATCCAAGGAGAAGCTAAAAACGCAATCATCAACATCCCGGAACCGGACAACTGGAAACTAATTAAAGACACACTGAAATTGAGGTATAAACCAGACACAGAGCCTCATGAAATCTACAAGCAAGTTGCCAATTTACGAGTCAATACGGTAAGTGAGTTAATTACTGTAATTCAGAATATTAAGTATAAAACTGACGAGTTAATAGTATATTATAATGGTGAACTTGAAGAAGAGAAGAAGTGAAGAGATGACCCAAGGGACATTACTCGACAAAATTTACGAACAAAGACAATTAAAAGATATTTTGTATATAATGAATCAAAGAAGGTTTGAAGACACGTGCATAAGACCCGAATACAAGAGATTCGGAAGAGAAGAAAAACATAAAGGACAATTTCATAATAAAACATCGTATAATAATCAGAATAGGACATATAATAATCAAAATAGGGATGAAAGAAATAACCGACAATTTCAAGAAAGAAATAAGTGGACTAATGATTTTTATAGGCGCGAAGAGCAAAACGCTTTTAATAATCCTTTAAATAATTCGGGAAGATGCAGATTCCAAAATGACGCAAGAAATAATAACACCCCAAGACAGTTCCAACGTGTGCCACAAATGGGACACGCTAGGCCGTATTCCAACCAAGTTCGCTGGCAACCGCCTAGACAAAACCGCACGGAACCCATGGAAGTGGACAATATTGAAAGGTGTTATAACAATCCTCGAGTGGCAGGACACCCTAATCATAAGTTTGGCCAAGATCGATTAAATTTAGGTAGGCAAAGCCCAGAAGGACCTGAAATTAATAATACCATTTTTTTTACGAGGCAGCCACTGAATGCCTGCCAAAGATAACATTAAAGATCGTAAATAAAGAATACGTAGCACTAATAGATACAGGTGCCGGTCTTAGTTTAATTAATAAGGAAATAAATGATTTTGATATATATAAATTAAAATATCCCATAACATTTAGTACATTAACAAATAAAGATACAATAAATTATGAAGTGCACACAAAAAGCCCGGAGCAATTTAATTTACCTAACAATGCCAGGATTCGTTGGAAGATCACCCCATTAAAAGGGAGAACTTATGATTTCATTATAGGTATCGATATATTAAACTTTTTAAATGCCCAAATAAATATAGAAAAAGGACAAATAACACTAAATGGAAAAATATCTTATTTTATTAATAACCCATATAAATTTAATCAAATTTACATGCTTGAAACTGGTGATCCTAAATTTGAAAGGCTTCAATTAAATCATTTAAATAATGAAGAACGTAGTGAAATTATAAAATTACTAAACCGATATAACAAATTATTGTTTAGAGAAGGCGATTTATTAACTAATACAACAGAAGTTCAGCATGAGATAAAAACCATTACGCAACAGCAAATCTATTCAAAGCTATATAACTAGATACCCACCTCAACATGAAGCAGAAGTAAGGAAACAGATCAGAGAAATGGAGGAACAAGGTATAATTAGAAAAAGCCATTCAAGATATGCAAGCCCACTTATAGTCGTACCCAAAAAAACGGATAATTCAGGCGAAAAACAATATAGAATAGTTGTCGACTATAGAAAGCTTAACGAAATAACCTTAGACGACAAGTATCCTTTACGCAATATAGACTCAATTCTAGACAAATTAGGTAGAGCGCAATATTTTACGACATAGACTTAGCGAAAGAGTATCATCAGATTTTAGTAAAGGAGGAAGACAGAGAAAAAACTGCCTTCGTAACTCCTCATGGTCTATATGAATTTATGAGAATGCCATTTGGTCTTAAAAATGCGCCAGCCACATTCCAACGGCTGATGAATGAAATCTTGAGAGATCATATTAACAAAACCTGTGTAGTATACTTAGATGATATACTAATCTTTAACACAAGTTAATTATTTATTTTTATTGGTCACTGATTATTCATCACATTTTTTATCATCAGTTCATAGCATAAATCTGATGCACGAACTGCAAAATTGCGCCATATTGAATCCGCCATATTGGATCCGCCATTTTGAATTTCAAGAAGTGCCACTTTGCTTTCGAAAGTAAACATAATTACCTACATTTTAAGCCATCAGACACCTCTTTTCGTCAAAATCTATTCTGGGGGCAGGGGGTCTCACGTTCAGAAAGAATGCCCCATATATATGTATATGTGTCGCAGAATAGGCTTATTTGCCCATTTTACCAATTCCAGCTAAATAAGAGGTATGACCTTGTAGGTATGACCATTGTACATCTGCATATATAATATTTTTCGGTGGCGCCATATTTCTGCAAGTATAAATTTGTGCACGACGACAGAGGAAAAGAGACGGACTCTGTTGTCGAGTAAGGTCTGGTCGTAAGGCGCGGAATACATAAGTGAAAGAAAGAGAGCAATAGAATAATGAGATGATGAAATTATACAGGCTCCCTTTCGTAAGTCCGTCAGGCGGTCGGAAAGTTGAGATTGCGCCTTGCACTAGAGCAGAACTTACTTTGTTTTTCTTTGTTTATATCTGTGTTATAAGAAATGTGCAAGCACGCACCAGATAAATTCTGCTTTATTTGTGGCTTATATATCTTCAAAGAAAGTGCTCGAAAAAAGCTGACCACGCATATACATATTAGCAGCTTACGAGCAATGTTTTGGTTTACGAGCAAAAAATATGAAAAAAACGTGGACTCCAAATGTGAACCACCAACACCAAAAGCAGATTCCCTCAGTTATCAAGGAATAACAGCTTCGATTTCGAATGTCAGCAGTTCCCCAAGCACATCGAGTCAGAAGGCAGAGCCAATTAATCAGAGAGCATTAAACCATTTATGTCTACGAATATCGAAGCAACTTATGAGACAATGAAAGAGCTACTTCCATTAATTGACTACAGTTCGTATAACTGGAAAATATGCTGGGACTTGAAAGTTGTCGCTCTACTGACTGGTCTGCAGGGTGGCTATACCAAATAGAGTTGTGTTTTGTGTCTTTGGGATAGCAGAGCGGATGACAAACATTTCACTCAACAAGTTTGGCCGAAGCGTGTGGAGCATGTCGTGGGAAAAAACAACGTTATCAAAAAAGCACTTGTTGAGAAAAAAAAGTTATTTTCCCCCCTTTGCATATAAAACTTGGTCTAATGAAGAATTATGTGAAAGCTTTGGCAAAAAAACCTAAAAACACAGCCCTTAAATACTTTAAAACCAAGTTCCTAAGATTGTCAACAGAGAAAATCAAAGCGGGTATATTCGTCAGTCCACAGATAAAGAAATTTTTTACGGACACAGATTTTCAACTATGCCTTGACAGTTCCGAAGCTAAAACTTGGAAAGCTTTCCAAAAAGTTGTTCATGAATTCTTGGGAAACAACAGGAGCAACAACGACCGTCAATTGAGTCACAAAATGATGAAATTATTTAAAACTATTGGTTAGTATTGTAAAACGTACATACTCCAAAATATATTTATCATGTATGTAAATTAATTGGAAAATTATTGGAAAATTTACAATTGACTTTGTTTTTGTTAACATGTGCTCGCATGTCGTTAAAAATGCACCTACTTCTCAGTCATTTGGATTTTTTTCCAAATTTGGGGCTGAAAGTGATGAACAAAGCGAGCGATTTCATCAAGATATTGCTACGATTGAAAAGCGTTATGAGGGCTTTTGGGATCAAGAAATGATGAGCGACTACTGCTGGATGCAACTTCGTGAAGATTCCGTGCAACATAAAAGAAGAAGTTTGCGAGTAAAAGCGTATTTTCCACCTCAAACGATTCAGTCAAACTTAGGCTTAAAATGTAGGTGACAAAATGGTCTTTCAGAAAACTTGTCTTATGTCGATATAAAAAAATTTTTTGTTCCAGAAAAAAGTTAATAAACTTGTAATTTAGTAAAAAACGTCAAAAATGCCTTTTTTACTTTCAACAGCTGTTTTGCGAAAACTACACTTCCATTGACACGAATTATATATTGTCATGTAGGTTATATGTGTGTCTTTCGAAATTTATGCACTTCAAAGAAATGGCGGGCACTGTTTTCGAGATTGCAGGTAATAACTGCACTATTGCCCAAAAAACAGGTTTTTTGGGAATATCTCGGAAACCGTTCTTTAAAAAAAAATAAAATTAATTTCTGGTTTCAGCGACCTCAAATTAGTTTAAAAAACGCCTTTTGGTCGAGGACCATTTTTGGTGTAAACTAGTGTAATTTAATGATTACAGTATAATTGTGTGAGTCGAGTGGCTGTCATTTAACTTAATTTTTATTCAAAGCTTTACGTTCATATTTGCAATCTGGAATGGTGCTTAGTGTCTGCATTAACTTACCAATGCAAACTACACTTTGTATGTAAACCGGGGGAGGCTTTCGTTTTTAAACTATAGGGCGTCAGTTTTCTGCAGCGCTTTGATTTTTTCTGCTACTGTTAACGGTTGCTTTTATATTTTGAGCTCTGCATAGAATCATTTCGCTTACTTGGAGAGCTGCGTTATCGCTTTTGTGTAGTTTGATGTGAATACCACTCATGTAGTTATTGCAGCTGAGCAGAATGACGTGAGAGTGGTTATACGTGTGCTTGTTGTTGGGCTATTGAAGCTTGTCGTTGTTGTTGAATAGGTCGCACGGGTTCGGGTTTTGCTTTCTTCACTCTATGGAGTCGGCTCGCGTAGTAGCAGTGCTTTTAATGTTGTTGCACGAGTTACAAGTTGTGTTAAATGTGGACCAGTGATCGCTGCGTTATCGCGAGGTACTTAAAGAATGATTTCATTCACAAATAATAAATAAAAATAGTTAAGTAAATTCTAAGTATAATCATGCCGGGCTGAACAAATCGAAACATATTTATTTTAAGAATAACAAAAGATAAATATATGATAAACATATGTATTTTAAGAATACCACAATGTAAACATAGTGTAAGAAAAACAAAAGATGAATATGTTTTTCCTAAACAGCAAACAACGAAAACTACAAGTCGTGTACCTGAAACAGTAAGATGAGGTATAAGTATAAATACGACTGTCAAATATGTTGGCAGTCAGTCCAGTACTAACATAATGTTAAGAACTACCCTAAAATTAAATTCAAAAAAATAAATTTTATATTTTTTCAAAGACAAGCAAGTCTTTAACTATCAACCAAGCCTGTAACTGGCGATCCTGCGAGGAGTATCATATACTTTAATGCTCCAGTGATCGGACCAAAAAATAATCATCCTTGTCGCAGCAAGGACATACATACGTAATCCTTCATAATAAAGGACCAAATCGTATGTAAAAAAATAAAGGCTGTAAGGAAAGGAAGGGAAAATACAGTGAACAAAGAAATAAAAAATTTAGTGATAGAAAATCTATTCGAGTTTCTTCTATTAAAAAAATAAAAACAGTGATCTAATTCTCATAGAAAGGAGCAGATGAGAAAATACTTGGAGAAACGTATTAAACGAAAAAATTTGGACACCATTGACGTATGGAACAAATCGACACGAACACCATGATTCAGCAGATGTGAAATTTTGCAACTAATGCTTCAGAATATCCAAGCAGAAAATGCTACATTAAGACCCGGATAGATCAGATCCAAGTTATCCCAGCAACGATTCCACAAGCAGCAGAACGATTAGAACCAGTCAACATAACTTATACCAATCCAACCGATATCAATCTGGACGTTTTTAAAGCACTACCGGTATTTGACGGCAACATTTCCGTCTACCGCGTATGGAGGGAAGATGTCTCTAGATTTACTTTTGGAATTAGTAATCATAGGAATTCCGACAGATACGTAGAAGCTCTATCAATTACAAAAACTAACATACAAGGTGCAGCAGCCGACGTGTTGACCAACCATAACACAATATTTAATATTGATGCAATCTGGAATAGATTGGACAATACCTATGCTGATCAACGACCTTTATATGTGTTGCAGGACGGGGTGAAGAGACTCACACAAAGTAAACACAATTTCAGTTAATTCCATGACAACGTGAATAAGTCACGTCAAAAATATCTATGTCTGGTCATAGCCAAGAAGTGACCAAAGTAATGACTGATGAGGCAACACAAGAAGCGGGAAGAGCGTTTAAGGATGAAATAAATAACTCATACATATATTCATTCCTTTCTATACGGAAATCCTATAAGGGACTTAGAGCATGCATTTGCAGTAGCCCGTACCATAGAATACGATAACCAACATCAAAAGTTACGTCTAGGCTATGCACAACAGAACATTCATCCAACCAACAATAAACACTACTATGAGAAACAACACCACCAGAGACATCCCATGTATCAGCAGAAATACAACTATAACCAGCCGCCATCACAATTACCAAAACCAGAGCCCAGGACACAACGTCTGGATCAGCATCAAAACAACTACTACGACTTGAATAAAATAAAATAAAAAAAATAAATAATTGGCGCGTACACTTCTTTTAGGTGTTTGGCCGAGCTCCTCCTCCTATTTGTGGTGTGCGTCTTAGTGTTGTTCCACAAATGGAGGGGCCTACAGTTTCAAGCCGACTCCGAACGGCAGATATTTTTATGAGGAGCTTTTTCATGGCAGAAATACACTCGGAGGTTTGCCATTGCCTGCCGAGGGGCGATCGCTATTAGAAAAATGTTTTTATTAATTTTGCTTTCACCGAGATTCGAACCAACGACCTCTCAGTGAATTCCGAATGGTGATCACGCACCAAGCCATTCGGCTACGGCGGCCCTACGACTTTAATAGAAACTATAAAAATAAGAAGAGAACACGAGGTAACAGTGGCCAGTTCACCAACCAATACCAACAACCAAAACTCATGCGGAACAACAACTTAACAACCATGAGGAGGACAATGATCATAAATCGGATAAGGATGCAGATAAAGATAAAGACAAGAATGCAAAAGATAAACCTAAACACAGTGCCAAGTACAACAAAGATAAGGAGAAAGATAAAGACAAAGAAAGGGAGAAGGCGAAGGAAAAGGAGAAAGAAAAAAAACAAAGATAAAGAGAAGACAAAGGAAACCAGCAAAGATTATGAAAAGAGTAGCGGAGACAAAGGCGCCAAGGAACTAACATTAATTCGGTATTCGGGACGATTTAATTTAGGAAGGGGAGAGTTAAGGAAGGATTTCATTCACAAATAAGAAATAAAACTAGTTAAGTAAATTATAAGTACAATCATGCGGGCCTGAACAAATCCAAACAAATGTATTTTAAGAATACCAAAATGTAAACATATTGTAAGAAAAACAAGAGATGAACATGTTTTTCTTAAACAGCAACAAAGAAACTAATATACAAGTCGTGTACCTGAAACAGTAAGATGAGATATAAGTATAAATACGACTGTCAAATATGTTGGTAGTCAGTCCAGTATTAGAATAGTGTTAAGAACTACTCTAAAATTAAATTCATAAAAATAAATTTTTATATCTTTTCAAAGACAAGCAAGTCTTTAACTATCAACCAAGTCTTTCACTAGGTTCGCTAGAATTGGGTTTTGGCGCAAGTTTTATCGAATTTGCTTGCTCTCTTGGTGGACTGCAGTAATTTTTCCGGAAGATTTTCCGCACAATGGGACTCCTTTACCTGTTTATTTAAGCAATTTTTGATTAAAAGAGGATTCTTTGTTTTGACAAAAAATGAACATACCTCTGGAGCCAATGCTCTGTGAAAATATTCTTGAAATAAAGCTTAAGTCATCCAAGCACTTTTATTTACTTTGTACGCAACAAGCACATCAGTAAAATTTTTTAATGAACGCGGATTCCCCGATTTTCCAATAACCATTATTTTTACTTTGGATGGTCGATGGAATTACTCTTATTTGATAATTTTTCTCTGCAAATTTTTTGCCATCGTATTGCATGCCTCTTTTTAAATTTTGCAACCCAACCACTGCTAGCGTCGAAACCTCCAAGCTTTTCCTGAACTTTGGCATGTAATAACTCGGTTTTCTCTTCTAGCATATCACTTGTAATTGGTATGTGTTTGGCCTTTGTTTGGCGGATTCGAATCGCGTAAAAAACTTCTTTATGGACTGTTATTCGCCATTATGAGACCACACCATGCACAAGTTAATGCAAAACTGTCATTTCATCAGCAAATTAATTAGACGGTACTTCCCCCATATTCTGAGTCAGCTGATTCGATTAAAAAAATGTCATTACCAGAATGATCTCGTCATTACCAGAATGACGTGAAAAGAGCAAAAGAGAAAGACAAAACAAAAAACGTTGCAAGTATCGAGGTAACATTTTTTTAATGTCGCAAGTATTTAGTATGTAATAAAAACAAGAATTGTGTCGCAGGTTACGAGTATGTTAAAGTTTGGAGTTTCTACTATAAAGGGTGATCAGATTGGAGGTACTTTTTTCAATAGGGGTTTTTTCACACATCACGCGTGACTACTGCCAAACTAATTACATAATTTTTTTAGTATTCAGTAACATTTCATAATAGAAGAAACGTTTACAAATCCCCCAATTGTATTATAAAAGCGACGCTATGTGAAAAGTGTTCATCGCGCGCTAAGGCCAACTTACGATGTACATAATTGCCCTACGTTTTTGGCTTAATAACTACGTCAATAAGCAAAATTGCCGCATTTGGAATGAAGAGCAACCCGAAGCGAATCAAAAACAGCCATTACATCCATTGAAAACCACCGCTTGGCGCGGCCTATGGCCTGCGATGGCATTGATCTTCAAAGACCAGGCTGGCGCTAATGTAACATGAAAGGCGAACGCTATCGAGCCACGTGACTTTTCAATGCCGGAAATTTCTATTTTCCATACAGCCCGTGAAACAATGGATTTACTGCGTCATCCTTTCGGTGAGCAATTTATCTCTTGCGTCGGACCAGTGGATTGGCGAACAAAATCGAGTGATATCACACCTTTGGACTTTTAATTGTCGGCATACATATGTAAAGTAATACTTTGTGGATAAACCAGCTCCGATTGAGGCATTGGAAGCCAACATTACCAAAGTTATTTACGAGACACGGACCGAAGTCCTTTAGCTAGTCATTCAAAATTGGTGTTTACGGATGGCCGAATTATGGCTCAGTTGTGGCTGATTGCAAATGTCTGCAGAAAAAATAATAAAAGTTACTCAATCAATTTGAATTTTCGTTGTTTTATTTAAATTTAAAATCCGATAGCTAGATGCAACCTAAACATTACGTTGAAATTTTAATGCACAGTTGGACTGGATTAGTTCTAAAATGTACTTATTGCTCTTAAGTTACATGAATTTGTTTTTAATAAGACATTCTTTTAAGAATTATGTTTTGTTTAGAAAAACTTTTTGTGTTTTGAGGTTCATGCAAGTACGAAAATTTCGTGTTAAAAAGTTTTGTAGTGAACCGTGTTATTTCAAAATAGTGTAAAACAAAGCGTGTAAAAAGAGAGATGGATGTACAATTAATAGTTGGGATGCTCCTCTGCCTGCGTCGTGGACCATTCGTGAGTAGAAGTTAAGTTATACGCAGTTTGTGGTGTTTTACTGACTAAATTGCTTTGCTTGGTGTATGATGATTTGGAGAACTTAGCAGAATGCATCTGCGCATCTGTACTCTTAGCATCACAATATCAGAGCAGCTGTACTCTCAGATTCACAAGATCAGGAAGGAAAATACATGTGAGGAGCAGGAGTTTTTATGGGTAAATTACCTCACCGTAGATGGTTTATCAAAATTTAAGCAAGCAATGATAAGAGTCTTTGACGGATTACAATACAACTGCAAAGTTGTACATAATAGTAAATTTTATTGATTGAATAGATTTATTTATTTTAAAAGATTTGTATGGAATGAGCAAACACCTTGTATGTATGACGATTTTTACAGAGGCTGCAGTTGGCTAATTATAAGCCGGAAGAGTTTTAATATTATTTAAAATTAATAAAGAATACTGAATTGCATACATATGTATATATGTATATTGAACATATGTATTTTATTAATTTAAAATTTTTCCTAAACTTTCAATGGAACACGAACCAAAGCAAAAATTTATTGTACAAATTTTGTCATAGTCGTCACCTATTTTTTGTTTACAAATGGCGGTCGCTAGGTGTAGCTATCTCTTATAATTCATTCAAGCCCATACATTATTTTCTCAAATAGCTTGATCAATCAGGAATGTTCGTCTTGTGTGACAAGTGTCACGTGTAACGAATTTCGCGCTTAGCACAATATTCAAAATAAATTTTGAGGACTTTTATATTCATATTAAAGAAAAAATATACTGTTTTTTTCAGTTGAATAGGCAGTGTAGGCTATAACTCTATTCTAAAGTAAAATTGTGACATGTTGCGCAGGAAATATATAATTTTTTTTTTCACGAAGTTCAAAGGCATAAAGGACCATGTACATACTTAAACGCTGCTCGTTTCACCGGATGCCAAACCTATACATACATATATTCTATACATCTCATTTCATATGTGTACATGTGGTTATATAAGTAAGTATTACAATTGGTGTCAGCAAACCAATGCATACACATGTCCGCTCATTTGCAGCCGCAAGTTACTACTTGTAATATTGGACGGCATAAATACAAAACTTGTTGTGTCACATTTTCACGAAGTACTTATATTCCTAAGGAATTCACCCCGAATATGCTAAGTAAACAAACACACATACTTATCCCGATACGCACGCGCAAATGCACTTCCGGTGATTCACTCATTATTTTTTTTACATTTTACGTCCGTCTTTTTGTGTGTTTTTTATTCAATGCGGCGCACAGTAGAGTGACCCACACAAGTTAGCTGGATAAAACTATTTTATGTGTTTTAACTAAAGAACGAATTAAACTACTAAAAATTGTTCCTCGATGGCGTTTTATTGCGTACCGCATGTACGTAAAGAGTTAAAACTGATATTTATGAGGTATCTCCACTTAATCCAGCGTATTTTACACCAAGAGCTAATTTCACAATAAATATATAATTTTATATAAACATTTTCGAAAGCTCAGAATGAGTGCTTTGACAACATGTACATGCATACAATATCACTTTATTTTACGGCTTTTTTATACAGCTTTTTTGCTCAATAGACAAAACACAGATACTAAATTAAAATCTCATATAAATGCATGTGTACTGCACTTTGTATTTCAAAAGCAATGTAGCATTAGTGATTATAATCAAGGGGTTGTTCTTTCTAGGATTGTTAAATAATATAAGTTCCACTCTATTATAAAATATATTTTTGGTATATTTGCAATTGTCATCTATTTTGATAAGATTTATCAAAATAAATTATAATGTTTATAATGTATTGTTTATCAATAAAAATTATTGTAATTCGATAACTAACCCAATATTCCTGCAACCTTACAGAATCACTGGTAGTACGTATACTATTCATAGAGTAAAATAAGAAAGAACTGTATACTCACTTTCTCTGCCAACGGCAAGCTAGAATCAAATTATTGTTAAACCATTATCCCAGCTGTATGTAATCTATTTTAGCAAGCTGAAGATGGGCAAAACCATCATTACGTGCGGCAGCCACTTAAGCAACGAACTTGATTTTACATTACTTAAAATGGATTTATGCGAGCTCGTGCGAAGGCTTCGGATATGTAGAGGGAGATTTTTGTGTCAGCGGTGTAACCTTTTAGATTACCCACTTTATATAGAACTTATAATATTTGTTGCTAAATAAAAATCTATCCTCATACGCATTCGTTGGTGCAGTATTATCAAAATATACCCCAAGTTTGTTTTGTTTTTATAAAACGTATACTTCAATAAAGTTAAAAAAGACATTTCAGGAATTAGCGCTTTTGTCAATAAAGCGTAAATTTTATCATGGCTTCCCTTTAAAAAATATAATTTTAACTCTCTTACTTTTTCGCGTAAAAAAATTAACTTAAACCATATTGAATTATGTTAAAATTTCACAATGCACTACGTGCGGATAAATTTATCAAACGCACCACCGTGCGGCCTTTTATTGCTGCAATAGTAGCCACGACTTGCCGTGTTTACCCGATTACATGAATACTCATACACAGAAATTTAGAAATATGCGTAACTATATCTATGTATGAAGTTTGCTGACTCAAATATCTGTACTGCCCTGCAGGGAAAACTTGAGCTAGTGAAAAAAAATTATGGTTTCGAATGGCTGATTTATAAAAACGTTAGGTGTGCTACATATTTTCAAAAATTCAAATGTTCTTAAAAAAAAAACGATAATGCGTAACTGTTTGCAGTTCGTTTGAGACGCAAAGTCTTGAAGTGGTATCACCGCAGTGCTAAATTGTAAAGCGGCGTTAATGAAATCGACCAGATGGTACGATTTCTCCAGTTGCAAACCACTTCGCCGCTCATGTATGAGTATAGATAGACATCTGCCTTTAGAAATTTGGAAATCATGTCATCATGGTACTGTGAGCGTCAAATTGTTGTTCAATTAACGCCAGCAAATAGTAGGTCGCTCATCTTTCAACAATTTCTGCTGACGGTATAGGATGTTTTTTCCAAATGAGAAAATTGTGTCGAATAGAGAAAATGCGCAAATTGTCAAAATCAGTGTAATTTTGAATGCACTTTAAACTTGCACTTTATTGGCGCGTACACCCTTTCTGGGTGTTTACCCGAGCTCCTCCTCCTATTTGTGGAGTGCGTCTTGATGTTGTTACACAAATGGAGGGACCTACAGTTTCAAGCCAACTCCGAATGGAAGATATTTCTTATAAGAAGCTTTTTTATAGCAGAAATAGGCTCGGAGGTTTGACATTTCCTGCCGAGGGGCGACCGCTATTAGAAAAAACTTTATGTTCATTTTGCTCTTTCACCGAGATTCGAAACTACGTTCCCTCTGAATTCGGAATGGTAGTCACGCACCAACTCATTCGGCTACGGCGGCTAATTCTATATAGGGAGTTTTAATAAAATGTAAATTACCAAATTTTAAAAATTATGTACAAATAGAAAATGAAATAAAAATAAAACCTCTAATTATTTTTGCTTCTCTCGGTCCCCTGAATGTTATCCTATCTACTCGCAGATATGATTGCCGAATTTAATATTGGTTCGGAACCATCCAAAAAGAAATGCAGACCGAGAAATTTAGTAATACTTGGGAATAATCGAATAAAAGATGCAGCGTGAAATAATTAACACTTCCTGGGAGATCGCTAGCGGCGGAACCATTCATGGTTCTAAATTCACTAGAAATTAACCAGTTTGGTATCTGCGGATTTCTCCGCAGCGTATATACCTTATTGTAAATGCATATGACATTAACACATGAGCACATATGCATATGCGATTGAGTTAGCACCGTATGCACATCTTTTTTATTTGTTTATTATTATTATTATTCTTTGCATTGTATTGCTAAAACCTTGATCATAACGGGCAATTGTTTCTGCTTAACATAAGTCAGCATATAAGCACTATTTGGCGTTATTCTGGAAAAATTAGATTTCGCTTAGTTTTTTTTTTTTTGTCATAAATATTTAACATGTGGTACACAAGCGTTAAAACACATTAGAACTGGTTGATATTGCAAGAGCTTAAGGCGAGAGGAGCGAGTGTTGTGTCTGCGAAGGCACAAAACACGCAACGGCACAAACGTCCGATGCACGCAGAGTTATAAAGTGGACTAACCTTTTATCATTGACATGGCCTATGTTTGTACGCTGGTATGCTCAATATTTGCTGTTTGATTTGAACGTCACCAACTATTTCGTCACACTCGCGTCGCTCATACACGCGCGCCGCAACATTCGAGAGGAGAGGTCGGTTGATGATGCTCTGGAGGGCGAACAGACAAACGGGTGAAACTAAGGCAAATTGATTCAAAGTGATGACACTCGACTCTAGTGACTAGAGCAATTGATTTTCGCGATTTTGTGTCTTGATTGTTAAAGCAGCTAGCTTCCTTCTGGTTGCTTTGTTTGATTGTTAACATTCTCATGGACATTTTAATATTAAGAATCAATTTTACAATAACCAAATATACATACATATATCGTTGTTGCTCAAGTGCTATCACCTTTAATAGAGCAAAACCGAGTTCAATAAAATTCGAAATATAATCGAGTTCATGAAGAGAACGTGTAATAGTTTGTTCTAAATCTATTCAAAACGCACGTATGTATATTTATTAGGTAAGGACCTAGTATATATATGTATATATAATTGGCGCGTACGCCCCTTTTTGGGTGTTTGGCCGAGCTCCTCCTCCTATTTGTGGTGTGCGTCAATTTCACCTTTGATATTTATATGTACATATATATATATATACCATATATATAATTAGCGCGTTCACCTTTTTTGGGTGTTTGGCCGGGTGTTTGCGTCTTGATGTTGTTCAACAAATGGAAGGACCTACAGTTTCAAGCCGACTCCGAACGACAAATATTTTTATGAGGAGCTTTTTCATGGCAGAAATACACTCGGAGGTTTTCCATTGCCTGCCGAGGGGCGACCGCTTTTAGAAAAATGTTTTTCTTAATTTTGGTGTTTCACCGAAATTCGAACCTACGTTCTCTCTGTGAATTCCGAATGGTAGTCGCGCACCAACCCATTCGGCTACGGTGGTCGCCTTTTGATAATATAGGGTGGGCCATGTAAAATTTGCTTTTTGAATCGGCTATAAAAAAAAAACTAATCAATATTTTTTGAAACGTTTTTTGTATTTTGAAGATTGAACATTGCCATTTATGAATGAAAAATAACATAATATCGTTAAAATGACGGCCACGACTGGCTTTACAGTAGGCCATTCGATCAACCCAATTTTTAAGCACATTTTCGATTGTTTGGGCTCGAATTTCAGGAATGGCAACTTCGATTTCGTGTTTTAAGGCATCAATCGTCTCTGGATGGTTCGCATAGCATTTGTCCTTAACGGCTCCCCACCAAAAATAATCCAACGGGCTTAAATCACAGCTCCGAGCCACTTGATATCGGAATTACAAAACGGTAGCCAAAAGTTCGAGTGGAACTTTGGCAGTCTGACAAGTTGCACCGTCCTGTTGAAACCAAATGTCTTCCATGTCATCCTCTTCAATTTTTGGAAACAAAAACTCGTTGAGCATGTCACGGTAACGCTCGCCATTTACTGTAACCGCGGAAGAAGAAGAAGACTCACCACTTTGGAAATAGGTTTTCAAAATTTCCCAATTTTGATCAAGCGTATAGCGTCCCATTCGTAAATGTCAAACCTTTAAGTAAATTTTGAACACATTTCACATGTCATTTGTGTTACCATTCTCAAAAAAATAGGTGCTTCAAAAAGCTATATGGCCCACCGCTACTAAACAAAGAAGACAGCGACAAAATTGATCTTCTACTTTAATGTTTAAGATTAATCAGAAGTAAGCGGGATACATAAGAAAAACTTTTTGTACTCGTTTAATTCTGTTAAAAGAGAATTGGTGATAAGGTGTCTAAATAAACACGGTATATTGTAATGTAAACGGAAATAAACAGTAAATAAGATAGTAACTTAAGAGTGTAAGGTCTACAAAGTTCGAGTTGTTTTGTCTGATAAAGTCAAGGACGGAGTACGCTTTAGATAGAATGAAGACTACATACATATGTATATAACTTGAAGGTGAAAAACTCACATCAAAAACAAATTATAACTTTTAAGAAAAATGTTAGTTATTTTTTAATACCTGAGCTTAACATTTTTTTGTTAATAATACTTCATCGGGATTAACATCAGCTTAAATTTTATATAAGTCCGTTGGGGTTGAAATAAGTGAAGTTAGATGCTACATACGGGTACATACTCGAATATCGTGGACGACTCAAGCAAAGGATACAATGACTACATACAAAAAACAAGGGACGCAAAATACTTTCCTGATACAAAAATGTAATCTTAAAACCGAAATAAAAATCCAGATATAGAAGTTTATGTAATAGAATTGTATGCGATACTTTATCGAATGCTTCTGAATAGTCAGAATACATAGGTATATATGTATAGTCGACTTACTGCTCTGCTGAGAAAGCTGCAATACAGTGTTCATAAAAATGATGTAGATTACAAAATGTGGACTTACCTATAACAGAACCAGGCTAGTATGGTGATATACGTTTCGTTGCAAAATATATACTTTCTTTGACAATATTTTCAAACGATTTGGATACAGACGATAGCTTAGAAATTGGTATGTTATAAGGACGTCGTTTTTTTACTACGTTTGAAAATTGGAGTACCGATTTTCGTTCTCCACCCATCAATAAAGGTACCTGAGGCTATTGATTTATTAAAATTTAATTTGAGAGGCAGAGCAAGAGCTGAACCTAAGCGAATTGAGTATCTAAGGCAGCGGCATTAAAAAACTGTTACTTTATTTTTCGAGATTTTGACAAGTCTGGCGTCAGCTTCCTTCGTAATATAAAACAAACAAAAGTAGGAGAAATTACATCTTTGTGAGTGGCTCGGCAAACAAGTAATACCCCTTCCTTTTACTTGTTTATTCATGGCCTCTTACGACACGGCGAATTCGGAAGGCGCAATCTTGTATTCTATCATTATTGGAGCAGAACAACGTTTGGGAAGGACAATTGAAAGACCATCAGCATTCGTTTTTGTGGAGAGTTTTAGAGAAAATATTATCAATACATGGTATTATATCTTTTCATATATGTATATATGCATATATACTTACATGTATAAATTATCGGCTTCTTAATTAGAAAACCGAAAGAAATTGATTTTATGGTCAAAGTGACTAACATTGTTAGCAGTAGCTGCTGCGCGGCCAAAAACAAACTCAATTGTTTTACTGGGTCATTACACTTGGCTTACTCGAGTTATTGGCCCTGTTGGGAGTCGTGGCCTCTTTAGGGCCATTCACGTTGTCGTCACGAGAAAATTAGGATTATAGTCGATAATGTAATGCCTGTAAGGCCTCCTCTGCGTTGGACAGATCAGGTGGAGAAGGACTAGGCTTCACTTGGTGTCTCCAACTGGCACCTGTTAGAACGAGAAAGAAACGACTGGCGTGCTTTGTTGAACTCGGCTAAAATCACGTAAGTGGTTATCGCGCCAATCAAGAATAAAATAAGTGGTTTGCTACTTAATACTTCCCCAAAGGAATATTTTTGTTTATCAATGCAAACTATAGCAATGTAGTGTTGTAATGCGGATGACCCAGTCAAATTTTTTTTTTTGTTGTCGATTTCCCGTTACTTGGGGTCTATCACCTTCTCTTATGCATTGGTGCTACACGGCAGTAGTTAGACCGATATTGCTGTATGGGGCCTTAGTATGGTGAACTGCGACAAGTAAACTGACATACTTAATGCCACTGAAAAGGATTCAGCGTCTAGCTGCTCTATGCATAACAGGAGCGATGAAAACCATTCCAACGGCGGCGCTGGAAATGATACTCAGCATGCCACCTATTGACCTTATGGCGGAAAACCTGGCAGCGAAATCCATGAGGAGGCCAGTGGCTGCTGGGGTACTCACCTGCAGAACCTTTGGACACAGCTCAATAGGAAAGTGGAGCTCAGGTTGCACAGACTACATGACTCCGTACTTTAACTGGCAGAGAAGGTTTCGCGCTACAATTGAAGAGGAGGGATGGCACAAAAGCATGGCCATAGAACTTTTCACATCTATACAGACGGCTCTAAAACTTTGGACGGAGTGGGAGCGGGTATTTACTGCTCAAAACTAGGGATAAGGCAGCCTATCAAGCTGCCAGACCACAGCAGTATTTTCCAAGCGGAAGTTTTTGCTGTGGGGAAAGCCGCAGAGCTAGCCTACACTAGAACAAGAAAGAACTCAACAATTAATATATACGTGGACAGTCAAGCAGCAATAAAAGCAATAAGATCGTACTGTATTAAGTCCAAAAATGTTCGACGGAGCAGGGAGGCCATAGAAAGGCTAGCCGCAAACATTGGGCTGCATATCTATTGGGTACCTGGTCACAAACGCATTATGCGGAACGAAATAGTAGATGAGATAGCAAAAAATGCTGTTAGACTACCGTTTGAACAAGAGAACGACATATCAAAACCGCTAAAGACAATATACAATGAAATGGACAACTACATGAAAAGGCGAGTGGAAGCTAGGTGGACTAACCTGACCACAAGCAAAACAGCAAAAGCCATACGTAGAACTAACAACAAAAAACTGACTCAATTTTTACTTACGCTCTCGCGAAAGGACTGCAGAACTATCATAAGTATGCTAACAGGCCATAATCTATTGGCTGCACATGCGCACAAGATAGGGATTGCTAACACGGACAAATGCAGGAAATGCAGAGAGGATGCTGAGGAAGCTTTAGAACACCTTCTGTGCGTATGTTCGGCATTATTAAAAACGCGTCTAAAATGCCTGGCAGCGCCATTGTTTGAGGGTCTGGAGGACGCCTCAAAAGCGGATCTCCCAGCTCTACTTAGATTCGCCAAAAGCGCTGACATCCTACATGATTTCTACTTTCGGTATTCATAGAGGTCGGTCTCGATCTGGTATCGCTAGGTACCAAAAGGTCTATGCGTGGCTTATTGCCAACCAGGCTAACCTAGCCTAACATAACCTAACCTGTCGATTTCGATTGTACCATTAACTGATTTAGTAAATAGTATCATGGCGGCCGCCATAGCCGAATGGGTTGGTGCGTGACTACCATTCGGAATTCACAGAGAGAACGTAGGTTCGAGTCTCGGTGAAACACCAAAATTAAAAAAAACATTTTTCTAATAGCGTTCGCCACTCTGCAGGCAATAGCAAACCTCCGAGTGTATTTCTGCGATGAAACAGCTCCTCAGAAAAATATCTACCGTTCGGACTCGGCTTGAAACTGTAGGTCCCTCCATTCGTGGAACAACTTCAAGACGCACACCACAAATAGGAGAAGGAGCTTGGCCAAATACCCAAAAAGGGTGTACGCGCCAATTATAGATATATATATATAAATATAAGGTTGTCAAAAAAGTCTTGCGGTATTTTTATTGAATTTTGAATTGTTCATAAAATTGGTTATAATAATGCGATTTAAGTCAAATATGCGCCGTTTTGTTCGATGACGAGTTCCCAACGAGATGCCAACTTCATAATGCCCCTCTTATAGAAGCTCGCTTGCCTATTGTCAAAAAACTCGGAGAGGCCAGGTGTGATACGTTCAACTGATTGTTGATAAGGGTGCATTCTGCTGGTTTGCCTTAAAGTAAATGGTCGAGGGGGACAGATGTTACTGCTTACATCTATGATGATCTCTTCCGATTTCGAATTCATAAATTATTATGTTTTTAACTTAATCTTCGTAGAGAATCTTATTAATTTTATTTTCCAAAATAGGGTCATTCATTATTTCGTTTTTTAAGTATGTTTCTACTACATTGTATCGTTAGAGGTAATTTTTATATTTGCAAGTTCTAATGATTCCTCCGCATTATTCAATGTTAAATGATTCTTTTTCATTCAAGTTGATCACTTGACAAAATATATGAATTGACAATATCGGCCTTAGCCCAACGTATTGCACAGTCTATATTTATTATTTAGTCGTTATTATACTTTAAAATAATTTTTATTTTATATTTTATCTCAATGGCAAAAAATTAGAAGTTAAAATTTTATTTGACACTGTTATAATATTGTTAGCTCTATCAAAAATTACTTTATTCATTACTACCTGTTTATTATTGCTCTCAATTATATCATTTACTTTATATTCCAGAATTACTAAGTCTTTATGGTCGGGACTTCGCGTCCCATTCCCAGACTGCGACAAAGTTACTTGTAAGGGATTTTAGAACACTGACTTTATAGGCGCCACACTGAATTTTGCCCACATTAATATAAAGGCACTGTGCGTTTGTGAAAAGTAATTCATAACATTTTGCCATTACATACACACGATATATTACATATGCATGTATGCACGTAAAGGATTTTTTAATAAGAGGTGTTATTTTGATATTCAAAGAAAAATCTTATTTTTTAATATAAATGATCGGATGTTTATTTCATTATAAAGAGGAAGGTATGCCGTTAATAGTGGAAAATAACATAAGGCAAATTACCACCACGACCACGCTTACAGGACAATATCCTTTTCATAAAATTTTCCATAACCGAATTTCAAAGTGGCTGCCCTCTGTCCTCGATTACCTCACAAATTCCATCTTTGAGGTCTGGAATCGACCCTGGGCTGTTGGCGTAGACCTTCTCTTTCACGTGGCCCAAAAGGAAAGAGTCACAAGGTGTTAAATCACAAGATCTCGGTGGCCAATTGTGATCACCTCTTCGAGAGATAATACGGTCCGGAAACTTTTCCCGTAAAAGATCAATGGTTTCGTTGCATGTGTGGCACGTAGCGTTGTCTTGTTGAAAACAAACGTTGTCCAGACCAATACCATCCTATTCCGGCCATAAAAAACCGTTAATCATCTCTCGATAGCGCAATCCCCCTGTAACACCTGTTATATGAAAACAAAAATGCACAAAACAACATCTTCCTTTCATATGTACACACGAAATATACATGTGTGCTGAAATATCCTTGACTTATGTAACTATATACACATGTCACTTCACATCACATTCCTTCGAGAAATAAAATATTAATATGCATTTAAGTTAATACCCTTGTGGTAAGCCGCATAACGGCAATATATATACAAATGGTCCCAATAAACAATAATTTACTATGGTTAGCCGCTTGATGACAAATATATAAGATAAACAAATGTTCAAGCTAGCATAATCTTAAATTGGATGATGTGAAATGTTTAATGTAATCAATTATTTGTTGGAGAAAATGTTTGTAATAAAGACTTCATTTAAAGTTTGAGTTTGGAAAGGAGTGTTTTATTTTCCTGGCATCGTCCACTACTTAGTTAAAAAAAACGAAGTAGTTAGCTTTTTGACTAAAATATTACAAGTGTTTATTATTTTGTTTTTAACTCTTAATTATACATTTTCATGCTTATTAATAAGTATTGTAATATTGGATTTCCTTACTACGCAATTTATTTCATATAATTTCATTCTATGGAAAGCTCCCTATAAAAAATATCTGCCGTTCGGAGTCGGCTTGAAACTGTAGGTCCCTCCATTTGTGGAACAACATCAAGACGCACGCCATAAATAGGAGGAGGAGCTCGGTCAAACACCCAGATAGTATGTACGCACCAATTATATATATGTATATATAATATATATATATATATAAATTTAATTTGGTTTAGATAAACATTTATTTTATATAACTTAAATTTAGCCTTTTCGTGATGCTTGTGCATTTCCCCTGTTGATGACAGGGTAGCTTCTTGCCTTGGTGGCTTTACCGATGGTTGTCCTGTTGTTGTTGTCGTAGCCGTTGAGTTTACGGTAGCGGACGTAACTCGCGTGCTACAAACTTATTTTGTACATACGCACTAGTGAACGAGTTTCTTTCTAGCAAACGCAAATGAATTCTGCTCTAAAGAGTATGTATATATATTATATATGGTATACCCACTTTATGTCCTAGCATACACTCTAAACTTCCTACGGAAGAATAATATGAATAATACATGTGAATACAGTAACTATATACGCGCACGTTCATATGTACATTTGTTTTATTTTTTTGTTTCGTCGGGACAACTAGCAAGTGAAGCACTCAGACACAATTAAGTCCAGTACTACACTTGGATTCTCTTTTAATTTTCTTTAAATCTACCCGATCTCCGAAGAAACCTGAGTAGATCTTGTAGTGCCAAG
The DNA here is from genome assembly GCF_027943255.1 of Anastrepha obliqua. Taxonomy (NCBI): domain Eukaryota; kingdom Metazoa; phylum Arthropoda; class Insecta; order Diptera; family Tephritidae; genus Anastrepha; species Anastrepha obliqua. The sequence continues at coordinate 7,067,177 of NC_072897.1, forward strand.
GAGCCAAGATGATCGCTTCTTAACACATCAGTGCCAAAGACCTCAAACCTGATTCGAGCGAAGGCGGGGCAGATGCACAGGAAGTGGTCCATCGTCTCATCCTCCTCTTTACAAGCTGGGCAGAGTACACTGTCTGAGATGCCCACCTTTTCCAAGGGCTTCGCCCACAGAAAGTGGCCCGTCATCAGTCCAACCAGCTTTCTGCAGTCGCTTCTGCTTAATGACAAGAGGATTTGCGACAGTCAATCCGACATCAGTCTTGTCCATCTGCAGCCTCCCTCAGCCTGCCAAGCTCACTTGTGGGTTGTAGTAACCCATTGCTAACCGTGGCTTTGATGACTGCAGAAGGGATTGGCAAAACATCTGTTTTCACCAACGAAGCTCATCGCTTCTTGAACTGCATACACCTCCGCTTGAAACACAGATGCATGCATTCCAAGAACAAAGTGCAGTTTTGTCCCGCTGGATTCCACGAAGACCCAAGAGCCGGAGCCGTGCTCGGTCCTGGAGCCATCCCTAAAAGTGTGAAAACCGTGGCTCATTTTCACAGTTTGACCACAATTGAGACCTAGTACGCTTCCTTGAGGTACTCCAGCCGTCGCCGTCAATATTACAGAGCACTCATCGTCTTATTTTATGAAGAAGGATCTATCAGTCTTGTGGCTTTTAAGGATATTAAATATGTTAAGTGGTAAACTGTTTTTTAGCTTATATAGAAGTCCTTTGTGCCATACTCTGTCAAAAGCTTTCGCGATGTCCAAATACACGGCAGTGCAATACTTCTTCGTATCGTAGTCGTCTGTAATTTTGTTTACTACTCTGTGAATCTGGTGTGACTGGTCTTTGACGGCAAACCAAAGATAATAATCCAACGGCAGAGCTCAAATCGCAGCTCCGAGGCGGCCAGCAACCATTGATGCACTGAAGACCAACATACACGATGTCATAGCTGAAATACAGCCGCATACAATCGAAAATGTGTTGAAAAATTGGACCGATCGTATGGAATCGTGCATGGCTAGCCGAGGCAGCCATATGAATAAAGTTGTGTTCCATCATTAATCGGAAGGATTGTACTTTGAAATAAAAAAAAAACAGTTTGGAAAAATATTGGGTAGTTTCTTTTTTATAGCATTTTTAATTCCGTAAAGTTATATGTCGGACCCTATATAATATTTGATCTCTTCTTTTGTCGTGTTTTGTATTGCGTGGTCTGCTTTTTCAATTGTGTTTGGCAGGTCAATGTTTCTATTTTCCATGTATTTTTAAATATTGTTTTCAAGTGGTCAGCTAATGTTTCAGCCTTCTCTTTGCTTGTTCTTGCTCATGTGTTGGAATTTGTTTTTATTAGAGGCTTCTGTATAGTTATTTTAGCGAGTTTTTTAGTTGCTTTCCATAGGGAGTAGATGGTAGCTGTAGTTGTTTTGAGGCGGCTAAGGTACTTCTTCAGCTGATTGTCATTATGTTCTCGGAGAATTTTTTTGAGTTCATTTGATGATTAGTTTAGTTTAGTTTTATCGGCTGGGTGTTTGGAGCGTTGCCAGTCTTTTCTGAGCTTGCGTTTTTGTTTAATTTTGTCTCAAATAAAAGCAGGGATTTTCATTGTTGTTAAAGTGTCTAATATTGGTGTCGATTGTGTTACTGCTTTTATTATGTTATCATTTAAGTATACGATTATATTGTATTTTCCAAGTTCGATGTTCACTCAGCAATGAACAGCGTGAAATTTTTGGGTTGGGGAATAAGTTCGTAGGGTTTTTACAGAAGACTTTAGGTTAGGTTAGGTTGGCCTGGCTGGCTGAAAGCTATCACATAGACCTGTTGGTCCTTAGTGGTATCAGATGGAGTTTGACTATTATGTTTCCTTGTATTAGGCTTCTTGTAATAAGCATGCGTTCTTTACGAATCCAAGTAAGCTCTGAAGCTCTTACCCCAAGAGACATTCTGACCTCTCATATTGTAGAGCTCCTAACATTTCATTCGGGTTCTAGCTAATGTAGGCCAAGGACCTATAAGGTGTTCTACAGTTTCCCTTTCTTCTAGTTCATTTCAAAATCTGCAGCTATCATTCTTTGTAATTCGCATCTTGTATGCGTGTGCCGCTAACAAACTGTGGCCGGTCAGTATGCCTACGATAGTTTTGTTTTCCTTTCTAGAAAGGGCTAGAGCGAATCTGGCGTATATATCTGCATTCTCTGTACATATGATTTTCGCGGTTTTGCAAGTGACTAGATTGTTCTATATTTTGTCTATCCGTATTTTAATGTCCACAGTGATGTCACTGTATACCGTATTTAAAGGTTTCAGTATGTCGTTTTCGGGGCTTTTGGCAATTTCATCTACAATTTCGTTTCCTGCAATGCCCTTATGTCCGGATACCCAATAGAAGTGTAACCGTCTGTCTGCGGCTACTTCCACTATGACTTTTCCTGGTGCGAAGAATGTTTTTAGAGGAAATTTCATATGAGTTTATTGCCTTTATTGTCGCTTGACTGTCAACATATAACTTTGTCATTTATCAACCGATCGTCTTTAACATACATTTTTTCGATACGTCAATTCAGTACAATTTCAACTGAGATCGTCAACATGCCGTTTATCAACGACCAAGACGTTCCAATGAACTTGTTGAAGCAGTGGGGGAGAGCGTTGCCCAGGAGCCAACAGTGTCGTATCGTCGTCGCGCTCAGCATTTTGGCGTCAGTGAAGCTACAATGCGGCGCATTTTAAAGGATGATTTCAATTTGTTTCCGTTTGAATGCAGTGAATAAACAAAATTGCGCATTTGGGGATCTGATAATCCACACGAAATCCATGAAACGCCATTGCATGACCGGAAAGTAACTGTCTGGGCCGGCATTTGCACCAAAACCATCATTTGGTCATATTTTTGCCGTGACAACGAAACCGACCATGGAAACCGATATCGATGGATGTTGGCTCATTATGTCTTCCCGAAAATGCGTGAGAAAGGTTTAGACGGTTACTGATTTCAAGAAGATGGTGCGCCATGCCACACTGCGAATGCAACAATTGAATTTCTGTAACGAAAATTCCTGGACGTCTTGTATCAAAAAGAGGCGACATTGACTGGCCCCCCAGATCACGTGACTTAGCCCCCCCTTGTGGGGTTATCTGAAAAGTAAGGCTTACGCCAAGAAGCCGCAGACTATTGATCAGCTTAAGGCAAACATTTGTGCCGAAATCGACGCTATAAGCCCCGAAATGCTTGATAAGGTGATGAAAAAATAACCAAACCAAATAGAAATCCCTCACTTATAAAAACCAGTTGTTTTTTTTTTTTTCAAAGTTATCCAATGTTTTCATACCGCTTTTATGTCTGTGGCGCACCCTGTATATTTTGTTGGAATTATTCGATGTCTTTTCTGTGCTATTTCTGCAGCCTTTCCTACCGCAAAGAATTCTACTTGAAAAATACTGCAGTAGTCAGGGAGCTTAATTGGCCTTTTGATGTCTAGCACTGCGCAATAAATCCCTGCACCTGCTCAGTCCATCATCCTCGAGCCGCCAGTAAATATATTAAGCGTATTGGGGCTAGATAGCATACCTCTTTTCCACCGCTCTTCTTCTATTGTTCTTCGGAATCTCTTCACCCAATTGTATTTCGGAGTCATATAATCCATATTGGTCCGATAACTCATGCCTATTGAGCTATGTCCGAATATTTTACAGGTAAACTCACCCTTTGCGTTAAGTCTTGCTGTTAGACCTTTTCCCTCAATGTCAATCGGTGGTTGTTTTAATTGCCCCTGTAGTGCAGAGTGCACTAAGACATTAAATACTTTCCATAGGTGTTTTGTTTGTCGTTTTTCTTAATGCAGTTCACCAAACTAGAGCACCGTAGAGTAATATTGGCTTTAATACAGCTAAGTAGCATCAAAACATTATTGAAGAAGATAGACCCCATGTAACTCCCAGCATTCTTTTACATGCATATAATGCGTTACTAGCCTTTTTCCTCCTCTCCAATATATTGTGCTTCCATGATAGTTTGCTATCCAAAATTATTCCAAGGTACTTTGCGTGGCCTTTAAGAGTCAGTTCTAAGCCATTTAGCATCGGGGGTGCCAATTCGAGATCTTGTACCTTCTAGTAAAAAGTATCATATCCGTTTTATCGGCGTTTATCCCCAAGTCGGTCTGAGTTGACCCTTGATGCACTGTTGCGAGTGTAATATTCATTATATCGCTCACGGTATCTAAGTATTTGCCCATCACTACCATGGCTAAGTCATCTGCATATGCTATTAGTTTAGATGCCGTGCCCTCAATTTTCGTTAATAACTCATTAGCTGTGAGTAACCAGTGATGATAGAACGCCGCCTTATGGCGTACCTAGTTTAGTGAGTTTAACTGCGTTCCATTCCGCACGTATCAGTCTATAACCCAAAAGGTTCTTTATCCATGAATAAACAGCGATTTCTGTATTTTTTTGTATCTAAGTGCCTTAAAGTGTGTCGATTGTTGAATGCATCACTAATGTTTAGAAATACTCCTAAAGCGTATTCCTTGTACTTTAGAGCTTTCTCTATAACTAACACTTGTGAGTGTAACGTAGTCTCTGTGGATCTGCCTTTAGTATATACGTGTTGTGCCTTAGACATAAAGTTTCACATTATATTTTCTCTAATGGGGGTGTCAAGCGTTTTCAGAAGGAATAAGGTCAAACTGATGAGCCTATATTCCTTTGAGAGTGTGGGGTTGCTTTTACCTTCTTTCGGTAGCTTGCTTATCTCCAGAGTAATGGCAGATAGTTAAACCTCAGGCATCATGTGTATATCGCCTTTATCCATAGTAGCAACAGATTGCCCATCCTTTGGAGCAGGGAAAATTTCGGTCTAAACCTGGTGATTTAAATGGGTCAAAAGTGCTTGTTGCTCATTTTATTTTTGGGTTGAAATAATGCCTTTCGGAATGTTTACTACGTTATTTCTTACAGGCTCCTGACCTAACTAGTCTATGTATCCTAAACAATGCTTATTGACTACATCTTGTAGTGATACTTCACAACTCTCAGTCTAGTCTACGTTGGATTTACGTATTAAGTAGGGCGTATTCGGGTGTTTTGATAATAGTTTCCTGAGCCTAGCCCCTTCGTTTGTGATTTCTATACTGCACGGAAGTCTTTCCATGACTATCTCTTGGCTCTACGCACCTCTTTCTTCGTCGTAGATCATTATATTCTTCCCACCAGGATTCATTATCGGTTACTCGAGCCAGCTTATAGAATTCTATTACGGTGCGTCTTTTTGATCCCAGCTACTTGTTCCACAAAGGTGGCTTTGATCTGCGTTTTAAGGGGAGTGCATGCTTGATATGCTTTATTAAGTGCCCTTCTAACACTCTCTTCCGGTTTAACACATAACATATTGGTTTTGCAATAGCACTTTCCTAAACAGATCACAGTTTGTGTTTCTAAGATTTCTGAAATTAAAAAAACATTCAATTTCAATTTAAAATAACATTCTCGCCCTCTTTAGTATGGCTTTGTCGTCATCTCAGTTTGCTACTTCTAGGCTAGTTTGTAAAATAAAGTTAAGTAGGTACTCACCTCTAACGTTTATGTCGGAGCTCCACGGAGAGTCTGACGAGAGTTAGCATCGGAGCCTACAACTAGCTGTCTTCGCTCGGCTTTCTTAACCAGTCTGCGAAACTCATCCGGCGGTGCTTCCCTCTCGTATGACATATAACAGGACCCAAGAAGTAGTATTACATTCCTGCAGCTCTGAATAGCCACCACTGTCAGGTCATCTGTGGAGAGATTGGTATTCAAGTAGGAACATACACTTTTCTTAACAAGTATTACTGCTCTTACCCTGTTCGCAGCGTTCTTGAAGTATGTATTGTAGTTTGGTGAGTCCAGTCCAGATACCATGTTTCTTGGACTAGAGCCACGTTGTAAATTTTTAAGGAGCTTAATTGAGGCTTTCTTGCTTTTGTGAAGGTTAATTTGAAGGACCTTCAGCATCATGCTTTGGTTCCTGCCTGTCTTCAATGCCGAGAATCTTCTCCATCTCGCCAATTTTGAGCGTGTTTTCGATTTAATCCGTTGGGTTGCGTTTTTTGAGACGAAGGAACACGCTTCCAATGCGCCACGTACAAAATTTCCTCCGCCGTTTTATTTATCTGCAGAATACAGTTCTGGCTTTCATTTGCATTCGCTGATTTAGCCACTTTCATCACCTCCCAGTCGTCGGTAGGTAGATCTTTATTCTGCATTTGTAGCAGACGCAGCGCATGCTCCGGGTTTACCGTGCGCAGTATAAGCACCTTCGCCTTTGGTATCCATGGTACTGAGCTGCAATCCACTATTTCAAGTGCGTCACCTTCCCATAGGCCTTGAAGCTTATTCACAACTTCCATAACCCATATGAGAGACCTGTCGTCCTTGCACTTTATGATTTTGACGCCGCTGAACCATCCTGATCCATCGAATGTGGGCGAAGAGAGCTTCCAACAGCTTAATTTCCACGGTTCCTGCGACATTTGCCCCAGCGGGCTACCACGATCAATAAGTGCCGCACTGAAGCTCTTTCTCACAATCTCATTGGCCGCCGCCGCTTCTTTGGACGTTGTCGGCTTTTCGTCGTCCTTTTTGCTGTGTGTCACGTTTGGCTTTGCAGCAATGTTCTTGCACTTTTTTCTTGTGGTGGGCATTTTTGTATTCCTGCTGGCAATACTTTTCAGGTTCGAGTCTACCAGGTCCCATAGGTTGCATATCGTTGCCTGGCCTTAGGTAGGCACCGTTAATATAGCCGTTCTGGTAAACCGCCTGGCTGCAAATCATCCAATGGGCACGGTGTCGCCTACCACCCTGGTTTAGGGGATGCGCAAGGAGAGGAAATAATGGGACGCCGGGGGCTTGGGAATAACAAGGGATCTTCGTCGGTACGGTGATTTTCGCATGGTGATTGGATGGCCACCAATTTCGCAGTAAAGCGAATGGATGGCTAGCCAACGCCTATATGAAGCTTCCCTCCCAGTTCGTGGTGAGTTGGCCCCCATGATATGGGGGTCAAACCACCACTTAAGCCTCATTCCCGCGGCAAGGAGACCTACATGATGAGGTACCGAAGACTTTTATTTAAACAAAAAAATGTAATTATTCCAATAAGTTACCAATTATATATTCACAGTTACAACCTCTTCCCATCTCTCGACCAATATATTGATGCCGTTCGGCTAAAAATCGCCTGGACTGGTGTCAAAGAAGTTGTTAAACCAGGACCACTTTGTTATCGGACTTCTTGTTATCACAGATAACACCTCTTTGTTATCGAAGTTAAACACCCTTTATATGGTTTGACAGAGAGACGTACACAAAAATATGATTCCCTGAAATTGCTCAAGAAATCCAGCACACATTCGTAGTCGCAGCATTGTGCCAAAAATTATGAATTATGAAGCGTCAACAAATTTATAGTTTATCATAATTTACTTAAATAATTTTTTAGGAGTTCACTATGAAGTAGTGCATTTTTATTCGATATATGAATTTTAATATTTAAGAGGAAAGTGTGTTTTAAATTTTATAAGTAAAAAATGCATATTGATTGAAAAAGTTTAGCTTAACAATTTGCAGCTTTGGCACCTGTTGTTATGAATCCCGCTGCACAGCTCACAATGCTTTCAAATTAAATAGTTGGCACTTTGGGCTTCATCCGAAGGCTGAATGTATGTAAGGTAACCTCCAAATAAGTCGCACTTCTGTTCAGTGTAAGTTTACTACTTTGCGGCTATATAAATATGCTTTGGTGCACTTTTTAATACTTGTAGAGCCTCAAGGAATATATTAATTTAATATTTATATACCACGCGAGAACAGAAACTAATGGCGTCGAAATTTTCTTCAGAATCGAAATGTCCGGGACAGAACAGGGGGAACAAGGGGAGGCTTTTATATGTCGGGATTAGAGAACAAAAACAAATTTTAATCATGGAAAATCACTTTATTGTTTTTCAAAATATTCTCCATGAAGATCTATACACTTTTGCATGCGTTTGAACCAATTGTCGAAGCACTTTTGCCGCTCTGAATGAGGTACCTCCAAAACATGCATTCTGAATGCCGCAACCGCTTCTTCAGGTGTCGAAAAACGTTGACTTCTCAGTTTTTTTTTTACGTACGGGAATAAAAAGAAGTCATTCGGGGCCAAGTCAGGACTATACGGCGGATGACCCATTAATTCGATGTTTTGGGTGCTCAAAAATGCAGTTGTTCGAGCCGATGTGTGAGAGCTTGCATTGTCCTGGTGAAGAGTGATCCGTCTTTGGCGATTGGTTTTCCTAATTTCTTGGAAGACAACTGGCAAACAAATGGTTGTGTATCACTCAGAATTTACTGTTCTGCGTTGTTCTAGTGGTACGGTTGCGACATGTCCAGTTCTTCTGAAAAAAGAGGCGACCATTTGCTTGGAAGTGCTTCGTGCGCGAACTACTTTTGTTGGATTTGGCTCATCTTGAAACACCCATACAATCGACTGCTGTTCACTTTCAGGCTCATAAGCGTAAATCCATGATTCATCACCTGTCACGATGTCATAGACGTGTTTCGAAGCCCCGCGATCGTATTTTTGAGCATTTCCTTCGACCAATCGACACGAGCCTTTTTTTGAGCGATTGACAAATTGTGTGGGATCCAACGCGAACAAATTTTTTTGACAGTCAAATGTTTATGCGATATTGAATGTATGCTGGTCCCACTAATGCCTAAAATTGGTTGGTTGGTTTTCGGAACAACAACTGATGTTCACGATTTAATTCCATTTTTGGACCGAGATGAATCTTTTAAGTTACTGTAAACAACACAAATAGCGCTGGTATTTCAAAACGTTCTGAGTACGTAAAAGCCAAAAAATTTCAAACTTTGCGATACAGCTGTCAGTTGCCAGATTGCAACAACAGGGTTGCCAAATCCCGACACATAAAAGGCACCCCTCGTATCATATTTGGTATAAGTTGATCGTGGATATAGTACCGGAATTTTTTCCAGTTGGTTCTGTCATTAAGTATGCGGAAGGATGCATCTATAGATATAATATAATAACTTACATATTCAAGTAATATCGACGAGTGGTCAGAACAAAGTTCATAGCACGACTGAATTGTCAATTGGTTACGGCGTGAATTTGAATTTGAAAAGGTCGAGCCAAGGAGCACCAGGAGATTTGGTGGCTCCTAAAACACTCAGGCTAAAGAGCCCATTGTATTTAAAGCTCTGGAAAGGGGGTAGATGGTCAAGGAGTGAAGGAAAAAAGTATCAGAGGAAGATATAGGAAAGAATAGAGACAGAGATAGAGATAGTTAGTCCTGTGAGAATTTTCCTGATTCTTTGGCAAATCTGTAAATATCCTCCAGTTTTAGAGAACGAATATTACTCATTCTCATGACACCGGAACCCAATACTCGTAGCCTTACTCTAGCAAAGGCAGGACCCTCACAGAGAAAGTGCTTAGTGCTATCCGCCTCCTCCAAGCATGACAGGCATATCGTGTTCTCGATGATTCCAATGGTGGTCATATGCTGACCCCGTGGGTTATGTCCTGTAATGATGCCGACCATCAACCGAATATCTTTCCTTCTAAGTTTTAGTAGAAAGTTTGACAGTTTTCTGTTCGGACTTGTCACAAAACACTTTGCTGTTCTGCAGCGTTCCAGACCGGACCATCGCTCTTTATGTAGATTGCCTACATAATCGTTGATCCAATTCTTGATTCCGGCGGAACTGATTCCGATTATTGGCTCTGGCCCCTGTGGGGCACCGCTGATCCACGGTTGGCCAATTCGTCGGCAATTTCGTTTCCTTGAACATCAAGGTGTCCCGGAACCCATATAAGTACAAGCCCGTTTGGTCTTGCGACAGAATTAAGCTTTTTCTTACATTCGTGAACAATCTTTGAGGTTTGCTTCGCGTTCTCCAGGGCCTTCAATGCAGCCTGACTGTCACTGAAAACTCCAATCAGTTTCCCGCTCCATCTCCTCTCGCTTATACATTCGGCTACTTTTAGAATGGCAAAAACTTCTGTTCGGAACAGTTGCCATTCCCTCATAGCATAGTGATACTTATTACTATCGTTTAAGTACTATCCGGCTCCAGACCTATTTCATTTAAAGAAAATATCCGTCAAACCTCCCTGAATGCATTCCGGATTGCTCCATCTGACATCAAATTTCCTTCCAAATGAAACTGTGGGTATCAGGTCATCTTTAGGTGCTAAAAACAGAGGATACTGCTCCGACAGCAACTTAAAGATTTCTCTGTATCCCGAAGTTCCATCTTCGTGCCAGAAACCATATTTATGGAGTCTGCACATTGCTTTTATTGCTTCCTGTTGTATCTTAAGATCCAGGGGGAGCAAATCAAGCATAGCATTTAGGGCATCGCCAGAGGTTGTACTCATGGCACCCGTGATACATAAACATACACTTCTTTGCAGCCTGTATAGTCCCCAGATTGTGGACTTAACCATGCTCCGTCCCCACCAGACCACAGAAGCGTAAGTGATGATTGGTCTGATAAGTGCTGTGTATATCCATAGGACCACAGCAGGTTTCAGACCCCAGGTTTTACCAAAGGCTCTACGGCATTGCTGAAAAATCTTCAATGCACGATTCACCTGCAGTGAAACGTGTGTCTCCCAAGTCAGCTTCTTATCCAAGATTACTCCTAGATATTTAACTCCGTTGGAAAGACCAAGTGTCACACCTTTCAGTGTTGGAAGACTGAGTCCATCCAATTTCCGTTTTCTTGTAAACAGGACTATGGTTGTATTGTTCGAATTAACGGAAAGGCCTTTTCTAATGCACCAGTCATCGATTTTGTCAAGAGTCCTCTGCACTTTCGTGCAAAGCCTCCTTAAGGATTTATCCGATATTAGCGCACAGACGTTGTCCGCATATGCTTGGACGTGAAAACCGAGTTCCTGCATGTACACTAATAGAGAGTTTACGACGAAGCACCACAACAGCGGAGAAAGAACACCCCCTTGGGGACATCCTTGCTTGGCCCTGACTGTGATTTGTTCGTCACCGCTCCCTCCAGCGGTTAGGAGCCTCTCAGAGAGCATGGAATATATCCATTTTATAATGGCTTGCCGTAGCGGCCGCCGTAGCAGAATGGGTTGGTGCGTGATCACCATTCGGAATTCACAGAGAGAACGTAGGTTCGAATCTCGGTGAACCACCACAATTAATAAAAACATTTTCCTAATAGCGGTCCCCCTCTGCAGGCAATGGCAAGCCTCCGAGTGTATTTCTGCCATGGAAAAGCTCCTCATAAAAATATCTGCCGTTCGGAGACGGCTTGAAACTGTAGGTCCCTCCATTTGTGGAACGACATCAAGACGAACACCACCAATAGGAGGAGGAGCTCGGCCAAACACCTAACTGAAGTGTACGCGCCAATTATTTATTTTTTATTTTAATGGCTTGATTAACTCCGTGTCATTCGGCTGAAGAACATATCGAGCCGAAAGTGGCATTATCAAAAGCCCCCTCAATGTCCACGAACACGCCCATTGTGTATTCGTGAGCTTCCAGCCCGGCTTAAATCCTGCTAACAAGATCGTGTAAGGCTGATTCACATGATTTTCCACTCTGGTAAGCGTGTTGATTTCTACTAAGTGGACTTATCGACAATACCCCCACTCGAATATGTTTCTCCACCACTCGTTACAGACTTTTCAACATGAACGATGTCAAACTGATTGGTCTAAAACCTTTTGCTAGGGAATAGTCATCTTTTCCTGGTTTCGGAATAAATACTACTCTTACGCGTCGCCATTGGGATGGTATATAACCAAATGCAAGACAGGCTGGAAAGATCCTTTTCAGGTCCTCAATCAGCCTGTCTTCTCCTTTTTTAAAAATTGCTGGATATATTCCGTCAGGTCCAGGGGACTTAAAGTTCTCAAAGGAAGATAAGGAAAACTTTATTGATTCCCTTGCCACTATCCGACTAGCAATATACCAGCTGTACCTAGAGGTTCCACCGTTGCTACTGTTATTGTTCATGCCACTCTCTGCTTCAGTGAGAGTTCTGCTAACCGGAAAATGGGTTTCGAGTAGAGCATTAAACGTTTCCGATTTGGAAATAGTGTATGAACCATCAGGTTTTCGAATGGAATCCAGCCTTACTGAGCGGTCTAAGTGAAGGACCTTACAAAGTCTCGCTTTATTCGACGTTACTGCTGAAGTTTCTATAGGATTCAAGTTTGGCTTTCCGTACTTTTTTCTTATATTCTCTCTGTGTAAGTCTATGACTAGCCCAGTCCTCTTCTGTTTGGGTCGTTAAGGCCTTATTAAGAAGTTTTCTGGACCGTACACGAAGCTTCGACAGTTAAGGGTTCCTCCAAGTAACCGCTTTCCCCTGTCTGCTTTGCCTGAGTGGGCACAGTTCCTCAAAGCAATTGATTAAAGTACCTTCTAATTTCTTAGTAGCATCTTCAATCATTTCTGCTGATTTGAGTTTTTTCAGGTTTGGTAAGGTTTTGGGATTCTGCATACTTGACCACTTCTCTTAGCTCCCTCGAAGGAGGTGGCTGTAAAGAGTCGTAGGGTAGGTAGTCCGAAACTATTATAGCTTCGACACTGTTCCCACTTTTCAAGTACTTTATTTTTGCAGCAACGATATCTCCGGAGCATAGCTCTTTTAACATCGTGTGTTCGATCAACCTCGGCATGATAATACATGCTCACGGTCTCACATTCCCTTCACAATGAAGTATTTGTCCCCACGACATAGCACCTAGACCACAGATACGCTTGTGACATACCCATGGTTCTTGTATTAGTATTACAGTATATTGCATGCCTATGGCACAAGAGAGCCGTAGACGCTTTGCTATGCTGCAAATTTATCTGTGTAAATATTACTTCAGTCATGAGACTGAGTATATTTACGCTTTGTCCTCCACCTTATCCTCGACACGGAAGTGGATTCGCCCCAGATGTAGGTGAGGACGGCACCCGTACTTTATCTTATGAACCTTGAGGGACCCAAGATCGATGCCCAGATCCATGTGGGAACCCGCCTCCGAAGTGGTAGAGGATTTCTGCCTGGTGCACGAGTATTCTCTCCAGAGAGTCGTGTCAAGATCTTTGTTCTGAACACGGATGCGTGTGAGGAGTTCTGCTGAATTACAGGAAAGACCCGGAATCCAGACACTCGCTCGTACCAGTCTTTCTTTGCTATCGCTTTTTCCAGCCATTCTCGGGAAAAAGCATTGGAACAGTGCACCTTTACGATGCCGTCCACCACGCTTTTCCCTTCGAAAGTCGGCGCGTCTTTCGACTCACCGATAGCTTTCCAAAGATAGCTGTCAAGATAGTCTTGTTGCCCTTTGGACAGTAGACCGTCTTGTTTGTCGGTATGTATCCCCGGTATGGCATTCGACATTTGAGTTCCCTTAGGCTTTGCCTTGTCAAGCAAAGATTTGTCTGTCTTGGATTGGGTCGAGGATGCAGGTATTTCCGAATTCCGTCTCTCGACTTTCTTCTTCTTTGCCTTTCTCCTCTTCCCGGTCGTTGGCACAGACCCCGTTTCGTTCCCGGATGAGTTACAGAAGAATCCTCTGTTCTGCCATGCTTTCCCGTTTCCGTTACAGCTGTCGAAGTTGACGGCGCTTGAGTCCTTGCCTTAGCTAATGCTTCGGCTTGCCTCGCCTTCTTCGTTTGATGTGCCTTGCGGTTGGACCAACACCTGTGTTCGACTCTCCAATAACTTCAGTCTTTTTACCGCTACTTACCTGATTCGCACCAGGTTCAACCGTTGTCAAAGACTTACTCGGTACCAGAGATCCGTCTGAGTCTACTGAGAGATTGTCCGCCATCTCCACAACTTGTTCAGTTGCTTCAGATCGTTTCGACGACGGTATATCGCTCACACTCACTCAGCTCTCCATTGGCATAGCCAATGTGCCATGTTTCACTACAAATAGTGCGCTTCCTCCGGAACCCTGGGTGTTTGGGGAGTGTGGGGTTCGGACCTGCACATCCGATGTCCGAGCCGTCGATTCCTCGTCGGGAGGATTTCCCGAAAGTGGGTTACCTCGTGCAGAGAGCTCCATTGTTAGCCTCCACATTGTAATAAAATGCATTTTATACCTCCTGCCAGGTTGTCGGTACGGTACTCTCCACATAGTACTTGGGTGGCCACCAATTCCGCCGTTCCGCGGATGAGTGGATACTCAATTCCTATATGAAGCTGCCCTCTTAGTTCGTGGTAAGTTAATCTCTATAGCATGGGTTTAACTCACCACTTAAGCCTCATCCCCGTGGCAAGGAGACCGACATGACAAGGGGTTATAGCTTATGTTTTTGGTTATGCAGAAATCGATCAAGTTTTGGATTTTTTTTACGTCAGTTGGCCAATAGGTAGGTTCTCCAGTACTTAAAAATCTGGAATTGTTTTTCTTACTTGCGTTAATGAGAATACTCCCCTTTTTGTCGGTGAGCCTTGAGCCCCAATCAATGTGTTTTGCATTGAGATCTCCAGCTGCAATAAATCAATTGTTAAGCGTATTTATGTATTTGTCATATATATCCGAGTTTATTATATGCCTAAGTGGGGCAATAAATGGAGGAGATAGATACTGATCAATTTTTGTCATAGATTTGTACCGTCGTTAATTGCAGATAAGGCGTCGAATATTGGAGTTGTTAATTGTGCGTTATGCTTGATTTAATAATTATAGCAGACCTTCGGTGGGCTCTTCCACCAGGATGGTTTTTCACACATGTATACTTTATGTTTGTGGAACATCATCAAGACGCACACCACAAATAGGAGGAGGAGCTCGGCCAAACACCCAAAAAGGGGGTACGCGCTAATTATATAAATATATATACTTTATGTTTAAGAAATTTCAGATGTGTTTCAGCAATCAATGCTATGTCAATTTCTTTGTCAACTAAAAATTGTTTTAGTTCTAAATAGTGCTGTGTTAGTCCATTTGCACTCCAAATTAGAATTTTAATTTTATCAATTGTGTCCATTCGTATTCTATTTAACTTCCTTTGTTTGATTTTTGCATTCAATTGAAAGATGTCTACCAGCGCATTTCACACATACTGGATCCCTTGTACAATAATTTTTGTGTGGTGATATTTCTCGCATTTCGTGCAGAGTGAAATGGTGTGCTTATGGTTAGGAGCTTCAAAGATGACTATACGGTTCATTAGCTTGTTTACATTGTAAATATCTTTGTTGTTATCACTTGCTTGTAGGTCGATGAAAAATAATAGTAGTGTTTTTTGTTGTTATTTGCATTATATTAGTAATGTTATGTAAAGGGTGGTTAAATTTTAAAGGCCGATGTTGAATGTAAACCACACCTAAACGTCAAGTTTTTTCTGCATTTCATTTGAAATTTTTCAATTTCAGACTAAATCAATTTGAACTATGGAAAGATACACAATCGATCAATGCGTTAAAGTTATTCAGGCTTATTATGAAATCGGGCGTTCGAAGAAAATCATTTTCAGAGAAAATAATCTCACGTCGCGACGACGTCAATAGGCCGCCAAGATCATATGATTTGACACCGTTGGACTTTTTTCTTTGGGGCTATTTGAAAGAAAAGGTGTACGTCGATAAGCCAGCAACAATTCAAGAGCTAAAGGATGAGATAATTCGGCATATTAACGGCATAGGGCCTCAATTATGCCTCAGCGTCATTGAAAATTTGGACCATCGGATGGAGGTGTGCCGCCGAGGCCGCGGCGGCCATTCGGCCGATATTTTGTTCCATACGTAATTGAGCCATACCAATATAAAGAGAAATGACAATAATAAAGAGAAATGAAAATAATTTCCTAAAAAAATTGTACTTTATTCAAAATCACCACCGGCCCTTGAAACTTAACCACCCTTTATTTTGTGGCCTTTTTCGTTTAGTTCTTTTTTAATTTCTTCTTGGTCTGTAGAGTGGTGCATATTTCGTAAGGCTACTTTAAATTCTCTTTAACTTTTTCGCCTAAATGTATACAATTTCGTTCCTTTTTCTTTTAGTATGTGGTGTAATGTCTTATATATTTGGAAATTTTCTGCTTGAAGGCGAACTTCATTATTTGCTAAAATTTTTAGAGTGAAGCTGTTATTTCCTACTTCATTTAAAGCACTCTTTAATGTTTTTATGCATTCTACACCTTGAACATATATTGGCGGAGGCTTATTATTTTTTTCTTTTTCGTCTTTATTTACATTCACTGTCATCTTTAATTTGTCCACTGTTTGCAGTTTGAGCAAATTCTTCTTCATCATCGATCATCCAGCCAGTAATTTGGCAGCTTACTTTGATTGAGGGTTGAAGCTGCTCACATTTTTTTGTTACTGGTAGTCGATGTTGAGACCTTTGTAGATGAATTTCGTTCTCTTTTAATTACAGGTTGCTTTTTTAGTGCAGCTGATTGCGTAGAAGCTGGCAAATGGGTCGGTAGCAGTAGTTCTGTTGATGCAGTTGTTGTTTTTGTAGCATTTGAAGAGACGTCTGAACAAGTTGTTGTTGATGAATTTGTAGAGGTAGTTGTAGCCATACCAGTTGTGCTCACGCATGATGCAGAGAATACGGGACTGCTGATATGATAACTTATGCTCTCTGCGCTCCATGGCGACAATGTAGAGCGCATATTGCTG
Organism: Anastrepha obliqua; assembly: GCF_027943255.1. Taxonomy (NCBI): domain Eukaryota; kingdom Metazoa; phylum Arthropoda; class Insecta; order Diptera; family Tephritidae; genus Anastrepha; species Anastrepha obliqua. The sequence continues at coordinate 7,083,830 of NC_072897.1, forward strand.
TTGCAGGTTATGGTAGCTGACTGTGTGGACCCGTTTGCTTTTGATCCGCTCTGTGCTAAATTCGTGCGCGGCATTGAGTACGGGTTTTCGGTATGTAGCGGCATTCTTTGCGGAGTAAGAACTTTTGTCTAGCTTTTGGATTCTGTTCCCTCCCAAGGGGGAAAACATATCACACTCATGGTAATATATTTATTTTATATTTATTTTACAAACTATTTTGCTTGGTTTGAGTTTTAAATTTATATATTTGTTGACTTATCGAGTTTCACTTGGTGAAGCATTTTGTAGTTTCTATGCAGTTTGCTATGAGTCTCTATCTCTTGTTAGCAATAATGCGCTTTGAGTTCATTGAAAAAACTTTTAGTAACACGGATCGGCAGTAAAACACGCCCGATACGCACAGTATAAACAAATAAATTTTTTTTTTTTTTTTTTTTTTTTTTTTTCAAACATAATAAGTAAATTACAATGTTTAATTACACTACAACTAGTTCAGAAACTAACGAGCAGTTTGATTCGAAAATAAATTACAATTGATAAAAAGAAATTACAAACAATATTTCTTATTTTCTGTTAATAGCCAGCAAGTTCATGTGGTTTTTTTTCTCTTTAATCTTCGAACTGGGCACGGGTTACTAAGGATGCTCCTAGCTTCTTCGTTTACATGCCCTTGAAGTCGAATTTGGTGCGCTTCTGCTATTTTCTTAATTTCTTCAGTTACAGTGTTAACTTTAAGGTCCCGATGAATATCAGCATTTCTGACGTACCAGGGTGCTTTAACGATGATTCTCAGCACTTTGTTTTGAAAGCGTTGTATTACATTGATATTTTCTTCACTGGCGCAACCCCAAAGCTGTGCACCATAGGCCCATAATGGTTTTAATGTTTGTTTATAGAGCAATAATTTGTTATATATGGATAAATGCGATTTCCATCCAATTAGCCAGTTCATTTTGTTTAGCCTGATGTTAAGCTCATTTCGTTTTATTTTTATATGCTCTTTCCATCGCAACTTCGCATCTAGGGTAATACCTAGGTATTTTGCAGTATTAGCGAATGGGACTTTTTCATTAGAAATCATTATTGGTTGGTATTTTGTAATTTTATTTGTAAAATTCACGTGAATGGATTTACTGTTATTGAGTTTGATTCCCCATTTTCTCGTCCATGATACCATAGAGTCGATTGCAGTTTGAAGGTTCCTTGCAGCTTTTTCTTCTGTCTTTTCAACACATAAAATTGCAGTGTCGTCAGCGAAGGTGGCAGTTAAACAATTTGCCATTAGTGGTAAATCTCGGGTATAAAGAATATACAGGATTGGACCCAGGATGCTACCTTGTGGTACGCCGGCTTTTATTTCAACCAGTTCAGAATATTCCTTTCCCTGTTTAATTCTTAAATATCTTGAAGTAATATATGACTCCAGCAGACTACAATATTGGTATGGGAGGCAAGTCTTTAATTTGTAAATCAAGCCTTCATGCCATACTTTATCGAACGCCTGTGCGACGTCGAGGAAAACTGCTGAACATACCTTCTTTTCCTCTAATGCTTTTTCGATTTCTGATATTATTCTATGAACTTGTTCCAACGTGGAGTGTTTACTTCGGAAACCAAATTGGTGAGAAGGTATTAGATCTTTTAATTCAATAATGGGTTTCAACCTGAGGAATATTAGTTTTTCAAACAACTTGGATATTTGTGATAACAGAGAAATCGGACGGTATGAAGACACGTCGTGAGGATCTTTTCCTGGTTTTGGAATCATTATAACTTCCGCAACTTTCCACAGTCCAGGAAAATATTTTAGTTTAATAGCTGTATTGAAAAGATAAGCCAATCGTTTTAGGGCTTTATTTGGCAATTGTTTTAAAACTTCTGCAGTTATAAGGTCGAAGCCTGGAGCTTTTTTATCTTTAAGTTGTTTGATTTCCTTTCTGAGCTCATTTAATGTAATTTGTGGAATTTCAGAACGGTTTTCATATGTACCACAGGAGTTTAAGTCGTAGTTACTCTTATTAGGTGTGAAAGTTTTTTTCAAATACTTCGCAAAAGCAGTGGCTTTTTCTGCATCGCTTCTAGCCCAAGTACTATTTTCATTTCTAATAGGTGGAACATGGCATATTGGTCGTTTTAAATCCTTTGTACTTTTCCAGAGAGAATAGTCATCTTTTTTATCAGCTGAAAGCTCTGATAGGTAACGTTACATTGACTCATTTTCAATAACTGCTATTTCTTTTTTTAATGCAGTTGCTGCATTGTTGAGTTTCGTTTTATCTGCAGGTGAACGAGTTTGCTGCCACTTCCGGCGAAGTTTTCTCTTTTTTGCAAGAAGAAGTTTTATTTCTTTAGGGTAGTTGGTGCCTATCGTTTTCCGCCTCAATTCCGGCGTGTTTTCCCAAGCAGCTTTCTGAATTTTCTTCGTAAAAGAATCGATCTCAACCTCCAAACTTTCAGCTGTCAATATTGGTGCAGAAAAATGCATTGCGGTGCTAAGTGTTGATTTAAACGAAGCCCAGTCAGTGTATCTGTTGTACAAAGTTAGATTTGGTTCTTTTTCAACAACTGATTCACTTATGGTCAAGTATATAGGGGAATGGTCAGAATTCAGACTTAATCCCTCTTCTATTTTGACGAAGTTTTGGGATACTTTTCGGACCATGAAAAAATCAATTAAATCTGGTTTTTGTTTACATCTGTTGGCCAGTACGTTGGTTTTCCAGTAGAAATGAAATCACATCCGGTTTCTTGGGCCGCTTTAAGTAGCTCCCGACCTTTGGTTGTAGTAAGGCGCGATCCCCAATAAGTATTTTTCGCGTTAAAATCTCCACCAATAATAAATTTGCGTTTGTGCATATTAATAAGAGTTTTGAAGTCGTCAGATGATATCGTGTACCTCGGTGGACAGTAAATAGCTGTGATTGACATATATTGGTGTTTTAACCTTACTGAAACAGTTGTTGTTTGGAGAATGTCAGAGCTAGTTTTATTTTCTTCCTAGTGTTCTAGACTGTTTTTAATAATTACTGCAGTACCTCCTCTTGCGCAATTGTTTGGATGTATTGTGTGATAGACATTATAATTTTTGAAGGAAATGTGGTTTTGTGTAGTAAAGTGTGTTTCGGATATTAGGCAAATATCTGTTTTTTCTATATTTAAAAGTAGTTCGAGTTCCTTTTGGTTTTTTAATAATCCATTCGAGTTCCACACTACAATTCGAAGGTTATCAATCATAACAATGTTTTTAACTTTTGTTCGAGATTATTTAGTCTCTTTTGGAGGTCTGTATTAAAAACTTCTTGCTTATTTAATTTATTAAGGATTTGAGCGAGAATATCTTCACTTTTTGTTTGGGTTTTGGTTATAACCAGTTTTTCACTACCTTTACCTTTTACTACATCGGAAAGGGTTGGTTTATTCCGATTACTATGTAAAATTGCTTGGCTATTATTATGTTTTGTCATATTAACAGGACGTATATTATTAGGCTGATTATCAGTAGCCGTATTTTGTTTCTGACCAGTTTTATTTCGCATTTTTTGAAGCTCTTTCGCAATTACGCATCCACGGTAATTGGCCGGGTGGTCTTCACCACAGTTACAGCATTTGGGCTTTTCATCCATTTCTTTAGTACACTCGATAGTTTTATGTTTTCCGCTGCATTTGACACATCTGGGTGATTTGCCGCAGAAGTTTCTTGTGTGGCCAAAAGCTTGGCAATTTTTGCATTGTGGAATAACTTTGGAGTTTTTAACTGGTTCGATTATAACGACAGAATGCAGAATGTATTTAATTTCATAAATTTTCTTGATGTCTTCGGTGGAGTCGAATGTGGCAAGAAACATGTTTAGTGGTTCGCGGGTTTTCCATTTTAACTTGTTTACGACATTCGTTATGTTAAAGCCTTGTTCTTTAATGTCAGCCACTATCGAAATTGGGGTACATGAATGGTGTAAGTTTTTGATCATCACTTTTATTGGACGTGTTTGTTTATCTTCGTAGGAGTACCAAGATGAATTTGAAATGGTGAGCATTTTTGTAATGGATCTGTAATCATCACTTGAAGATGCATTAATTTTGTATGTTTCATTATTTAAAAGTTTTATAGCAAAGTTACTTTTGGCTGCTTTTTGAACAAGATTTCTAAGGTCCTGATAATTTTCGACGTTTGAGACCATAATTGGTGGAGGCCGAAGGTCACGCTTTTTACTTTGATTTATGACAGTGGCATTTTGAATTCTCAGTGGAAAACTATTTATATGTTCCATTTCAGGAGATTCTTCAGCCTTTCGTTTTTTGCTTTGTCTCTTGCTTTTTTTAAGGATCCAGTCGGTTTCCCGTGCAAGATCTTCTTCATCAGTCTCATACTGTTCCGGATTTATGTTTGAAGTTTGTTTTGTATTGGATGAGTTTGAAATATTACTTTCCTCTTTGAGTTTTTGGTTTTCAACTTTTAATTGGAGGCAAAGCTTTTCTAGTTCTTTCAATTTCTTTTTTAAATCGTCGATTATTACCTCTAAGTATTACCTCTAACACTCCGACTTATAGATGGTTCCGCGGCCCTTCCACCTCCTGGAGGTGGTGTTTGGGTCATTTTTAATGTTTATAATTTTTTTTTTATTTTTATTTTTTATTTTTTTATTTTTTTTTTGTTTTTTTTTTTTTTGTTTTTTTGAATTGTAAGTTTACAAATTTTTATTTTAATAAGTTCTATTGGACAGATGGCAACTCTGAACATCTAAACTGGTATACAATATTATAACACCTTAATTTTTGTAGTATACTTTTAGGTATACACTTGATTAAAATCTATGTTGACGTTAATTATCAGCTGTTTTTGTTTATCAACTGATAAAAAGTTGCGCGGGAGATTTGGATGTTGATAACGAAGGAGAAATTTTCATCCAAAACTTAGGTAATTTTATAAAGTTTTAGTCTATTTTTCTTTATTGTGTCCCGGGTAGCACCCACATTTATCACGATAGAAGCACTACACCTTCGCACTTGCTTTAATAACGTTTTATTTTCAGTTTTCGCACTAATTACAATTGAAAATCTGTTTTGTATAGAGAGCCGATTACTATGCGACCGACACAAACAAAATTGTTCTCCACAAATAAAATAAATAAATAAATCAATCAGACATGCACCAGTGCAATAGTTTTTATGCCCGTTCCAGTTTATGTATGAGACGAGACAGTGAATTGCTTAAGTGGTAGAATGTTCGTATTTAAAACCAATAATATGACATCACTGTCTGTGAAAAAATTTTTTAGAACAATATTAGGTATGGTGGCCGCCTTAGCCGAATGGGTTGGTGCGTGACTACCATTCGGAATTCAGAGAGAACGTAGGTTCGAGTCTCGGTGAAAGACCAAAATGAAGAAAAAGTTTTTTCTAATAGCGTTCGCCCCTCGGAAGGCAATGGCAAACCTCCGAGTGTATTTCTGCCATAAAAAAGTTTTTCATAAAAAATATCTTCCGTTCGGAGTCGGCTTAAAACTGTAGGTCCCTTCATTTGTGGAACAACATCAAGACGCACACCACAAATAGGAGGAGGAGCTAGGCCAAACACCCAGAAAGGGTGTACGCGCCAAATATATATAGGTACATATTATATTTATAATAGATGAAATTAAAGATATAGCACAACACACATAAATAGATTACACTGTCATCCTAACGCTCACGCTATCAACTTGTTAGACAACAGCGAAGAAACACAACGACTAAGCTACTTGCTGCTATTTTAAGCACCTTACTGTACGCGCCTGCGCACCCGCAAGACATATTTATTTACATATATTACATGAGTACAGACATATATACGGAGCCGCGACTACTCGACATGACAAAAATTGAAGATTCACCAAATATTGGTAAATAATTCTTATTAGAGCGGGGGCTGTATGGAGTTGAGTGTGCAAAATGTGAGGACCGCATTCTATAAATAGTTTTGAACTCAGAAAAGCTTGCAGATTATGATTCTGGATGTTGCCGGGAGATTTGATGGTCCATCTTTTGTTTTTACCCCACCCCTCTAGTATTCAAGTAAATGGACTGAACAAGTGCTTTGAAACCATTTCAATGATTGTTTTAGTGATACTCGTAAAATTCAATTATTTCTTATGATTAAAGATAATTTTAGTTAGTCAATAAAAAAAAGTAAAAAATAAAACACATATTTTTGATAAAAAATGATTTTATAGGAAAAAGAACATTTTAACATAAGTCATACAAAAAAATATATTGTAAATAATTCATCTTTTTTATTTTGGCAGTTATTATTAATATATTTGCACAACGAAATACAATTTAGTTGTAACTTTTTGCAAGAACAAGCAAATGACAATAAGATGTACATTTGCAGGGTTGAATTAACAATTCCGGTAATGGCCGCTTCGTCAATTGTCGTGGATACAATTTATCATCTTTTTTTTCATAGCCTAATAAGGTGTAATCAATAGGCTGTAGTACTGTTTGGTCAAAACTTATCCATATATATGTTTGTGCTGAAGCTCTTAATAAATGTAAATGTAGAGCATCTGATGTGCAAATTACTTTTAATAAATTTAATCCGAAGCCGATATTTTGACAAATTAATTTATAGCGAAGTTCATCAGCAGTTAATGTTTTTTTTTTGAGAAAAGATAGGTGCAAATAGTTTCTAATTCCGTTAACTGCTCGACTGTTAGGTATGGATTTCCTAAATGCCTTAGACCATTTTGCACAAAATCCAACGATGCAGCTTTTAAACTATTTTTTTTTTAGCCCAATCTACTAGTTGAATCGCAACCACTTAGAGAGTGTAATGCTGGCAAAATACGAGAAATGTTTTCGCCAAGGGATTGAGCAGCTAAATCTCACCCTGAAATGTATTTTTTCTTATAAGAACCTTCAAACCATAGACCTAAACAACCTAGACGTGTTAGATTATTCCAAAAGTAAATTCCAAGAATAAAAACATCTGTACCAGCACAGAATTATGATATGAGCAGAATGTTTTTTTACTGTGAAATATGTGACAAAACGTCTTTGAATCTGCTTCTAAATTGAAGCAGTATTTCCGCGCAGAGAAAGAAAAAATCGTGTCGATGTAATTCACGTTTTTATTCTAAGTGCCGTTTTTACATTTTTGACATCGCCTACTATCTAATGTATAATTGTACAAGTACAAAGTTTCATGTAAGTGAAGTACAATTGTTCGTATAAGAGAGCAGGATTGAATTGCAGAGTTGTATTTAGAATTCAACAAACGCCCCTTCAAACCAAGTCCGTATATTTAAAAATTCAAGCTTACATTTCCATATTTATTAAGTTACAATTCTCAACTTGCTTCTGCTTCCCCAACGCTTTGGTAAGTATGTCGGCTGCATTCTCATTTGTCGGAACATACTCGACCTCAATTTGTCCGCATTCGTGTTTCTCTCGTATATAATGGTATCGAATGTCGATGTGTTTGCTTCGTTTCTGCACCATGGGATCTTTCACCATAAATTGCGCACTCTGGTTGTCACACAAAATCAAAGTAGGGCCTCTCGTATATTCCAAGTAACCCAACTCATTCAACAGACCACGAAGAAAAACTATTTCTTTAGTACCTTGGCATAATGCTATGTACTCAGCTTCCCTCGAACTTAACGCAACCACAGACTGCTTTCGCGACTCCCAAGCTATTGCTCCACCAGCCATTCTAACAAAATAACCTGTATAGGACTTTCTGTCCAAGCTGTCGCTACCCCAGTCAGCGTCTGTGAAACACAAAAAATTTTCAAAATTAGCAGAAAAAGTTAATTCACCATAAGGGGTTTTCTTCAAATATCGAAGAACGTATTTTGCCAACTGCATGTGCTCTGTATGCGGATGTGAATTATATTGAGATAACTTTGACACCACATGCGCGATATCCGGACGAGATATGACAGCCAGATACATCAGCCCGCCAATAAGACTTTGGTAGTCCTTCGCCTTCAAGTCACTGCACTGCTTGTCACATTTATGAAGCACCGTGCCTGGAGCCCATGGAGTTGCCGCTGGTTTACAATCTTCCATGCCCCAATGTTGAAGAAGTTGCTGGACATATTGCTTCTGATGTATGTGTAGTAATGTCACCGCAATCACCATCCCGTTCAACTTCCATCCCCAAATAAAATGATATCTGTCCGCGATCGACCGCTTCAATGTATTGATTCAACGCTTCTATTATACTACGTATCTCATGCTTGTTTGAGCATGTCAAGATCATATCGTCTACGTAGAGACCAATAATACTAACATTCGCATTACCACGACGAATATAAACCGATGGATCCGACTTGAACCTTACGAATCCCATCTTCACCAATATTTGCGTAAATTTCCGGTTCCATTCTCGACCGGCTTGCTTCAGGCCATATAAAGCCTTTTTAAGTCTGCATACCTTATTAACGTTTTTCGAGTCTCCAAACATTGGTGGCTGACACATATAAACCGTCTCCTTCAAATCGCCGTTCAAGTATGCAGCAACAATGTCTATGTGGTTAACTAGCAACTTGTGTTTCGCGGCCAATGCCAAAATTGTTGAATGACGTACCACCGGCGCAAATGTTTCGCAGTAATCCACGTTATATTTTTGTGCGCAACCCATCGCAACTAGCCTCGCCTTAAACTTCTCAATTGAGCCATCCGGATTACGTTTTATTGCAAAACCCATTTACAGCTGATAACATTTTTATGAGCTGGTCGATCCACCAAGTCCCATGTTGCGTTCCGCGCCAACAATTCATACTTTACTCTCATTGCCTCTTTCCACCTGTCAGCATCTTTAGAGTTTAGCGCCTCACTGACCGTGTTCGGATTTTCAATAACAGAGTTCAGCATCTCCGGACCAGCCTCTGTACAATAGACTTTTCTAGGCCTTCCTACACCTCCTGTACGCACCATTTTTGGCCTTCCTCGCTTCCTCTTGTTATTGTTTACAGCAACAGCCTCCTCGCAATCAGACTCAGTCTCAGCTCTTTCATGTTCTTCACGCTCGCTGCCTTCGTCTTCACGCTCGTCATGTCTGTCTTCGCTTACTAACGCATCTTCAGCGCTACTTGGTTTTGCTTGAAGTTCAATAAAAAATGGTTCTTCATTGACATCACTGTCCCTTAAATTTAATTCAAATGAATTTTCAAAAAATATAGCATCACGTGCAATTGTGATTTGATTCGCTTGTAAGTTAATTAATCTATAACCTTTCGTAGTTGGGTGATAGCCAACAAACTTTAGCTTAACCCCTTTCGGCAAAAACTTACTACCGCGTGGTCTTGGCCCCTTTTGCAGAACCACTGCATCACAACCAAACGTACGTAGATGTGCAACCGATGGTTTCCGCCCATGCCATTTCTCGTAAGGTGTAACTGCACCTAAAACTTTTGTAGGACACCTGTTTCTAATATAATATACACCGCCGTGCTTACCGCTTCAGCCCATATTGATTGTGGCATTTTAGAAGAGCTTAATAAACATCGCGCCATTTCCACCAAAGTTCTGTTGGCTCTTTCAGCCACACCGTTGTAACCAATTTTCAAACTGAGAGTTCACGAATTCTCTCCCATTGTCACTACGAATCGTTTTTATTTTGAGGCCAGTCTGCTTCTCCGCGGTTGCAGCAAAAAGTTTAAACATATAAAATACTTCGGATTTTCTTTTTAAAAATAAACTTCAGTATATCGCGAGTAATCATCTATAAACGTGATAAAATACGATGCACCACCAACCGAATTCACACCCATAGGCCCGCACAAGTCCGTACGTACAAGTTCCAATACACTTTTTGCGTAAACGCCGCTATAGCTCACATAAGGCTTACTATGGATTTTGCATACCGCGCACATAAAGCATTCAATGTTTTTTGAAATTTTAAAGTTCAAACCATTTACCATATTCATTTTTGAAAGTTTATTTAAATCATTTGTATTTATGTGGCCAAACCGCTTATGCCAATCACTCGCGTCATCACTAACCCCATTTACACAGTCCGCACTTTTGTTCACTAAAACGTTAGCAACATATATGCCATTTTCCAATGCACCAGCAAGAATTGTTTTTTATTTTTGTTTTACATTATGGCATTATTTTCTGTAAATGTGATGACATTTCCACTCTCCGCAGTTTTAGCGATGGAAAAAAAATTGGAATGTAGATCAGGTACATACCAAACGTCTCTCAAATTAACAGTTGTGTACTTTGTTTTGAGATTAACCGTGCCCCTTCCGCGTGCATAAACGCAAGCACCTGAAGCTAAAACTATTCTATGTTTAACACAAACAAGAGAACTAAACAAATTAGCATTTTTGCACATGTGAGACGTTGCGCCACTGTCGATTATCCAAGTCTCGCTCAAACTCTCCTCTTTCTCTACTAACGACCAAGCTTTATCATCTACGAGTGAATTATTAGATTGAAAAGTGCACTGAGAACGTATATGACCTCTCCGTCCACACTTAAAGCACTTTATGTTGTTGTTGTACCTGCTGGAAGTTGTGCTTTCGTTCGCTCTTCCATTTTCCTTTTGTCTTGTTCTGCTGCTGTTACCGCTGCCAGCGCCTCTGCCGCTACCGACACCAATCTCACTCCTTACGCCTCTGCCGCTGCTGCTTTTATTTCGAAAAATTCCAACGCGCCTTTTCGATTCGTTTGCCGAAAAAGCCGTTTCTGCGCTACTGCATTTGTCGCCGTGCCTTTGCTCCTCTTCCAGAATCCTAGATACGAGATTATCCAATTTCGGCAATGCGTCCCTGCTTTCGATTGCCACCACAAAATTGTCCATTTCGTCTGGTAATGAACAAAGCAACAAAATTGATAAAAAGTCGTCCTCCATGGATATGCCAACTTCTTTTAAGTCATCTACAATACAGCAGAACTCCTTCAATTGAGCTGAAAACTTCTCGCTGCTTCTGAATTGAAATCGGATAAGTTTTTTAAATAGGTTCACTTTCCTACACGCTGTATTTGCCTTGTAGAGCGCGTTCAACGTGTCCCATGCACTTTTTGCTGTGGTACAGTTTTTAATATGTATCAGCTCACTTGGCTTGACGCTCAACGTTATAGTAGCGAGAGCCTTTCTGTCGCATACTATCCAGATGGTCTTTCCAGGCTCCTCCTCCGGACACTTATCCACGACTGCACTCCACAAATCTAGAGTAATCAGTAAACTCTTCAACTGAATACACCAAGTGGTATAATTTTCCCCACTTAATTTGTCGATGTTGGCTAAAGTGTTAGCCATTTTACCGCGACTATTGCTTTTAACACCGGATAAGCAAATCAACCGAATTATTACCACTTCTATTTATGTATGTTGACCGTGAACTTAGAAACCCAAGTCGATACCTGGGCCCATAACCATTTGAAGCAGTATTTCCGCGCAGAGAAAGAAAAAATCGTGCCGATGTAATTCACGTTTTTATTCTAAGTGCCGTTTTTACATTTTTGGCATCGCCTACTATCTAATGTATAATTGTACAAGTACAAAGTTTCATGTAAGTGAAGTACAATTGTTCGTATAAGAGAGCAGGATTGGTTTGCAGAGTTGTATTTAGAATTCAACATAAATGATTCGAATTCAAATCAGTTACTTCAAAAAATAAAGAGTTTTGTAATATAAAACATTTTGTTGGCTCATCAAACTTCTATTACTCGTGCATATTTAGGAGCTTCATTATAGAGAAATCAAACGAGCTGTAACTGATTTTCAGTGCTTGAAAAGAAATTATTACAATTAGTTGGAATTTTAGTGTGATCGTTTGAAATTATAAAATTTTTAATATTTTGACCTTTACTCCGTAAAGTTGATTCCAAATATTTTATAGAAATGTCATCATATCTGTCATATACAATATCGACTCATTTACATTTAGTTGCAAGAAAAGAGTATGGATTTTATTGAAGAATGCGTCAGCAAAATCAGCAAATGTGTTGAATTTTTTTAATTGGATTCGATGAACAAGTGCCATACCATCAACAATATAAATTTTTGGAGTTTGTAAATTTCATGTGCAAGTTCCGATTTTGGAGATTTTCTGTAAAATCCTTCCGCGTCAAAAACGTATTTGCAGTACTCCAAAATTTCGTAAGATGCTAAAATTTTTGTGTCTAATTCTCGTTGATTAGCCAACATATGTAAATGTTTTTTGAAAGAGACTTATATCTGTTGCATCTTGCAACTTTTTACTAGAAATATTTTTACTTCCTTTCTCAGAAGTAGTTACAAAGTTATCAAATTTCGTTTTTTTAATAGGATCGGATATTTTTTTATTATTCTGAACAAATCGTTCATTTTCATACGTTCTTAACATAGACTCACCGTTTTCTACAATATTTAACAAACATTGCGAAGATGATTCATCAGCAAGCTGACCGGTGTAGATATTTCGAAGCGCGCGGTTCTCGGTGTCATTGTAAGGATTACAAGCATTGAAATACTCGTACTTTATGATATTTTGAATATCTTTTTCGTCTTTATTGATCCTGGGTTGCGTCCATTCTTTATGATAATTAATGTCTCTTGTATTCCGAGATATGAAGAAAGAGCCTCGTGAATACTGTTTTTAAAAGGATAAAGGAGCACCCATCTCTGCTTCGCATCTTCATTTTTAGTCATACCTATTAAGCTTATCGTGAAGTATATGTATATCATGAAACACTGATAACGCTCGTCGATTGTAATTTTCACTTATTTTTTTATTTTTAGCACTGAACAAAGCTTGCATAAAAATTTTCCAATCATTCGGTAAATGATTTTTCTTTTAAAATTGTTCTATTAAAGTTTCATCACATAAAAACCCATTTGGTATTACTTCAGTACTTAATATTTCTTTACGAAGTTGTTTGGCCACTTGAACAATGGAGTTTGTTGAAGTTCTGGTACGAATATGTTCAATGACTTAATCCAGTGGTATGTTGCCCATAAACATGAATGATGATTTCGATCGATCATTTGGATATGAAAATAAAACGTTTTCACCATACTTATCTATTAGAAGTGATTTAATATCACGATTTTCTACAACTGCATATTCTATGGTATGTCAGTGAGTTCAGTTAGTCGCTTAACTAATGATGACACTTCAAAAGAGTGAGTTGTTAATTTATATTTTATTTCATTAATCAGCTTCACAAATGCCTCTATAAGAATGTTATGTGGTATTTTATTTGGAGGTCTACTTGCTGGAATTGCTGAGTTTCTTCGTAGTCGTAGATAATCACGACAACAGTGTTTATGATACCTTACTTCCATTGCAAATAAATCGGCTGGATGTTCGCAAGTGTCAATTTGTGTAAAAACATCATCTTGTCTTTTTCGGGCAGTATTTAAGATTTGTCCCGCTGCTGACATTTCGGAGCACAAATAAAGTGTTTTGTTTTTATTTCTTGTTTGTTTACCACAGATTAAACATTTTAGATCTTTATTAAACTTTAAATTTGTTCTGACCTTCGAGTGCCTTGAGTACCTGACACACTAGCTTCTGCAGAGCAAGTAGAAATATCAACATTCTCCTGCTTTTGTAGTGCAAATTCTCGACGTCTTATCTTCTCTTCGCTAATGTAACTTGGCATACAAGTTCGATGCCAAGTACATTTATATTCATTAAAGTCTGCATTATTTTTAATTTTCTCACTAATGTCATCTTTTCTCCGATCTGCTGCTCTCTGAATATTTATAAATGATTGTGGTTTTGGATTCATCACTAAATTACCCGTTTCTTCACAAAACAAACACGAAATTTCGTATAGTTTTCGTTTCTTTATATTTATCCCTTCTAAAGACATTGTCCATGTGTTTATTAAAACAAAACAGTAATAAAACACTGAATTATAAGAAAACTTAACTAAAAAATTTATGTGATTACGAAAAAATAAACCGTCATGCGCCACGAAATATTTTCTACTGACTAATACGAGTGCTATGACGCAATAACGCTTGAACAAGGTGAAGGGCGGGGGAAAGGGATGGGACCATCACAGCTGCCGGCAACATGTTTTTTTTTTTTTGTGTAGGGTCTCAGGTAAAAGAATTTCAGCATTGTTGCCGGGCCTCAAATTTTGCATACTCAATGTCCTTTAGCGCCTGCACTATATAAGAAATATTCCAATATTGACTATTCTCTCGAATGGTCGCCAGAGATTTCTTTAATTTAATATGTAAATTTTTGCAATCGTTCAGGAAAATTGGCATATGGGCGGCTCAGGGATGTCCAATGCGTTCGTTATATGCATGAATTATATTGCTCTTAGAAATATGAGCTCGTTATTGTATACAATATTTGAGACTGTTCAGGCCCTCGCGACTAAAAGAATCATGGCCGCTGCGACTGTGTCTACGAAAGTATTTTGTTTTTTTAGTCACTAGGCTTAGAATTTTAGCTTTGGGGACATACGTATCAGAGACCTGCATGGCTCACTGTTTTCTTGAGTTGTTCATACGCTAAATTTCTTGCTCACATTCAGTCAATTGAACCAAAATATTTGGGCAAGTGCAGTCAGCTCATGCAGGCGAACGCGTAGTTCAGCTCAGTCAACACGTATGATCTAATGTCTTCGGCTCAAATCTAATCATTGAACAAAAAGCAGCATTGAATGAAATTAGCATCGGCCTTTGCGTTCAAACGATCAAACTTGTTCAAAGAAGTAATTGTCATTATGGTAAATAGCACATGTTCGAGCAAACGAGCGTTGGCGTACAATATACGTTGTAAATTGCGTTTCGTATTATAAGAAAAAATGAATTGCAATGTTTTCCTTATTTATATTATTTTCTTTCGTGTTTTACTATAAGTTTTAAGAAAAAAAAAACAAATGTGCTTTAAAATTTTGTTTTTACTTTGCTATCGTTACATGCAAAAACTCATGCGGAATCATACGTGTTCAAACCGGCTCATTTGGCTCTATAGCCCTTTTATTCTTGCTCAAAAAAATTAATGTAGAGCCGAACGAGCAAATACCCGAAACGGCTGATATGAAGACGATTGGTGATAACATCGGAGAGCTAAAACGCAGCACATGATTTGATTGAGCTGAAATAAACAATGACAATAACTTATTTGAACAAATTCGATCGTTTGAACGCAAAGGCCTGTTTTTTTGTTCAAGCGAAGCGTATGAATGTTTTACATTCAATCGGTGCAGTTCTCTGATACGTATGTTGAGGAATGAAGTGAGTGCGCTGTGTTTTTGTTGTGTTCTAGAACACAACGCTTACTGCGGCATTTGCGTCTACCAAGGTATTTTGTTTTTGTAGGTACAATATTCGAAATATCGACTGGTGCAAGACAAAAGTGCACGGAAGCAAGAAGGGAGTGCTGTGCTCTCGTAAATATATATGTAGGTATGTATGAACGTGCACGTATGTAGTTACATATGAATCCAATTATTTTGTAGGAAGTTGAGAAGGCAAGTAGATACATCCAACACTTGTTTTACACGGTAGATACGTTCCTTAGAAAAGCGTGCAAACAAACATCGTGTAAAAGAAACCATGTAAAAAAATACATGCGACATTTAGTAAATTTGGGGATATGTTCCACAACTTTAAAAAATCGCGTAAGATGAAAAGACTTGAAATATTTTCCTAAAAAACCGTGCAAAAGAAGTAATAATGAAATCCATATTTATAACAAAAATTAAAGATAGTATACGGTGAAAATTTGATCCTTAAGTACAATAGATAAAAATTCAAATTGAAATTAGGAATAAAAAGCAATTTTGCAACTATTCATCGCTACTTTATGAATTGTTTTTTATTACGGACTGCTCCAGAAATGCTACCATCAGTAGATATGTCAGATATTTCTAGCACAACTGTCGGGTTTGATTCAAAGGCAGAATTTCATTCGTTATTAACGCCCTCTACTGGTTTTTTTGTTGTTATAAAGTCTGTTAATAGCGGCTGTTTTTTTTTTTTTTTGGTTTCTCAAGTTGCTTATATGTACAATATAATACAATATAATTCTTGATATCCAGTTATGCAAAAGTTAAGATTACGTTGAAATTTTAATCCACGCTCCATGTCAGGAACATGAGTAAGAAACCCCCGCGAATTAAATCAGCCGTTAATAGTTGAACTTCACCTTCGTTTTCATCATTACCTGCTTCTTTATTATCACAAACTGTCATAAATTCGATCAAATCGTCCTCATCCAAAGGGTTTTCTCGCATTAATTCATCTATGTCGGCCTTTTGCATGCCGTTGAAACCTTCACCACCAATCGCATTCGATAGATTTATAATTTCAGAACCCACGGCTGATTTTTGTACTACGAAACCTCCACTTTTGACGCATTTGGCGTTGAGACGTGTCCGAAACACGGTTTTTCGCAAGCCGGCCGCGAGTCGCCGTTTGTGTGTTCGTGCGCGTCCGCGTAAGTCGAAGCGCGCATTCTGGAACAAAAAAATTAATTTTGATTAATCCTTTTCGAATTGCACGCATTTTTTTCCATACATAAGTGCACAGATGTTTATTACGTTAATATCCTTAAAAAATTTTCATCCCAGAGGCGCAGAAATTAGTTAAATTTTTAATTGTGTATTAAAAAAAAATTATTTACAACAACAAAACATCAAGTTTCGGAACAAAAATAACGTTTTTGGAAAATATCATCCTTTATCAGTCTGCCGTTGAAAAATCGTTGTAATCGGATACTTACTTTACGAGAAATGTGATAATTATTCAAGCGCTGCAAAAAACTTCGATAGTTAATAAAAAAAAACTATTTAGAATTTTACAACAAAGTTTTCTGAGTGTGCTTCTGGATGATAGAATTCAGTCCTGGCTGAATTTCATCGCAAAATATTCACTTTCGTAATTTTGTGGCCCACTTCGGAAAGCCTTACCCATTAAATACCAGTTTCTTCGTTGCCTGAAGACTTGCTGATGGTTCAAACTTCCGAAGCTGGTTGTATATTTTAAGCGCTTTGAATTTTATAATTTTCCCATCAATAGGTAAGTATATTTTTTTGCAAATCTTCCGTCCAAAACACCATGTGTTTTTCCGTTTTCTCCAAGAGAGGATTATGTATGTACGGCTGCTGTGAGTCAAGATGCACAAAACAGCAACAAGCAGCTTATAATAAGTTCTGTCCCGGCATATTTCGACGGCATTATTTTTTGTTCTCTCGTGGTATATCTATATTACTAACTATATTCCTTTACATATGTGGTTCTCCAGTTAGTAAAAAGTGCACAAAAGCATATTTACCTATATAGCCGCAAAGTAATAAATTTGAATTTAAAATTTCTGAAACAGGAGTGCGACTTATTTGGAGACTCCTATGCATACACTTAGCCTTCGGATGAAAGTAAAGTGCCAAATATTTAATACTGAAGAAGTCACTGAAGCTTCTGTGAGTTTTATTGATGTACAGTATCGTTCATAACAATTTTTCCTCTTGAATATTAACATTCATATATCGAATAGTAATGCACTACTCCCTAGTAAAGACCTGAAAAGTTGTATAAATAAATTATGATACAGTTTTATTGATACTTCATAATTCACAATTATTGGCACAGTGCTGTGCCTTTGAATACGAGTTATATTCGCTGAGCAATTTCATCAAATCCAAGCCGGATATGTGTGTATATTCATATACCATATCATACCATATGTATGTATGTACAGTAGCTCACAGCTTATTTCATGCAGGCGAACTACTAAAACTTGGAATGCTGTATTTTGAAATCTAAAACTTTTTTTGAAAAAATTTAAATATTAAACAATTTATACGCAGTTGCAGTATAAGAAGAGTTGGTTGGTTGGTTGGTTGGTTAAAGTGGTGATTCTTCCAGAATCCAATTAGCGCTCCCGCACCATTTTGTTGCCAGATCCTCGTTACCAACTTGTTTAACGGTTATTTACAGCATAACTATATCCACTATTTTGAAATCTAAAACTTTTTTTGAAAAAATTTAAATATTAAACAATTTATACGCAGTTGCAGTATAAAAAAAGTTGGTTGGTTGGTTGGTTTGTTAAAGTGGTGATTCTTCCAGAATCCAACTAGCGCTCCCGCACCATTTTGCTGCCACATCCTCGTTACCAACTTGTTTAACGGTTATTTACAGCATAACTATATCCAGTCTGTGCGGTGAAGGAACCTCATTAGGGTTTTAACGTCTAAGCCAGATAGTTGTTCGACATTCTCGAACAGCGGTTGTCCCAGGGTTAACATTCTGTCCTTCCATAGGGAAGGGCATTCACGGAGGAAATGGAAGATTGTCTCCTTTTTCTCCGGTTGTTTGCAAATGTGACAGTATGTATTGTGAGGGATACCGATTTTGGCTGCTTGTTCTCCGATAGACCAAAAGCCAGTTATGACTGCCGTTAGTCTCCAGGCGTCCCGTCGTTTCATTCTTATTAATGCCGACGATTCCTTGAGGTTGTAGGTGGGCCATAACGTTCTGCTAATTTTGCATTTCGTCTGGACTTTCCACCTACAGTCCGCGATTCGGAGGTATTTTTCGAAAATTGTACTCTTGTCGAAGTTGTTTAGAGAGAATTTCTTATTCCATTTAAGCAGAAGGTATATCCAAAAGTCTTTCAAAGGTTTTTAACAGGAAAGACGAAAGACTGATTGGCCTATAGTCCTTCGCTGATTCATGTCCCCTCCTGCCTATTTTTGGAATGAAGACGACCTTGACTAGTTTCCAACTATCTGGAATATGACCTAGGTTTAAACACGCTTTAAAAATTGCCTCTAGCCATGGTGGGATACAGTCCAAGGTTTCCTGTAACATCTTTGGAATGATGCCATCTGGCCCTGGAGATTTAAAAGGTGAAAAAGATTTAATTGCCCATGCAACTTTCTCCTTTGTAGTTATTTCTTTTGCAAGATGCTGTGGATTATGTTGGCTCCGCCTGATACTTCCCCTCCCACTTTCGTGGACGCTGCACCCCAGGAAATGCGTGTTTAGCAGAAGTTCTAGCGATTCTTCTGTCGTAGCAGTCCAAGTACCATCAGGCTTCTTGACCCAAGAAGCCATTAAATGATCTTTGGACAGAACACGGCTAAGCCTGGCAGAAACCCTGGTGGATCCGATTGACGAACAAAATTCGCTCCAGCTCTCTTTCTTGGCGGCCCTAATTGCCTTCTTGTACTGTCTCCGACTCTCTTTGTACAATTGCCAATTTCCTGTCGAGTAGCTGAGGTTAAACGTTGATCTAGATTTATCCCTTAGTTTCGAGAGCTCACTGCTCAACCAAGGAGGATGGGATTTTTTGCTAAATTTTATGGGGCAGGACGTTTTGTAGGCCCTACTAATGCTTTCTCCAGTGTTGTGACCCTACTTTCAAGGTTTTCGGTGAGAGTGATTTTGAAGATGGGAATCTCTCTTTTCCTTTTATTGACTATGTTTCTGAACCTTTTCCAGTTGGTTCTTAGAGGAGTTCTATACGGTAAGGGCAGATCAACATTAAGATCCAGATCGTAAAGGATCCAACTGTGATTCGAATAACCTTTTATCAGAGACCCTCCAATTGTCTCACCTTACTGAACTGTTTTCAGACATTAGGGTAACATCGATCACTTCCTCCCATCCCCTGAAGTACACCGTACTTGGAAAGGTGAAAGTGGGAGTGTTACCCCTGTTACATACCGAAAAGTTAGTGTTAATTATGAAATCATAAAGAGACTCACCTCGGTCGTTTGTTTCGGAGCTTCCCCATAGAGCATGCCCTGCATTGGCATCGCATCTGAGAAGCAGAGTTTTGTTAGGGTTTTCCTGCACAAGTTTACTGGCCCCCTCAGGCGGTTCTGGTCTTTCGTGTGCCATTTATATAGAGGCAAGCGTTATTCTGACTCCGTCAGTGGCTTCCACCTCAACAGCCGTCACATCCTGTGATCTACATAATGGAATTAAAAATATGTCTAAGTGTTTTTTAGCTATAATACATGTTCTGGGATTACCTGCTACCCGTTTATAGTAGAGATTTTAGGATTTCCCAGTGAACCCTTTCACCTCGGTGCTCCGCACCCAGGGTTCCAGAATTAATACGATGTCCACGTCCTCCTCCGCCTGGAGAACGGTTAGTTTGTCCGTTGCAGACTGTGAATGCTGCAGATTAATTTGGACAACCTTTAAACCCATGTTTATTGGCTTCCTTTTTCGGACTCGGTGTCATCTAGCTGCATGCCAGTCAGCAGTTCGTTGGCACCATTGACCTCATCCTGCTCCTCTTCCGGGTTTGCAGAACGGAATATCTTCAGCTGGGTCTTCCTAATGCCAAACTGAAGTTTGTGTCCCACTTTCTCTAGTGGTTCCAGACTCTCTTCTGTAATTAGAAGGAGGAAAGACCTGCTGTGCCTTTGCGGAGTCTCCGCTTTGATGATCGACCAATCGGTCATAGGCACCGAGCGATTATGCGCCTGAACGTAGGGGATTAGTTGATTGGCTTCAAACTCCATGTTTGATACTCAGATGAGAGCCCTCGACCTTCGTGGAATCTCGCTAGCCTGAATTAGCTTGAGTTTCAAGCCTTCCTAGCTGTTCTGGATTTTACCAATCACGTTTGTCAGAAAATGCAGTGAGAATTGGTCATCGCATTTAATGACACGGTAACCGCGGACAACCTCCACCGAGTCGAAACCTGGTGTTTGGTCCCCCGGATTCGCCATAACATGGTCAACGACTATGCGAGACAACCGTGCCTCAATCTCTGACCATTTGTCAATCACTGGTTTTCCGCGGTTAGAGGTTTCGTCTACCAATGCCATTTGGAGATGGTCCCGTGCCACCTCACTAAATCGCTTGATACGTTTGGAGGCAACTACACCCTGATCCGATATCTTGTGCTTCTTTGTTACCTTCCCAGTTTCGTCATGCGAGCGGTTTCGTTTTTTGGCATCTGTCCTGTTGGCGGCTTGGAACGCCAAGTATTCATCAACCACCTTTTGACATCTTGCCTTGTCGGTCTCATCTTTGGGTCGAACTTTACCTTCGGTCTCGTTTTTTCGAATCCTGCCAAGGATAGCGAGAGACCTCTGGTAAAGTTTATACTTCGAGGGACCTTTATTGCCACGCTTATGCCCCATGGCTTTAGCGGATGTTGTTGGTTGACTTATAGTTGTTGGCGTACTGTGGCCCACAGCTTTTCCTCAACTGGCCTCCAGCCAAGAGCTCATCCTCTGAGGGTGCCCCAGTCATCCTAAATCGTCCTTGCTCGTACGTCTTGTCCAATTTGTTGACTGTTTTTTAAGTGCGTCCGTCACTTCCTCCCGTCTGTCTGTTTGCTTGTCCTGCAGTTCTGTCCGCGTGTTTGGTTTTTTATCAGTCCGTGCTGTCGATGCGTCAGTATGTTTTCCCGTCATTTTGTCCGTTTGTTCCGTGTTTGTTTTTCCGTCCGAATTTTGAGTTTTTTGTTTCTGCATTTCATCTGGTTCGTACGGTCACCTGCCCCGCCAAGGGAGCTGCGCATGTCGCCATGCGGTTGTTTCTCGTGGCCGATAAGGCAAGGTGCCAAAAGGTGGTCGATGAGTATTTGGCGTTCCAGGCCACCCAGAAGGCAGAAGCCGTGAAACGCAATCGTTCGCAGGACTAATGCGACAAACCTACGAAGAAGCACAAAGTGTCGGTTCACACTGCTTCAATACCGAAGCCAGCCAAACGCACATTTAATGAGGTAGCACGGGATTACCTGCAAATAGCGTTGGTTGATGAAATAACGAACCGTGATAAACCTGCATCAGGGAAGTGGTCCTAAATTAAGGCGCGGCTGTCTCGCATTGTCTTCGATCACGTCAAGGAAAACCCGGAGGGTCAAGTGCCAGGACTTGATTCAGTGGAGGTGGTCCACGATGAGGTGAAGTGCGATGATCAACTCTCTCTTAACTTCCGGCAAACAGCTGTGGGCAAGATCCAGAACGACTGGTAAGGTTTGAGGCTTACACTAATCCCGGCCAGCGAAATCCCTCGACGGCCGAGGGCTCGCATCTGGATACCGAACTAATTCCATACTTGCAGGTACACAACCGCATTGTTTCGATGGATACGGAAAGCGGAGGCTCCAAAAAAAACCGTGGAGGCTCCGCAAAAGAACAGTGTGTCCTTCCTTCTCCAAATATCGGAGGAGAGCATCGAGCCACTGGGAAAAGTGGACAACAAACTTTGGTTTGGCGTCAGGAAAACGCAACTGAAGAAATTCCGCTCTGCAAATTCGGAGGATGAACAGGACGAGGTTGACGGCGCCACATCTACCAAAAGCGATGGCGCTAACGAGCAGCACCCGGGAGTGCAGCTTGGCGACGCCACTAAATTGTAAAACGACCGGCAGCATGGGTCTCAAGGTTGTCCAAATAAACTTGCAGCACTCGCGGACTCCAACCGTTCTCCTGGCGGAATCCAGGAACCCTGGATGCGGAGCACCGAGGTGAAAGGGTTTACTGGAATCAACCGTAAATTTTTCTAGAAACGGACTGGAGGTAACCCAGATCTTGTATTGTAGCTAAGAAATATTTGAACATATTTTTAATCTCCCTGAGGAGGTAGAAGCCAATGACGGTGTCGGCATCATACTGGCTTCCATCTACATGGCACATGATCGGCCAGCACCACCCGAGGAGGCTCGTCGGCTTGTGCGTGAAGCTAGAAATAAAAACCTGCTACTCGGATGTGATGCCAATGCAAGGCACTCTCTATGGGGCAGCTCGGAGACGAACGAACGAGATGAGTCTCTTTTCAACTTTATTATTAATACTAAGCTGACGGTATGCAACAGAGGTAACACCCCCACTTTCACCTTTCCTAGTACGGAGTACTTTAGGGGATGGGCGGAAGTGATTGATGTTACTTTACTGTCCGAAAACAGTTCAGTAAGGGTAGACAAATGAAGGGTTTCCAACAAAAATTCTTTCTCCGATCACAGCTTGATCCTTTACGAGCTAGATCTGAGGGTGGATACTCCCTTGCCGTATCGAAACTCACTAAGAACTAATTGGAAAAGTTTCAAAAAGGTAGTGAACAATAGGTTGGGAGGAGTTCCGATCAGCCAAATCACTCTCACGGAAAACATTGAGAGTAGGGTTATAACATTGGAGAAGACATTCAGACATTAGGGCCTACAAGGCCTCATGTCCAATTAAATATAGCAAAAAAACATATCCTCCCTCCAATGAGATCTCGAAAATAAGGGAAGTAGCCAGATCAAATTTTAATCTCAGCTACTCAACAGGTAATTGGCAACTGTACAGAGATAGTCGGAGTCAGTACAAAAGGGCAACTAGGGCCGCAAAGAAGGAGAGCGGGAGAGATTTTTGCTCTTCGATCGAATCTACCAAAGATTCTACGAGGCTCAGCCATATCTTGTCCGAAGATCATTCAATGGTTTCTTGGGTCAAGAAGCCAAACGGAACTTTGACTTCTTCTTCTGTCGTAGAGTCTCTAGAACTTCTCTAAAATACTCATTTTCCGGGATGTAGCGCTCACGATAGCGATGTTGGGAGAATTCGGCGGAGCCGCTATGACCCACAGCATCTTGCGGATGTAATAGTCACAATAGAGAAGGTTGCATGGGCAATAAAATAGTTTTCACCTTTCAAATCTCGAGGCCCTGACGGGATTCTTCCCAAGATGTTACACGAAACTCTTGATAATATTCTGCCATGGCTAATGGAAATTTTCAAAGCGTGTCTTAACCTAGGTTATATTCCAAATAGCTGGAAACCTGTTAGTCATCTTCATACCAAAGGTAGGCAGAAGGGGACATGAGTCAGCGAAGGACTTTAGGCCATTTAGTCTCTCGTCCTTCCTTTTCAAAACATTTGATCGGCTTTTAGACATACACATTCGAAGCTCGCTGGAGAGCTCTAGTATATCAATTCAACACAACACGACATGCTTACCTCAAAGGCAAATCGACGGAGACAGCGCTTTACAAGGTAATCCGAACAATAGAGGGGTATCTAGCAAGAAAATACTACACCATGGCAGCTTTTCTTGACATAGAAGGCGCATTTAATAACGTTAGCACTGATGCTATCCAACGGGCGTTAATAGACTTAGGGTATGAAAATTGTATCAGCAATTGGATCATCTCTATGCTAAAAACCAGGATAGAGCTAATATGGGTAATATCAACATAACAAAAAGAGTCCACAGGGGCTCAGGACTGTGTCCCAAGCTAAGCGAGCTTACCTATTAGGCTAAAGTCTGTGACCTAAGTTTAAACGCCCATGCTATTTACAACCAGATATAAGGTACCAATTTTTACTCTACCAAACATTAACGGACAAACCCTCTCACTTTCAGCCAGTGCAAAGTACTTAGGGGTAATTCTGGACTCCAAACTGAGCTGGAAATTAAACATTGAAGAACGAGTAAAGAAAACAGAAATTGCTTTATATGCCTGTAAACGTATGCTAAGAAGAAGATGGGGTCTTCAACCCAAGTATACATTATAGTTTTATAAGGCGGTTATACGACCAATTTTAACGTATGGCTCGGTAGTTTGGTGGAAAGCTCTAGAGAGAGAATACAACATCAAATTACTTAGCAGAATACAAAGATAAGCCTGTGCAATAACAGTCGGTGCAAATCAGATCATGTCCTAGAAAGCCCCTGAATGATCTGAAATACGTTATTCCAGTAGATCTACATATCAAAAAGATGGCAACAATGAGTTCATTTAGGTTAAATGAAGCGGGTCGCTGGAAGGAAAAAGCTCATGGCCACGCCAGTCTATTACTGCGACAAACATAGCATACCTCGAAGAGGACTGACCCCATCGTCCCGACGGTAACATTCAGTAGAAATTTTGTCACTCTCTTTTCATTTCGGAAAGAATGGAATAAGGGCTTCTCACTAAACAAGTTCGACACTACAGTCTATGCAGATGGCAGTAAAATGTATTGTGGTGTTGGAGCTGGTATATAATCTCATGGACTTAAAATTTAAAGATCTGTGCGCCTCCCTAATGCCTGCAGTGTCTTTCAGGCGGAAGTACTGGCAATCGGGGAAGCTTGTAGGCTACTAATCGCAGATCCCTCTTTTAAAAGCAATATTGCTATTGTTTCGGATAGCCAAGCTGCAATCCAGGCACTGGGTTCAGCTACAATAACCTCTAAAGTGGTGGAACAAAACAGGACTAGCCTTACCACCTTGAGCGAAAACGATAAAGTTACCTTAATCTGGGTCCCGGGACATAGGAGCATCGAATGTAATAAAAAAGCGAATGAACTGGCAAGAAGTGGATCTGCCATGAATAACGCTCTTGCTGAATCGGTACTCACACCACCAGGTGCAGTCCAAAGTGCAATTTGCCTAAAATACCTCCGAATCGCAGATTGTAGATGGAGAGATCAGACAAAATGCAAAATTAGCAGAACGTTATGGCCCACCTACAACCTTAGCCAATCGTCAACATATAAACATGAAACGACGGGACGCGTGGAGACTAACGGCAGTCATAACGGGCTTTTGGTCTGCGGGAGAACAAGCAGCCGAAATGGGCATCCCTTACAACACACACTGTCACAGTTGTAAATAACCAGAGAAAAAGGAAACAATCTTCCATTTCCTCTGCGAATGCCCTGCCCTATGGAATACACCGGAGTGAAATACATACGTCAATTTTTTCAAATCATATCGTAATAGCAGGGAAAAGTTGCTACATATCGATACAAATTCAGGAAAAAAAAGAAATTTCAAATCGGTTAATATCTTCCGTTCGCGCATTGCATTTAAAATTTACAAATTTTTTAAAAAATTGAACAAATATTCGAAAAATTGTAAGAGGTGGAAATGATGTTAGATATAGTTCATTTTTTGTAGACTATTACAACATCAGGTATAGTTTGAAAAGAAAAACGTCTACCGCTCTATCAAAGCCCCTACAGCCCCTAAAAAGAAGTGGAAAATGTCATTTTTTGTATAAATTTACGTAATTGCGGGTGGTTAGTTTCTCTATTTTAATTTTTGTATAAGTCTTCTTGAGTATATAAGTAGAATAAATTATTCCCCTCTTAGCGCGCCCACTAACCACACTGTCTTAAAGAAGTTTTGTACAGCTCTTGGCCCGCCCTTTTTGGACGACTCAGAACTCACCGCGTGAAGGTGACTGTAGTACGAGTTCCACCCACTCCCTTCCCAACCAACCAGCCAAAGATGAAAAATTATTTATTCGGGAGTGGCAAAGTCTGCTTTAGTGTCAAATTGAGGCATAACTGTACGGGAAGTGAGTGTCGCTCTTATAAACCCATCACGTCTCTCGTTCCCATACACTTTTGAGGACGTTTGAGTTACTAGTTTTACGCAACGCTCCACAGCTTGCGTATGGCATGGAATATTTGTTAAATCTATGGTTAATTTTGGTTTTTCTTTATCAGAAATTAATTGCAAGATATCTTCAGAAGAAAGGCTGTCTAAAGTTGGGGGCAGGTAAGTCTCATTTCAGACCAATTAATTAATTCAAAATATTCATTTGCTTCAAAGCTCAGTTTAGGAACCAAAAAGTTTCTAATATTTTTGTCTTTTGAAGGGATTTCTTTTATTTTCAGAACTCGCCTCAATCCAAGATCGCGGACATGCGCTCTGTCATCTACCACCATCGAGAGAAGAATGTTTTCTGGTTGGGCAAAAACGGAACCTGTTGTTTTACCATCAAGTATTTCAACTAGATGCCTCAGAGGTAATTAATTAAAATGGAGGGCACAGATAGCCCATTGTAGTGGTCTTTTTAAACGCGTTTCAATGAATTTTATTGCACCATTCTTGCACCCAGTATTTGTTGACGTACCATCACATCCAATCACTACAACATTAGATTGATTTATACCATTTTCTTCAAAATAATTTACAATACTGTATGCTGTGTCCTTTCCACTTTTTTAAGTAGGTACTAAATGACAAAGGTACTTTGAGCCTGGTTCTGGTATTACTGAAATGTGCTCTTCTTTTTTTATAGATTGATAACGTTTGTTCCTTTTTCACACATCGGGTCGTTTAATTGCTCTATTGCATTCCCCGATTCGATAAGTTTTAGTCTACATTTTTCTTTTTCTCTTCTAATTTTGCTTCGATCAACAACAAAAGAAGTATCTTTGTCCGTTATAAGACCAACGTCTTTAAATGCACTAGACACAATAGCTGCTGCTGCTCTATCAGATACTCCAAAACGATCACTTGTTAAAGCCGTTGCTGGAAGTGATAAGCGCATCTGTGCATTTTTTGAACTTGCTGACTGAGAAGAAATAGAGCGTGGGGTCTGAAAATCGGGACCATTCTTATCATTGTCAACTTCAGGAGTTATCTCTGTTTCAAAATCAATGATACTACAAGAAGGTCCAGGAAAGTTGGTCTGACTTAAGTGACGAGCTTTTCTCTGCAACTTTAATGTAAGCTTTTGAGTTTCTTGGGTATCTACTGTCCCAATATTACCTTGCCCGAGATATCTTTGAGCATATAGAAATTTGATTTCTAATGGCGGTATCTTTCTATCTTTAGGGCATGTGCAGTTGATAGTTACCGGCCTAGTACAAATATACTTGTCAAAGCTTCTTTGACAAAAGCAATTGAGTGTCATCTCGCACTTGCAGGACGAAATGTCAAATAATGTACTTGAAGATTGTTCAATAAAACCATTCTACTTCTTCTGTTTCTCAGGTGTGTCTTTGTCCCTTGAATAAGATTTACGATCACGTAGATGTTTGATCTTTTGTACAACTCTTGTGTGGGGACTCAGTCTGATGAGCTACAGTATCTGCTACAACTGTGAAGCTTAACTTCTGACCAGAACTGGTAGCAGAAGATTCTACTGTCATTTTGTACCTCACTTCTTGCCAACATTGTATAATGTCGGTATTAGTGGGAAGGACCGATGACAGCAGTGGTTTAGGTGCACCAAAAAATGGGCAGTGTATGTCCTTACGAGTAAGAGACATGATTAAAATGTTTGAAGCGATCTAATGTTAAGTAATTGTGTAAACTATGTAATTGAAAAGAACATCGAATAGAAATTTTTTTGACCAAACAGCGCTGTTCGACAAGAGTGAAAGCAGAAATCAGAGAGTACTAGCTCTTCTGCGCACTTCGTTTATCGGTATGCCAGAATAAAAAGCAAAATGAAAAGAAAGACGATGGAATACAAGTAACCAAGTGGAAAACGATCTAAAGCACAGACGTGTTATAGTAGCCGTAAGCCGCTTTCACGCAAGCCTCATTTTGTGTAGGCTTCCTTAGCAGATTTGGTGTAAAATTGGTGAAAGTTGTTCGCTCAGAACCACAGTAAATTAAAAATCTACTACTCAATGCTGAAAGTGCTATGTATAAAAAGTGAGCTCGATCTTCAACTTCTACAAGTTTTCGTAAATCAGCTAGATTTGGGATAAAATTTGTAAATTTTAAATGCAATGCGCGAACGGAAGATATTAACCGATGTGAAATTTCTTTTTTTTTCCTGAATTTGTATTGATATGTAGCAACTTTTCCCTGCTATTCCGATATGATTTGAAAACATTTACGTATTTCACTCCGGTCTACTATGGAAGGGCAAAATGTTAACCCTGGGTAAAGCGCTGTTCGAGAGTCTGGAACAGCTGTCTGGCTTAGATGTCAACAACCTGATAAGGTTCCTGAACCGCACAGACTGGATATAGTCATGCTGTAAATAACTGGTAAACAAGTTGGAAGCGAGAATGTGACAACAAAATGGTGCGGAAGCGCTAGTTGGATTCTGGAAGAATCACCACTTAAACCAACCAACCATGTACATCACTGAGGGGCAAGGAGAAGACGGTCGCATCAAATAGTTGTTGTTTTTTATATGATTTTTTCGCATCAATATAGCTTAGATTTGACTGAAGAGATTAAATATATATGTAAATGCATATACATATGCATTGCCTTTATGGCGGTTTTACCTATAAATTTGTTTAAAAGCAGTATGAACTATTTTATATACAAAAGAAATTTCTAAATATCAGTCATTAGAAAAACCAGAATACACTATTTTATATCAATTCTAATTAAAGCAAATACAAGGTAAAATAAAAATATCGAACAAGGAAAATTGTATGCAAGACTTGAGTCAAATACGGTACAAAAATTGCGTTGACGATTTCTCTTTCATGCTTGTGCTAAAGCCTAATTCTATATTAATTTTCTAAATCGCTCATTTATGCCATTCGCTGTGAATATGGCTGAATCTGAATTCTCTACTGAAATCCTCTACTAGTGTGGTAAAAACAGTAAAAATCTGAAATCCTCTATTAGCATGGTAAGTAAAGATCTGAAATATTCTACCAGTGTGGTAAAAACAGCAAAAAATCTGAAATTCTCTACTAGAGCTGTAAGTAAAGATATGAAATCCTGTAACAGTATGGTAAGAATATGAAATCCTCTACTAGTGTGGTAAGTCAAAATCTGAAATCCTTTGCAACGAATCTTCAATTTTGTATTCGCAAAAAAGTTATTGAAGATTTGCGCCTTCTCATTTCATTAACATTCTCTGCAATGGGCATACCTCAATAAATGCTTTGCTTACTATTGTCAATTGTATGCACATGTGTACACTGTAATTGACAAAAAATTTGTTTTCTACATCTTTATATTTTTCTAATAAAATTTGCCACGATTTTAATTTTACATTTCTGTCTTTATATTCATCGCTCTTATTTCTCCACAATGATGGCTGACTTTTGAACAAATATCTGAGCCAAATGAGTTTCAACCGATTATTTGGATTTGTTTTCTTTTTGTGACTTTATAGCAAAGTGACTTTGGGTTAATTTGTTTCATATATCACTGACACGTTTTTAGTTTTTCGTAAGCAAATCGATTCGTAGCTTCTGCTACGTGGGCTCAGCGGCCAATTCTGTCAAATTCGCTGAGAACCGGCTAACGGTCTGATATTGGCCACACCATAAAAATCTCTTCACCATGAGTTGGAGCAATAGGATGTTGTTGACGGGTTTGCTTGTTTTGTGAAACTTTTGTTACCTGATATTGTTGTAGCAAGGCGAATTGAGTATCTACGGTGACGCCATTAAAAAGTAATTACATTATTTTTCGAGATTTTGACAAGTCTGACGTCAGCTCAGTTCGCAATACAAAACAAACAAAAGTAGGAAAAATTACATGTCTGTGAAAATTCAGTGAATGGCTTGGTAATATTGTTATATTTGAGATTTATACTAAACAAACTAATGAAAACGAAGTGCCGTGTGTTAAAATGTGAAAGCGCAAATTAATATAAAGCCTTCAAATACAGCTTTTTGCGCTTTTACGCGGAATACGCCGCGATTAGAAGGTATGTATGTGTACGTATAATTTCTTGTGTTTGGTTGCTTCCATTGCTTTCACCTGCTCTTTTTCTTGACAAATAAGTATTCCCTTTCCTTTTGCTTGTTTATTCATGGGCTCTTACGACACGGCGAATTTGAAAGCCACAATGTGTTTCTCTATCATTCTTGGTTCTAAGGTGTTTCATTTTCGCTTGGTCCTTGAGGTATGCTGAAAATTGGTATTTCATCGGAATTTCCTTTTAATGTTGAACACTATGCTTGTGTTCTGTTAATTTGTATGAATTATATGGAATGATTTGGTTTATATAAACGTCTGACATCAGTGATGCTTCACTTTTTTGTGTTTTCATTTTTAGAATTTCTGCTTGCTGCTGAAAGCTGGGGTAAGTTTATAGGCTTATGAGGTGGCAAATTACAAATATCGCAGGCTGCATTGTTGGTGCAGTTATTTACAATATGATGAAGAATTTGGCAATTTCTGCACTTTATGGGATTGGGGAAATATTCGCGAACGACAAATTTGTACCAGGCAATGTTTATAGAGTTAGGAATCTGATACGAATTAAAGGTTAATAGAGTAATCCGGTGTACGAAGAGGAGTTGTATGTATGCCGCGATGTCTGAATTTGGTATCCCCACAAATCTAATACGGCTTTGCAAGATGACGTTGCTCAACACCAGCAGCGCCGTCAGAATTGGGAAGGACCTCCCCGAGCCGTTTGATACCAAACGAGGTTTCAGACACGGTGACTCGCTGTCGTGTGACTTCTTTAACCTGATGTTGGAGAGCAACGTACGAGCCGCAGAACTGAATCGCTCAGTCACAATATTTTATAAGAGCGTACAATTGCTGGCGTATGCCGATGATATTGACATCATCGGCCTTAACAACCGCGCTGTTAGTTCTGCCTTCTCCAAACTGGATAAGGAGGCAAAGCGAATGGGGTCTGGTGGTGGACGAGGGCAAAACGAAGTACCTCCTGTCTTCAAACAAACAGTCGGCGCACTCGCGTATCGGCACCCACGTCACTGTAGACAGTTATAATTTCGAGGTTTTAAAAGACTTCGTATATTTAGGAACCAGCATTAACACCGATAACAATGTCAGCCTTGAAATCCAACGTAGAATCTCTCTTGCCAACAAGTGCTACTTTGGACTAAGTAGGCAACTGAGTAGTAAAGTCTTCTCTCGACGAACAAAACTAACACTCTACAAGACTCTTATCATGCCCGTCCTAACGCATGGCGCAGAAGCTTGGACGATGACAACATCCGATGAAGCGACGCATGGAGTGTTCGAGAGAAAGATTCTGCGTAAGATTTTTGGACCTTTGCACGTTGGCAACGGCGAATATCGCAGACGATGGAACGATGAGCTGCATGAGCTTTACGACGACATAGACATAGCGAAGTGAATAAAGATCCAGCGGCTACGTTGGCTGGGTCTATCGTCCGAATAGATATAAACGGTACCAGCTGATGGTAACAGAGGAAGAGGAAGGCCTCCTCTGCGTTGGAAAGATCAGGTGGAGAAGGACTTGGCTTCACTTGGTGTGTCCAACTGGCGCCGGTTAGCACGAGAAAGAAACGACTGGCGCGCTTTGTTAAATCCGGCCAAAATAGCGAAAGCGGTTATCGCGCCAATTAAGAAGAAGAAGAGTAATCCGGTGAGAAGACGCTTGTCACCAACTAATTTGTTAAACTTATGAACTGTGGTGAAACCATGATTTTTGAGGTCATCGAGAACTTCGTTTTTTGGTGTAGGTATGAGGTGAAACGCATGATTCTTTCAACCACTTTTTGATTCTTTTCCATCACGTAACATTCTAACCGAAAAGATTTCACTACTAATAGAGTTAAGTGCTTTCTTTTTCGCGAACACACTAAAATTAGACAGAGGATTATTACTGTTGATGTAATTATAATAAATTTTGCGTATTTTTCAACAACATTTCTTTCAGGTAGAAGTGGAAACATCTCTTCCGTAATATTTGTAGTTTTCTTTTTTCGTTTTTAGGGAGACTTCCTGAAGTTACCTGCAACGATTCCCCGATAAGCGTGGAATGAAGTTCCATAATTCACAAGCTAAATATCCTTCTTCTTAAAAGGCGCGATAACCGCTTATGCGATTTTGGCTGTGTTTAACAAAGCACGCCAGTCGTTTTTATCTCGTGATAACCGGCACCAGTTGGACACACCAAGTGAAGCCAAGTCCTTCTCCACCTGATCTTTCCAACGCAGAGGAGGCCTTCCTCTTCCTCTGTTACCACCAGCTGGTACCGCATCGAATACTTTCAAAGCCGGAGCGTTTATATCCATTCGGACGACAGACCCAGCCAACGTAGCCGCTAAATTTTTATTCGCTGCGCTATGTCTATGTCGTCGTAAAGTTCATACAGCTCATCGCTCCATCGTCTACGATATTCGCCGTTATCAACGTGCAAAGGTCAAAAATCTTACGCAGAATCTTTCTTTCAAACACTTCAAGCATCGCTTCATCGGATGTTGTTATCGTCCAAACTCCTGCGCCATACGTTAGGACGGGCAAGGTGCGAGCCTTGTAGAGTTGTAGATTTGTTCGTCGAGAGGGGACTTTACTACTCATTTGCCTACTTAGTCCAAAATAGCACTTGTTGGCAAGAGAGATTCTACGTGGATTTCAAGACTGACATTGTTATCGGCGTTAATGCTGGTTCCTAAATAAATCTGCCAATCCCATATACATACCGCGTGGCGTTATTAAATGCGACATTAAGTTTATGGCAAGATGTGGAGTCGAGTTTGCTGTATACCACCTCAGAGTACGTAATGAGAGGCATAATTAGCTGGAGAACTAATTTGCGCCTCGTTTCCTCTGGCGTGAATGTTGCAGAGACTCTCAGCTTACGCAATGTAGCATAAATGTTCCCCACAACCCTATTTATATGGTCAGCACAGGTAAGTTTTGTGTTGAGAATAAACCCCAAATTTTTTACCTTATCCATAAAGGTAAGGGAACTTGTACCTATCCACAATTTAGGGATATTGTCAACATGCACAACACTATTGCATATAGGTAAAACACATGACTTTGACGCGTTCAGACATAAAGAGTTTTCATTAGCCCATACAGAAATAGCAGACAAATCACTGTTTATTTTGAAACATAAATCTTCAACGAGACCAATACGACTGGACAAGTACAATTGTATATCATCAGCATACACATGGACATTCACATACTGGCAAACGTTAAAAACATCATTGACAGAAAGACTGAATAAAAGCGGACCAAGGATAGACCCTTGCGGAACACCAGTGTGTACGTATCTAGACTGAGATGTTGATTTACTGGTCTTGACCTTCTGCGTTCTGTCACTAAGGTAAGTGGCCATGAGCTTCACCGCACTGTCTTTGAAGCCGAAATAGTGTTTAAGCTTCAAACATAACAATTTGTGATTCACTGAGTCAAATGCTTTAGAAAAGTCAGGTAAACAAAGTAGAGTCAAGTCTCCGTTGTCAAAACTAATTCTAATGTCGTCCAGTATTTTAACCATTGCAGTCGAGCAACTGTGACTTTGTTTGAAGCCAGATTTTAGTGGAGAGAGTAGACGATTGTTCTGTACAAATGATGAAATTTGCGTGGCCATCAAGTTTTCGGAGACTTTGGAAAAGGTGGGCAGTATGCTGATAGGTCTATAGTCACCAGCATAAATAGCATTTGTCGATTTTGCGACTGGGAAAACTATAGCCTTTTTCCATACTGCTGGGATACATGAACTAGTCAAGCAATGGTTTATTATATGCGTAAGGGTTCCTGTTATATATTGGATGACTATACGGACGAATTTTAGCGAGATACCATCGTCGCCTATTGCATTAGACTTTATTTTGGATAAAGCTTTCAGGACATCCACCTCACTAACTGTCATAAATTGAAACTGTTCTTTTAGAGTAGCACAAGGTGATGACTCTTTTAAAGTAGGAGCACAATTTGTTTTCTTACCAACACTAATGAAGTACTCATTAAGTTCATCAAGGTCAATCTCTCATTCGGGACTTTCCGTGCCATGAATTTTAAATTATTGTAGGTTGCGCCAAAGTTCTCTTGTTGGAAGTGACGGATCAAGTTTTGAGTAACTGTACCAACGTTTCGCTTGTCGTATTATTGCAGTGGTTTCATTTCGGATTTCCTTGTACCGGCGCCAAGAAGTATCCGTCAAGTTTTTTCTCCACTTAGCATAATACTTGTTGCGCTTTCTAATGGCAGCTCGAACTTTCGAGTTGTACCAAGGACATGAACTATTTAAAACATTTACAGAACGAAGCGGAACATGCATGTTAAATAACGAGGATGGGCTATGGTTCAGGAAGTCAAGTTTATTATCAACAGTACTAAGAAACCAACATTCATTCCAATTTACAGAACCCATGTCTGAATACAGAGAATTAACATTCAGCGATTTAAAATCACGATACTCGTAGGTGGCACCTAAATTTGGACGATTCATCACAACATCTAAAGTACAAAATATTAAGTCATGGTCAGAGATAAAGTTAACTTGGTCGAATTTAAGAATATGTGACAAGTCACATGTTATAAAATAATCAAGAAGACTAGGTTGTGAGTTGTTTGAATATCTCGTTGGTGTAATTCCGTTAACAACACAAAGTCCAGCTGTTGCCAACTGGTCGAATAGTTTACTACTACTAGGCTCATTTTTTAAAATGTTAACATTAAAATCACCACACAACAGGATACGTTCGTAATTCAACAAATAGTGTATCAAGAGCAATACTTTTGCAATTAAAATTTTATTCATGTCATCAGATACTTCAGTAAACAAGTATTCATTTTTCACAGTTATTTGACTTTGCTATTAGTTTAAATTTCAAACTTTTTTTGCAGTACACTGCAACTCCCCCCTCTTTTCTGTTAAGATTACGATCGTTTCTCAATAAATTGTATCCATTTAAAGAGATGTTGAAATCAGGAAGGCCATTATGAAACCAGTTCTCAGAGACGCAAATTACATCGACTGCAGAATCTTCGAAAGTGCACCTAGTAAAATCAGTTTTTCCTGACTTAGGCTACGTGCATTAAAATGTACTACATTAAAACCATAATTTTGTTTGCACATAATTTCAATGAGAATTTTCTTATTTTCATTAACGCTGGACCTCAGTTTACCGAACAGACCTATAAATTTAAGTAATGCTGAACAAAAACAGAAACAACAAAGCACAAGCACGCAAGAGTATATGTATGTTTGCAAAAATTCTTGGCATAAACAAAGATAGAAGAGCAATAAACAGAACAAAAGCAGTAGTTAGAAGAACAGAGAAAATTAAGAAGTAGCACAAGATGAGCGAGGGTAAGAGAAAAACTATATAATAAAGGAAGAGGATAAAATAACAGAGAGTAAGTAGAGCTTAAACATAAACATATAATAAACATTCTCAGCAGCGAATTAGAGCATTAGGTGGCTGCAGCAAGTGCATTTTGAATGCACTCAATATTAGTCACCCTAACTGCTTTGCATTTAGGGCGAACGCGTACATACACATATCCACGAATAGTGAAAGCAGCTGCTATTTTTTGCTCTCGCCTGAGCTGCATTGCAAAACGCATTAGTTCGCGATTGCCTTTTGTGAGACATTCGTGTATGTGTAATTTGCCTTCAGTTTTGAGTCCAGCATCAGAGAGTAATAGTGGCCGCTTTTTGGCTTTGCAATAATTAGCCACTGTTTTGAGCAAACTTGAGCGACCACTCGCTTTGCCTCCTTATCCAGTTTGGAGAAGGCAGAACTAACACGCGGTTTTTGAGGCCGATGATGTCAATATCATCGGCACACGCCAACAGTTGTACGCTGTTATAAAATATTGTGACTGAGCGATTAAGTTCTGCGGCTCGTACGATGCTTTCCAAAATCAGGTTAAGGAAGTGCAACGACAGCGAGTCACCCTGTCTGAAACCTCGTTCGGTATCAAACGGGTCGGAGAGGTCCTTCCCAATTCTGAGGCGCTGCTCATATTGAGCAACGTCATCTTACATAGCCTTATTTGTTTTGCGGGGATACCAAATTCAGACACCTGTATGCCGGTAACTCTTTTTTGTACAGTCGAATGCCGCTTTGAAGTCGACGAGAAGATGGTGTCTGCCGATTCTCCTTCCATGGGTATTTTCCAAGATTTGGCGTATTGTGAATATTTAGTCGATGGTAGACTTTCCAGGTCTAAAGCCACACTGACAAGGTCCAAGCAGTTGGTTGATGGCGGGCTTCAACCTTTCCCACAATACGCTCGATAGAACCTTATAGACGATATTTAGAAGAATAATCCTCTGATATATGGCACAGATTGCAGGCTCTCCCTTCTTATGGATTGGGCAGACTTAAATTCCATTCGGCAGGCATGCTTTCATCGGACCATATTTTGCATAGAAGCTGATGCAGGCACCTTCCCGCTCCTCGCCGCCATATTTGAATAGTTCAGCCGGCAGTCCGTTGGCACCCGCGGTTTTGTTGTTCGTTAGCCGCTTTATCGATATTCTCACCACGCCATAGTCGGGTAGCGTTATGACAATTCCTTCGTCAACGATTGAAGTACCGTGATCTTCGCATTCTCTGTGATATGCGCAGCTATCACTATTTGACAGGTTCGAGAAGTTTTTCCTCTATAATTTAAGTATGCTCTGGTTGTCAGTCACCAGATCGCCGTCTTTGTTGTTACAGGAAAACGCCCCGGCCTTAAAACTTTCTGTAATCCGCCGAACATTCTGGTAGAAAGCAAGCTAAATCATTAGAGTTATTACCTCGTGTAAAACTCGATTGCGAAAAAGCACGAATATGGAAAAACTGAATGATTTCAGCGCTATATAAGGAGCTGACTTAGGCGAATCAACTTCACTACGTGAAAGGTTAGCGGAGACTGGAGTACACACAAGAGGTTGATGATATACATATATATTAATATATATATGCGCTGCAGTGAAGGAATTTAGTGCCCAAAGAATGACAAGAACTTATTCTAATTTAGCGCATATTTCTTGTTAATCTCCCTTTTAGACGGGACAGCCGTGCGGAAATAAGAACTTCACTAAATATTCCTATTTGGAGCAAACAGTATCAATATCCTTTAGCAACAAATGCTTTTGTGAAGAAGGACATTGAAGACCTATTGAGAAAAGAAAGCATACGACCGAGTGGAATTTCGTATAATTCCCCGATATGTTTGGTACCAAAACAAGGTAGCAATAAAGATGGCAGACAAAAATTCAGATATGGTAATTTACAAGATACAGACGAACCTAATGTAATTGATATTAATAATTCACATATGTACCCCTGAGTTGAACTTATAAAACTTTGTTAGAGCAATTAAAAAAAGGAACATTATGCAAATGGATGGCATAAACACCAGATCCTCACGATTTAGTGTTAATAAATAATAAATTTAAATGAATCGATTGAAAATAACCATAAGTAATACACAATAAACTCTGAAATTTTTGAAACTATTACTCTATTAAAAGACACAATTAAAAAGATAAATGAAAACTCACATATTAAATTATTAACGACACAGAATAAAAATTTTTAATGGTTCGTACCATATAATATATATACATATATTTATATATATATATTATATATTATATACATATAATATGTAATTGGAGCTTGCATGCCTCCTATGCCACACATAGGAGGCATGCAAGCGCCAATTACATATGCATATATATATATATATAATTGGCGCGTACACCCGTTTTGGGTGTTTGGCCAAGCTCCTCCTCCCATTTGTGGAACAACATCAAATAAATGCCCATTGTGAAATTAATTATACAAATACTTGCTTATTAGATGCTTTATTCGGAAAAAGAGCTAACTATCAAAATATATATATGAGAATATTAATTCAAAAATTAGGAAATTTTAACGGTAATAGATAATTTTTACATACAATATATTGGTTAGAATATTATAATTTAAAATTTCAATATGCCTTATGGACCGTTGTAAGTATTATTGGAGGATGGTTCCGTGTGTAGAAGTCCATGCAAGTGGGGAAAGCGCCTGATTGGAATCCACTTGGGAGTGGCTGGGACGATTCTTCAGCATACGGAACAAGTACGTAAAACTCCTTCATCAATGAAAAGCGAACAATACAAATGAACTAAATACTATGATTTGAGGAGATGTACTTGGAATGTATGGTCCTGTATTGGGGAAGGTGCCACTGCCTGGTTGCGTGATGTCTCATGAGAGAAAAACTGGCATCACTGTCACTTAAGAGATGCGATGGACGGGGCAAGGCAAGAAGAACATTGGACCTGGCCATGTCTACTACAGCTGCCTTGTAAAAGATCACGAATTCGGTGTTGGATTTATAGTGGGAGAGAGACTTCCTGGCCAAGTACTGTCGTTCACTCCGGTGGACAAGCGTCTCACTATAATCTGGATCAAAACGCCCACGTCCACGCGCCACGTCCCGATGGAAGAAAAGAACGATGCGACCACAGATTCCTTCTACGAACGCCTGGAACGTTCTTATGAGTGCTGCCTAGCCACGACATCAAAATCGTGATTGGGGACTTCAATATCACGGTGGGCAAGAAGGGAATTTTTGAAAATAAAAAAGGAAATTCGGCCTGTACAACGAAACATCGAGTAACGGACAGAAGCTGGGAGACTCGGACGACTTTGACGGGGCCTAAACCATGATCGTCTGCAGCATCGGATTTCAGTTTAAAAAAATACTCCAAAATAAGTAGCTGTCTCCTGATCGAAAAATGCCAAACCAGCGATAGATGGAAGACACGCTTCTAGGGTTTTAGATGTATGTACGATCCGAGGACCCACATCGACTCGGGTCATAACATTGTTATAGCCAAAATACGCACACGCTTCTGTGCACCAAAAAATCGTACATTTAACTATACAAAGGATTTTCGACATCAGAAAGCTGCATTGGCAACAGACTGCCAGCCTTCGGAGAGCACTACCCAATAATCTGGTATGCATGAACAATGGAAGAAAATTTTGGTACGACGAGGAATCTTATGCTAGCGTGGAAACGAAGGATGCTGCCTATAGAGCCGCGCTGCGATCGGGGGCAACCCAAGCCATGTGGGATCATTACTGGAAGCTGGAACAGGAAGATAGACATATTATCAGAAAGGAGAAACGAGAGGCCGAAATACCTGAGTGCGAGGAGCTTGAGATGCTTGTCAAAAGGAAATAGTCCCGAAACTTTCACCATAAACTTCGGCGGCTTACAAAAGATTTCAAGGTCAGGGCGTCTTCCAGTTTTCCAGAGCATGTTTAAATTATGGAGGAAACACTTCTCGAACTTATTAAATACTGACGACTTCGCATGTCACAGAGAATGTTAAGATATTGACGACGGGGCAGTCGTTCCGCTACCCTACCATGACAGGGTGAGTATAGCGCAAACGCGGCTAAAGAATAACAAAGGCGCTACAACCGACGGACTGCCGGCTGAACTATTCAAACGTGGCGGCGAGGAGCTGTTAAGATGCATGCATCTGCTATTATGAAGGCCTAAAGGACAAATACAGGGCCTGGGAGATATAAAGTGGGGGTCAATACTTCATAAAGAGGAAGAGGTCCGTCCGCGTACGTGTATTATTATGCCGAAAGCGGTTGATTGCACTTTGTTAAGACAATTCTGCTGTCAAGACCTAGTTGCAGTCAAAATAAAGTATCGATTGGGGGGGAAAGAAGTAGAGGCAATTGTCGTCTCGGCTTATTTTCCTTGCGACTCCATTCTCCCTCCCCCTATGAATTATGTCTAATTGTTGGATGTGACGCAATTTCACAGAACACATTTTGGGTAGCACAAAATGTAACTTCCGCGGGCATAAACTCATGGACTTCATTCTGTCATCTCGCTTGGTTATACAGAATTTTGGCACTAGCCCGACTTTTGTGAAAGGAAGTGATTGATATGACATTATCTAATGATAAAATATAAAAAGCCAGCGAATCCGAGGACATTCCGGGGACAGAGGCGCACAGATACCGCCTCTATAATATAAGTATCCTCTTCACCACATGAACATGCTGAAATATACAAAAATCCAGGAGCGTTTGACTCACAGTGAGCAGGTTCCCTGGTCAGAGCCTGTCTCCAGATTAGGAGCGGCTGTAACTTACGCGTAATCTGGCTGGCGAGTCATCAGAATGGAGACCAGTAACATTCTGACTTTGCAATACTGGACATATTTGGAAATGAAACCTGGGCTGGGCTTGAAATTCTCTTTTATCTGAGTATGCTGCTTGAAACACCGTTGAAATGGCTTTCAGAAAGAATTGCAAACTCTCCGTCCTAATAAAACCTGGCAGGTCTTAGGATACGTTCAATACTCGTTACCTTGGACTTAGGCTATGAAGGTTAGGTTGAGACGACTCCCTATTTATTCCGGCTGGTGCTTGGCTCTGAACTCTGGGCCCATAAGGGCCAGCGTCAACCCTCGCATGACCTCACTGCTTGCATAGATAATCATGAAACCTTAAGCAAACTACATACACGAGTGGAGATAGCGGTCTTAAGTTTGGACCCTTACAGAATGGACACATTAAAAAACAAAATTTCAACAAATACCTAGTGCCAACAGTAACAGCAGAAAACACCAATGTTTTCCGGAAAAGTTCGTTAATGCAATATTCACCACCTACTAATGCAACGACTGAACCAGCAGCGTGTGCCTCAAGTGGCACCCCCACAATTGCTACGACTCCTCAGCAGCACCGCATTACAGTATCTAAGGCGGCCACCATACTGTCCGACAGGAGCTCAACCAGATTGATCACCACACCAGTGACAAATGACAAGAATTCGTCAAATGTCGATGTTGGTTGCAGCTTAAAATTACCACATGGGGATATATATTACAAGCCCAGTTAGTTGTCAAACTCGGAACAGAGATCGGCGAACTAGTTCCCTATTGTGATCAGCGCCACAATGTACATGGAGAGGTGAAGAAGCGGTGCAGCATATTGAAGCGCTGTCACACGCAAATCACTATGGAACTGGAGGCGGAACAAAGAATGGCCAAGCTAAAAGACTCACGTCACAAGCCTTTGGTAGCACCGCACGGAACGCCACAACCAGCGAAAAGGCCGAGGGGTAAAGCTAGCCCAAAAGACGTTACAAATGGGTCTGACAGAACGCCCGAGGCAAAGAAAAGGAAGGCAACGACCCGAGGAAACCTACACCCACAGTCGACAACACCAAGCAAGGAGCAGGAATGGACTAAAGTTCAAAACAAAAATGATAAGAATGCACGAAATCACAAGCGAGTGGGCAAAGCAATAAGACCCAGGGCAGGTGCTTTGGTGGTAGCAAAGAAAGCCGATGGGGTAACCTATGCAGACATACTGAGGAAAGTATAATCAAATGAAGAGCTAAAACAGCTGAGTGAAGATGTCAGAACTATGCGAGCTACGCAAAAAGGTGGTTTGCTGATGGAGCTCAGGCGTAAAAAAGACGCCATTACTGCGAAGTTTCAAGCAACTATCGAAAAGATCTTAGCAAACATGGCAACGGTTAATTTACGTACGCATATGGTTATCGTGCAGTGCAGAGATCTTATCACTGACGTGAGCACGGCTGAAGATTTAATAGATGCACTGACCGAACAAGCAAAAATTAAGAGGCCGGAAATGGGCTCTATGAAAAGCCACATACACTGGTATGCATACTGCCTTCGTTTTCTTACCGGCAGAGGATACCAAAAGAGTCCTGTCACTGGGCCATAGAGTTGGTTGGATACGCTGCCGCGTGTCAGAAGTTGTAACCCCAAGAAGTTGTAAATCCCCGATGCTGGGGATATGGTCATATGACCACAACATGTAAAGAGCCGGATCGAACAAACCAATGCAGAAGATGTGGAACAACGGGGCACAAAGCCGCGAGTTGTAAGCAGGAGGAAAAATGTGCTCTCTGCGCTGGAGCGCATGCAGCAGGAAGCGCTAAATGTCCGCGGTACCAAGATGCAGCACGTCGACGAACATGAAAGTATTACAGCTTATTATTAAACATAGTAGAATCGCACAAGATTTTCTTTGGCAAACTGTCGCCAAAAAACATATTGATGTGGTATTGCTGTCTGAGCCATATAAAGCAGAAGAGTCGTACAACGGGGTAAGTGATAACCAGAAGCTGGCACTAATCTGCGTGCTTGGGAACAGAACACCGCAATGCAGAATGAGAGTTATGCGTGCAGGCTTCACATGGGTAAAGCTGCACAGCGTGTACATAGTGAG
Source organism: Anastrepha obliqua (assembly GCF_027943255.1). Classification (NCBI taxonomy): domain Eukaryota; kingdom Metazoa; phylum Arthropoda; class Insecta; order Diptera; family Tephritidae; genus Anastrepha; species Anastrepha obliqua. The sequence goes on from NC_072897.1 coordinate 7,126,358, forward strand.
CTGTTACGCACCATCGAGATGGCCACAGGAACAATTTCCATGCATTAATGGAAATAGAGCTGAGGGGAAAACGCCCAATACTGGTCGCTGGAGATTTTAATGCTTGGTCGCTGGCATGGGTCAACAGTAAAACAAATGCGAGAGGTCCGTTATTGGAATATTTCTTCGCTTCCCTGGATCTGGTGTTATTGAATGAGTATGGAGTTCACACTTTCGAGAACCACAACGGACAGTCAGTGATTGATATCGCTTTCACAGACCGAGCTACTGCGATTAACGTCAAATGGAAACGGGAAGACAAATTATACGCGGATAGCGATCATCTCCCCATCACAATAGATATTAGCGAGACCATTCAAAAGCCAAGCTGCCACAGAGTACAAGCGGAAACATGGAAGACCAGGTCTTTCAACATTAATGGAAATAGAGCTCAGGGGAAAACGCCCAATACTGGTCGCTGGAGATTTTAATGCTTGGTCGCTGGCATGGGTCAACAGTAAAACAAATGCGAGAGGTCGGTTATTGGAATATTTCTTCGCTTCCCTGGATCTGGTGTTATTGAATGAGCATGGAGTTCACACTTTTGAGAACCACAACGGACAGTCAGTGATTGATATCGCTTTCGCAGACCGAGCTACGGCGATTAACGTCAAATGGAAACGGGAAGACAAATTATACGCGCATAGCGATCATCTCCCCATCACAATAGATATTCGCGAGTCCATTCAAAAGCCAAGCTGCCACAGATACAAGCGGAAACATGGAATACCAGGTCTTTCAACATAAAAGTCTTCAACGAAAAATGAAAAGGATTAAAAATTACCGGTGGCACGTCAGATATTATTGCCGACCAGATAGCGCGTCATATGGAAGCAGTTTGTGATGGGTCGATGCCTAGTGCAAAAAACCTGCCAACAGACAACCGGTGAATTGGTGGTCGAATGAGATAGCTGAGCTGCGCGAAACATGCAATAAAGCAAGAACACGATCTCAAAGAGCGAGGGGAAGACCACTATTCGAAGAACTACGGGCAGAATTTAGAGCACACCGACTGAAGTTAGATAAAGCTATAGAAGCAAGTAAAAAGGGATGCTTTAAAAAAATAAGACAGTCATGTCCAAAGTAAGAGGTCCCCAAGCTCTTAACCAACTTGCCCAGAACTGCTTGAAAAGGTGGTCATCTCACTCTTCCCTCCACAGCAGGAAAGCAGCAGAATTTGTACGGAAGTGGGAGAAAATGATGAGATTCATGCGGTTACGGTGCCAGAAGTATTAAGCACATTGGCGCGAATTAATGACAACAAAGCTTCTGGGCCCGATGGCATACCGAATGCGGCACTTAAAGCGGCGGTGTACTCAAATCCGACCGTGTTTGTAAACCTGTATAATTGGTGCCTGACCGAAGGTACGTTCCCAAAGAGGTGGAAAAAGCAGCGTCTAGTATTATTGCTAAAACCAAGAAAGCAGCCGGATCAGCTATCGTCATACAGAGCGCTGTGTATTCTCGATGCCGTTGGGAAGGTATTCGAAAGAATATTAAGCGAAAGATTAGGTGAGTATCTGGAGGGGCCAGGAGGTCTCTCAGGCAATCAGTTTGGTTTTCGCTGAGCCAAATTTACTGTTGATGCAATAGGGATGGTAGTTGATTTGGCCAAAAAGGCTGTTAATAAACTCAATGGCACCGGAGCGACGAAAAAATGTGCAGTTATAACATTAGACATAAAAAACGCTTTTAATACGGCCAATTGGGCAAATATTTTGAATGCGCTCAGCAGCTTCTCGGACTATTGTTATATAGAGTAGAGTTCAGGCTTGCGGCCGAGACAATCTCGACCCCAGCAGCCCAGAATCCTCGAAAAGCGGATTGCACACGATATGAGGATCTCACTAAAGAGGAAATCCTGGATGTGCCCAAAACTCCGAGCAATAACTGCGATTGAAGAAGCCACAAACTCATTGGGGCGAACTTTGATCGAGTGTTATGATAAGGTGTGCCCAGAACATATGAGAAGAGACGCTAAGACAGTCTCTTGGTAGAACGCCGAACTCTCGAAACTCCGGAAGACTTCCAGGAAATTTCTTAACAGAGCTCTTAAAACTCAGTTGGAAGGAGATTGGACTGTCTATCGAAAGGTGAAGAAGGAATATAAAAGGAAAATAAGATCATCTAAATTGGACTCTTATAGAACCTTCTGCAGTGAACTGGAGGAACGGAAGAGTTCAGCGAGGTTATGCAAATCCCTCCAAAGAGACCGACCTAGGCTAGACTCACTGCTCAAGCCAGATGGTACTTATACGGACTCAAAATCAGAAGTGTACGATGTTATCTTTTCAACATATTTCCCTGGCTCCAGGAATGTTGTTGGTCAAAGCTCTATCGATCAATCTGATCATGTCAATATAATTACCAGCATACCTGATGGGCTTATTGCATCCAGGATAGTTAACGAGAAAACGATGAGGTTCGCCTTCTCATCATTCGAAAACTTCCCGATGGCAAACGCCACAATTGTGAAACATAAGCGTGCGCAAGACATCCTGTAAAGATTCTTTTCAAAGCTTTCATTAGTTGTTCTCCGTCCCGCTTGACCATGATTGGTAATGGCCAGGACTGTCAAAAGGACTGCTTACCATGGATAGAGAAAGCGATGTAGAAGTCAGAGTTGCTCACAAGGCGGTGTGCTCTCTCCCCTACTTTGGTGCTTCGTGGTGGACTCTCTTTTTAATGATCTGCAGGAAATTGGACACATCCAAGCCTACGCAGACGATGTGTGCGGAGTAATCTCAGGACGATCACATGAAGTTATATGCAATAAAATGCAGGTGGGTCTAAATAAGATTGAGTATTGGTGTGAATTGGTGGTCTCTCGGTGAATCCTACAAAAGGTACCTTAGTGGAAGGCCTGTTACTAACCACATAGAAAGGGATAACACTGCAACTGTCTTCTGAGGTTAAATATTTAGGAGTAATCCTTGATATTAAGCTTACCTGGGAGAAGCACGTCGAGCAGAAGGTCTCTCGAACACTAAAAGCCGTCTGGCAGTGTAAGAGAAACTTTGGCAAGACATGGGCACTATCAGATATACCACCAGTTGTCGGAGTGGTGCACACTATTCTCGATTTCGGTGGACAATCGGGCGCCTGTCGTTAGCTTCGGTAGGAAGTATGAAGTTTTGATCCCAGATAGAGATCAATGGTTAAGTCCAAAGAACCTTTTAACGGGATATCAGCACACTTTCTACACCGACGGATCCAAAACCAGTGATAGAAGCGGATCTGGATGGTACTTAGACGAAGACACTAAGTAGTCGAAGTTAGTCGGTCAATGTAAGACAAAACTAAACAGTTTTGCAAAACACAACAAAGTTAGTCTTATTTGGGTGCCTGGACATCAGTTAGCTGATATGTTGGCAAATGAAGGCTTAGCAAGTATGCCACTAGGCCCTGAACCCTTTCTAGGTGTCAATTCCGCATCGATTAAACTATGGATTGACGACTTCATGAGGTCTACCTATAGAGGGCGTTGGTCTGAGTTGAACTCGTGCAGAGTAGCTAAGTGTTTTGTGAAAGAACCAAACAGGAAAACAGCGACCTTTCTCCTAAAACTCAGCAGAAAGGATCTGTAATCACAAGGTACAACGTCTGTGGTCAGCATATGGCTACCATGGGGGTCGTAGACAGCCCGATTTCCCTATCCTGTCTAAAAAATGACGACACTGCAGAGCATTTTCTCTGTAGCTGTCTTGTATTTTCCAAAATCAGACTTATCATATTGGGTTGCGATGTACTGAGTATGGATAAAGTTCATACTCTTCCCCTTCCGGATCTCTTAAAATTCATCAATGAATCTAAGAGATTTGTGGAAGAGTGACTTCAAACTAATTTATCCGTCTTACCACCCACTTTTTATCTTTCCCATCTCTATTCTTTCCACTGAAATCTATCCGGGTGTAGTTCAATGGTCTACTGACTGAGTGCGTGGACTTGTCCAACCCTCCACAAATCTAATCTAATCTAATACCTGCCGATTGGAATTTAAGTGCGTTCTGCCCTGTCTCTTGGATTGTGTTGGACTAATATCAACTGATGTGAAATTTCTTTGAATTCGGACAACTCGTTTTTTTTTGTAAATCTTGTATGATTGAGCGCCGAAACTTTATCCAATCGTCTCCTCCATCCCTCATATCGGCTGAGTGCAATTCTGCAAACAGTTCAATGAACTCACCAAACTCTGCGTCGAGTCAAAATAACGTGCCTATAACTCTATATAACTATAATAAACAACAACAATTTTTGTTATATACGTGCGCCCATGTGCATTACACAGTACAGACGTGTTTTTAAAACGTTCTGTAAAAAAAATGCTTATAACAGCCTATATAAAGTATTTAAAACCAAATCGCTAATTAAATCGGTCGTGTTTCACCTTAAGTGCGATTGATTTATTATCTATATTTATATTATTAACAAAATCATCTGAGTAGGAGTCAAATCAACTAAAGTAAACCAAAAGTGCAAAACGATAAGTGTTCGACGTTCGCCGCGGACGCACTGTGTTCGCTCCGCTAGCAACGGGAATAACAACGCACGCACAATTTCCCCGCTTGCAAGTTGAATTAATGCAACCGAAATTGTCACTGTCTCGCAAGTGCAGTCAGAAGGAAAATTGCAAACCAACGAAAAAACTACTGATCGAACTGTGAGTACACCAAACACACAAGGCTCTACTCAATCAAAAGAATCAGAAAATGCGTGGTCGAAGCAAAAACATATCTAAACAGATCATCAACCATAGTTCAAGCAGAAAAGCTCTCTCGCGAAAGCTCTACGAAAGCTCTAATTAATAACTGCCCAAGTGAGAGTAAAGCTAAACAGTTGATAATACAGACTGGGTTAGATCGCTACATGAGTAGTCAGTCAAAGCGTAAGCTAAGTCCGCAAAAGCAAACAGCTGATAAACAAAATGCAAAAATTATGAAAATTTATGAAGACGGCTCCCTACACCAGAACAAATTTGCTATACTAGATAACAGTGATGAAAACCCCAGGAGCAACAATACAGGCAGTAAATCTAAGCCGCCCTCAATATGCTTAAGGGAAAAAAATTCAAACATTCCTCTCAACAATTTAGCAAAGTTATTAGGTGCACACAACTTTCATGTAGTCTCTGATATGAAAGGCAAAATCCAAACTTATGAGAAAGCAAATTTTAGGAAGTTAGCAAATAATTTCTATTTGCTTAAGAAACAATTCTACCCATATCAACTTAAAAGCTGTAAGGGCCTTGTAGTAATTCTGAACGGAGTTGAACATAATGTAGATCCGTCCAAAGTAAACGTCGCGCTTGAAGAAGCGGGATTTGAAATAAACTCCATATTTAATATAAAAAACAGGAACAAAGTTCCGCATATATATATATATATATAATATATATATATGTAAGAAAGAAGATATTCCTTCTTTCGGTTGAATTTCATAACGTTTATTTATTCAGAACAATATAATTTACAAATGCAGTGTTTTTTAATTAAGAGTTATGAAAAATAAAGTATCGTTAGCGCACACGACTGATCACGACCGCTTCTTCCTCTTTAATGCCGGTTCGCCGGGGCTGCCTTTTTGATAGAGTTACCACCCTTCACACTCGGTCATCCTGATTAACATCTGACTCAGATGATTCATCTTCGTCGACTTCAAAGTGAGCCCATAGCTTTATGTTATCTACGCTGGTGGATGTAACCTGGGGACCTTTAAAGTCCGCTGCTTTTTCGACGTCGTATCTTCCGTTGCGTTTAACTCGTGTAATTTTGTACGGAGCGATGAATTTGTTGAACACTTTTTTGTTCGAAAATTGCGTGAATTTGATTGCAACTAAATCTCCGTGTTGATACCCATAACAACTTTTGCGCTTTTTGTCAAAATTTCTCTTATAAATTTCTTGTGCTCTCTGAATGTTGACACTCGCCTCTTCCCTCAACTTAGTACGTTCCTCTTGCAATGCAGTAATCAATTCTTCTTCCAACAGCTTTATAATCTCAGTAATCGATCCGGTTCTCATTCTTACTCCAAACATGGTCTCAAATGGTGTGAATTTCGTAGACGAGTGAACGTGTGCATTTATTGCTTTTTGCACCTGTGCTATATGTTTGTACCATTCGTTCGTTCGAAGATAACTTTGCTAGTATCGAGAGAATAACTCGGTTAACCCTCTCAATTTGTCCATTTCCCCTTGGAACCCCTGTTGTAATTTCAATGTGTTCAATATTGCTTGCTTTGCAAAAATCTTTAAATATATTTGCTACGAACGCCGGCCCCTTGTCGCTAACAATTAGCTGTGGATTTTCGATAGCTACAACCTATGATTCCATATGCTTAAGAACTTCATTAGCATCCGTAGACTTTGTTGGGAACAGCACACAAATTTGGAAAAACCATCAACAATAGCGAAAACATATTTATAATTTTTAGCAGTTGCATCTAAAATACCTAGATGGTCGACGTGTATAGTTTCAAGCGGAGAACCACCTTTATCAATGCAATGTAAAAATCGTCTTGTTTGCCTAACTTGTGATTATGAGTTATACAATCCACACAGTTGGCAATGTGCTCTTTAACTTTCTTTTCTAAATGTGGAATGAAAAAATCTTGACGTATGGCATGCATAGTTTTCATTGCACCCATATGCCCTACATCGTGCGCTTTTCTAATTATTTCTTTTTCCATACTTCTTGGAACTGCTAGTAAGTCTTGACCATTAATTTGTTTAAACAAGACCCCACCTTTCATTACATAATCTGCATACGGTTTTTGTTGAATCACTGAAGCAACTGCCTTAAGATGGTCATCCTCTGGTTGCGCTTTACAAATACGCGCACGTATTTCTGACGTAACTAATATAACAATGTACATGGAGAGGTGAAGAAGCGGTGCAGCATATTGAAGCGCTGTCACACGCAAATCACTATGGAACTGGAGGCGGAACAAAGAATGGCCAAGCTAAAAGACTCACGTCACAAGCCTTTGGTAGCACCGCACGGAACGCCACAACCAGCGAAAAGGCCGAGGGGTAAAGCTAGCCCAAAAGACGTTACAAATGGGTCTGACAGAACGCCCGAGGCAAAGAAAAGGAAGGCAACGACCCGAGGAAACCTACACCCACAGTCGACAACACCAAGCAAGGAGCAGGAATGGACTAAAGTTCAAAACAAAAATGATAAGAATGCACGAAATCACAAGCGAGTGGGCAAAGCAATAAGACCCAGGGCAGATGCTTTGGTGGTAGCAAAGAAAGCCGATGGGGTAACCTATGCAGACATACTGAGGAAAGTAAAATCAAATGAAGAGCTAAAACAGCTGAGTGAAGATGTCAGAACTATGCGAGCTACGCAAAAAGGTGGTTTGCTGATGGAGCTCAGGCGTAAAAAAGACGCCATTACTGCGAAGTTTCAAGCAACTATCGAAAAGATCTTAGCAAACATGGCAACGGTTAATTTACGTACGCATATGGTTATCGTGCAGTGCAGAGATCTTATCACTGACGTGAGCACGGCTGAAGATTTAATAGATGCACTGACCGAACAAGCAAAAATTAAGAGGCCGGAAATGGGCTCTATGAAAAGCCACATACACTGGTATGCATACTGCCTTCGTTTTCTTACCGGCAGAGGATACCAAAAGAGTCCTGTCACTGGGCCATAGAGTTGGTTGGATACGCTGCCGCGTGTCAGAAGTTGTAACCCCAAGAAGTTGTAAATCCCCGATGCTGGGGATATGGTCATATGACCACAACATGTAAAGAGCCGGATCGAACAAACCAATGCAGAAGATGTGGAACAACGGGGCACAAAGCCGCGAGTTGTAAGCAGGAGGAAAAATGTGCTCTCTGCGCTGGAGCGCATGCAGCAGGAAGCGCTAAATGTCCGCGGTACCAAGATGCAGCACGTCGACGAACATGAAAGTATTACAGCTTATTATTAAACATAGTAGAATCGCACAAGATTTTCTTTGGCAAACTGTCGCCAAAAAACATATTGATGTGGTATTGCTGTCTGAGCCATATAAAGCAGAAGAGTCGTACAACGGGGTAAGTGATAACCAGAAGCTGGCACTAATCTGCGTGCTTGGGAACAGAACACCGCAATGCAGAATGAGAGTTATGCGTGCAGGCTTCACATGGGTAAAGCTGCACAGCGTGTACATAGTGAGCTGTTACGCACCATCGAGATGGCCACAGGAACAATTTCCATGCATTAATGGAAATAGAGCTGAGGGGAAAACGCCCAATACTGGTCGCTGGAGATTTTAATGCTTGGTCGCTGGCATGGGTCAACAGTAAAACAAATGCGAGAGGTCCGTTATTGGAATATTTCTTCGCTTCCCTGGATCTGGTGTTATTGAATGAGTATGGAGTTCACACTTTCGAGAACCACAACGGACAGTCAGTGATTGATATCGCTTTCACAGACCGAGCTACTGCGATTAACGTCAAATGGAAACGGGAAGACAAATTATACGCGGATAGCGATCATCTCCCCATCACAATAGATATTAGCGAGACCATTCAAAAGCCAAGCTGCCACAGAGTACAAGCGGAAACATGGAAGACCAGGTCTTTCAACATTAATGGAAATAGAGCTCAGGGGAAAACGCCCAATACTGGTCGCTGGAGATTTTAATGCTTGGTCGCTGGCATGGGTCAACAGTAAAACAAATGCGAGAGGTCGGTTATTGGAATATTTCTTCGCTTCCCTGGATCTGGTGTTATTGAATGAGCATGGAGTTCACACTTTTGAGAACCACAACGGACAGTCAGTGATTGATATCGCTTTCGCAGACCGAGCTACGGCGATTAACGTCAAATGGAAACGGGAAGACAAATTATACGCGCATAGCGATCATCTCCCCATCACAATAGATATTCGCGAGTCCATTCAAAAGCCAAGCTGCCACAGATACAAGCGGAAACATGGAATACCAGGTCTTTCAACATAAAAGTCTTCAACGAAAAATGAAAAGGATTAAAAATTACCGGTGGCACGTCAGATATTATTGCCGACCAGATAGCGCGTCATATGGAAGCAGTTTGTGATGGGTCGATGCCTAGTGCAAAAAACCTGCCAACAGACAACCGGTGAATTGGTGGTCGAATGAGATAGCTGAGCTGCGCGAAACATGCAATAAAGCAAGAACACGATCTCAAAGAGCGAGGGGAAGACCACTATTCGAAGAACTACGGGCAGAATTTAGAGCACACCGACTGAAGTTAGATAAAGCTATAGAAGCAAGTAAAAAGGGATGCTTTAAAAAAATAAGACAGTCATGTCCAAAGTAAGAGGTCCCCAAGCTCTTAACCAACTTGCCCAGAACTGCTTGAAAAGGTGGTCATCTCACTCTTCCCTCCACAGCAGGAAAGCAGCAGAATTTGTACGGAAGTGGGAGAAAATGATGAGATTCATGCGGTTACGGTGCCAGAAGTATTAAGCACATTGGCGCGAATTAATGACAACAAAGCTTCTGGGCCCGATGGCATACCGAATGCGGCACTTAAAGCGGCGGTGTACTCAAATCCGACCGTGTTTGTAAACCTGTATAATTGGTGCCTGACCGAAGGTACGTTCCCAAAGAGGTGGAAAAAGCAGCGTCTAATATTATTGCTAAAACCAAGAAAGCAGCCGGATCAGCTATCGTCATACAGAGCGCTGTGTATTCTCGATGCCGTTGGGAAGGTATTCGAAAGAATATTAAGCGAAAGATTACGTGAGTATCTGGAGGGGCCAGGAGGTCTCTCAGACAATCAGTTTGGTTTTCGCTGAGCCAAATTTACTGTTGATGCAATAGGGATGGTAGTTGATTTGGCCAAAAAGGCTGTTAATAAACTCAATGGCACCGGAGCGACGAAAAAATGTGCAGTTATAACATTAGACATAAAAAACGCTTTTAATACGGCCAATTGGGCAAATATTTTGAATGCGCTCAGCAGCTTCTCGGACTATTGTTATATAGAGTAGAGTTCAGGCTTGCGGCCGAGACAATCTCGACCCCAGCAGCCCAGAATCCTCGAAAAGCGGATTGCACACGATATGAGGATCTCACTAAAGAGGAAATCCTGGATGTGCCCAAAACTCCGAGCAATAACTGCGATTGAAGAAGCCACAAACTCATTGGGGCGAACTTTGATCGAGTGTTATGATAAGGTGTGCCCAGAACATATGAGAAGAGACGCTAAGACAGTCTCTTGGTAGAACGCCGAACTCTCGAAACTCCGGAAGACTTCCAGGAAATTTCTTAACAGAGCTCTTAAAACTCAGTTGGAAGGAGATTGGACTGTCTATCGAAAGGTGAAGAAGGAATATAAAAGGAAAATAAGATCATCTAAATTGGACTCTTATAGAACCTTCTGCAGTGAACTGGAGGAACGGAAGAGTTCAGCGAGGTTATGCAAATCCCTCCAAAGAGACCGACCTAGGCTAGACTCACTGCTCAAGCCAGATGGTACTTATACGGACTCAAAATCAGAAGTGTACGATGTTATCTTTTCAACATATTTCCCTGGCTCCAGGAATGTTGTTGGTCAAAGCTCTATCGATCAATCTGATCATGTCAATATAATTACCAGCTTATTGCATCCAGGATAGTTAACGAGAAAACGATGAGGTTCGCCTTCTCATCATTCGAAAACTTCCCGATGGCAAACGCCACAATTGTGAAACATAAGCGTGCGCAAGACATCCTGTAAAGATTCTTTTCAAAGCTTTCATTAGTTGTTCTCCGTCCCGCTTGACCATGATTGGTAATGGCCAGGACTGTCAAAAGGACTGCTTACCATGGATAGAGAAAGCGATGTAGAAGTCAGAGTTGCTCACAAGGCGGTGTGCTCTCTCCCCTACTTTGGTGCTTCGTGGTGGACTCTCTTTTTAATGATCTGCAGGAAATTGGACACATCCAAGCCTACGCAGACGATGTGTGCGGAGTAATCTCAGGACGATCACATGAAGTTATATGCAATAAAATGCAGGTGGGTCTAAATAAGATTGAGTATTGGTGTGAATTGGTGGTCTCTCGGTGAATCCTACAAAAGGTACCTTAGTGGAAGGCCTGTTACTAACCACATAGAAAGGGATAACACTGCAACTGTCTTCTGAGGTTAAATATTTAGGAGTAATCCTTGATATTAAGCTTACCTGGGAGAAGCATGTCGAGCAGAAGGTCTCTCGAACACTAAAAGCCGTCTGGCAGTGTAAGAGAAACTTTGGCAAGACATGGGCACTATCACCAGTTGTCGGAGTGGTGCACACTATTCTCGATTTCGGTGGACAATCGGGCGCCTGTCGTTAGCTTCGGTAGGAAGTATGAAGTTTTGATCCCAGATAGAGATCAATGGTTAAGTCCAAAGAACCTTTTAACGGGATATCAGCACACTTTCTACACCGACGGATCCAAAACCAGTGATAGAAGCGGATCTGGATGGTACTTAGACGAAGACACTAAGTAGTCGAAGTTAGTCGGTCAATGTAAGACAAAACTAAACAGTTTTGCAAAACACAACAAAGTTAGTCTTATTTGGGTGCCTGGACATCAGTTAGCTGATATGTTGGCAAATGAAGGCTTAGCAAGTATGCCACTAGGCCCTGAACCCTTTCTAGGTGTCAATTCCGCATCGATTAAACTATGGATTGACGACTTCATGAGGTCTACCTATAGAGGGCGTTGGTCTGAGTTGAACTCGTGCAGAGTAGCTAAGTGTTTTGTGAAAGAACCAAACAGGAAAACAGCGACCTTTCTCCTAAAACTCAGCAGAAAGGATCTGTAATCACAAGGTACAACGTCTGTGGTCAGCATATGGCTACCATGGGGGTCGTAGACAGCCCGATTTCCATATCCTGTCTAAAAAATGACGACACTGCAGAGCATTTTCTCTGTAGCTGTCTTGTATTTTCCAAAATCAGACTTATCATATTGGGTTGCGATGTACTGAGTATGGATAAAGTTCATACTCTTCCCCTTCCGGATCTCTTAAAATTCATCAATGAATCTAAGAGATTTGTGGAAGAGTGACTTCAAACTAATTTATCCGTCTTACCACCCACTTTTTATCTTTCCCATCTCTATTCTTTCCACTGAAATCTATCCGGGTGTAGTTCAATGGTCTACTGACTGAGTGCGTGGACTTGTCCAACCCTCCACAAATCTAATCTAATCTAATACCTGCCGATTGGAATTTAAGTGCGTTCTGCCCTGTCTCTTGGATTGTGTTGGACTAATATCAACTGATGTGAAATTTCTTTGAATTCGGACAACTCGTTTTTTTTTGTAAATCTTGTATGATTGAGCGCCGAAACTTTATCCAATCGTCTCCTCCATCCCTCATATCGGCTGAGTGCAATTCTGCAAACAGTTCAATGAACTCACCAAACTCTGCGTCGAGTCAAAATAACGTGCCTATAACTCTATATAACTATAATAAACAACAACAATTTTTGTTATATACGTGCGCCCATGTGCATTACACAGTACAGACGTGTTTTTAAAACGTTCTGTAAAAAAAATGCTTATAACAGCCTATATAAAGTATTTAAAACCAAATCGCTAATTAAATCGGTCGTGTTTCACCTTAAGTGCGATTGATTTATTATCTATATTTATATTATTAACAAAATCATCTGAGTAGGAGTCAAATCAACTAAAGTAAACCAAAAGTGCAAAACGATAAGTGTTCGACGTTCGCCGCGGACGCACTGTGTTCGCTCCGCTAGCAACGGGAATAACAACGCACGCACAATTTCCCCGCTTGCAAGTTGAATTAATGCAACCGAAATTGTCACTGTCTCGCAAGTGCAGTCAGAAGGAAAATTGCAAACCAACGAAAAAACTACTGATCGAACTGTGAGTACACCAAACACACAAGGCTCTACTCAATCAAAAGAATCAGAAAATGCGTGGTCGAAGCAAAAACATATCTAAACAGATCATCAACCATAGTTCAAGCAGAAAAGCTCTCTCGCGAAAGCTCTACGAAAGCTCTAATTAATAACTGCCCAAGTGAGAGTAAAGCTAAACAGTTGATAATACAGACTGGGTTAGATCGCTACATGAGTAGTCAGTCAAAGCGTAAGCTAAGTCCGCAAAAGCAAACAGCTGATAAACAAAATGCAAAAATTATGAAAATTTATGAAGACGGCTCCCTACACCAGAACAAATTTGCTATACTAGATAACAGTGATGAAAACCCCAGGAGCAACAATACAGGCAGTAAATCTAAGCCGCCCTCAATATGCTTAAGGGAAAAAAATTCAAACATTCCTCTCAACAATTTAGCAAAGTTATTAGGTGCACACAACTTTCATGTAGTCTCTGATATGAAAGGCAAAATCCAAACTTATGAGAAAGCAAATTTTAGGAAGTTAGCAAATAATTTCTATTTGCTTAAGAAACAATTCTACCCATATCAACTTAAAAGCTGTAAGGGCCTTGTAGTAATTCTGAACGGAGTTGAACATAATGTAGATCCGTCCAAAGTAAACGTCGCGCTTGAAGAAGCGGGATTTGAAATAAACTCCATATTTAATATAAAAAACAGGAACAAAGTTCCGCATATATATATATATATATAATATATATATATGTAAGAAAGAAGATATTCCTTCTTTCGGTTGAATTTCATAACGTTTATTTATTCAGAACAATATAATTTACAAATGCAGTGTTTTTTAATTAAGAGTTATGAAAAATAAAGTATCGTTAGCGCACACGACTGATCACGACCGCTTCTTCCTCTTTAATGCCGGTTCGCCGGGGCTGCCTTTTTGATAGAGTTACCACCCTTCACACTCGGTCATCCTGATTAACATCTGACTCAGATGATTCATCTTCGTCGACTTCAAAGTGAGCCCATAGCTTTATGTTATCTACGCTGGTGGATGTAACCTGGGGACCTTTAAAGTCCGCTGCTTTTTCGACGTCGTATCTTCCGTTGCGTTTAACTCGTGTAATTTTGTACGGAGCGATGAATTTGTTGAACACTTTTTTGTTCGAAAATTGCGTGAATTTGATTGCAACTAAATCTCCGTGTTGATACCCATAACAACTTTTGCGCTTTTTGTCAAAATTTCTCTTATAAATTTCTTGTGCTCTCTGAATGTTGACACTCGCCTCTTCCCTCAACTTAGTACGTTCCTCTTGCAATGCAGTAATCAATTCTTCTTCCAACAGCTTTATAATCTCAGTAATCGATCCGGTTCTCATTCTTACTCCAAACATGGTCTCAAATGGTGTGAATTTCGTAGACGAGTGAACGTGTGCATTTATTGCTTTTTGCACCTGTGCTATATGTTTGTACCATTCGTTCGTTCGAAGATAACTTTGCTAGTATCGAGAGAATAACTCGGTTAACCCTCTCAATTTGTCCATTTCCCCTTGGAACCCCTGTTGTAATTTCAATGTGTTCAATATTGCTTGCTTTGCAAAAATCTTTAAATATATTTGCTACGAACGCCGGCCCCTTGTCGCTAACAATTAGCTGTGGATTTTCGATAGCTACAACCTATGATTCCATATGCTTAAGAACTTCATTAGCATCCGTAGACTTTGTTGGGAACAGCACACAAATTTGGAAAAACCATCAACAATAGCGAAAACATATTTATAATTTTTAGCAGTTGCATCTAAAATACCTAGATGGTCGACGTGTATAGTTTCAAGCGGAGAACCACCTTTATCAATGCAATGTAAAAATCGTCTTGTTTGCCTAACTTGTGATTATGAGTTATACAATCCACACAGTTGGCAATGTGCTCTTTAACTTTCTTTTCTAAATGTGGAATGAAAAAATCTTGACGTATGGCATGCATAGTTTTCATTGCACCCATATGCCCTACATCGTGCGCTTTTCTAATTATTTCTTTTTCCATACTTCTTGGAACTGCTAGTAAGTCTTGACCATTAATTTGTTTAAACAAGACCCCACCTTTCATTACATAATCTGCATACGGTTTTTGTTGAATCACTGAAGCAACTGCCTTAAGATGGTCATCCTCTGGTTGCGCTTTACAAATACGCGCACGTATTTCTGACGTAACTAATATAACAATGTACATGGAGAGGTGAAGAAGCGGTGCAGCATATTGAAGCGCTGTCACACGCAAATCACTATGGAACTGGAGGCGGAACAAAGAATGGCCAAGCTAAAAGACTCACGTCACAAGCCTTTGGTAGCACCGCACGGAACGCCACAACCAGCGAAAAGGCCGAGGGGTAAAGCTAGCCCAAAAGACGTTACAAATGGGTCTGACAGAACGCCCGAGGCAAAGAAAAGGAAGGCAACGACCCGAGGAAACCTACACCCACAGTCGACAACACCAAGCAAGGAGCAGGAATGGACTAAAGTTCAAAACAAAAATGATAAGAATGCACGAAATCACAAGCGAGTGGGCAAAGCAATAAGACCCAGGGCAGATGCTTTGGTGGTAGCAAAGAAAGCCGATGGGGTAACCTATGCAGACATACTGAGGAAAGTAAAATCAAATGAAGAGCTAAAACAGCTGAGTGAAGATGTCAGAACTATGCGAGCTACGCAAAAAGGTGGTTTGCTGATGGAGCTCAGGCGTAAAAAAGACGCCATTACTGCGAAGTTTCAAGCAACTATCGAAAAGATCTTAGCAAACATGGCAACGGTTAATTTACGTACGCATATGGTTATCGTGCAGTGCAGAGATCTTATCACTGACGTGAGCACGGCTGAAGATTTAATAGATGCACTGACCGAACAAGCAAAAATTAAGAGGCCGGAAATGGGCTCTATGAAAAGCCACATACACTGGTATGCATACTGCCTTCGTTTTCTTACCGGCAGAGGATACCAAAAGAGTCCTGTCACTGGGCCATAGAGTTGGTTGGATACGCTGCCGCGTGTCAGAAGTTGTAACCCCAAGAAGTTGTAAATCCCCGATGCTGGGGATATGGTCATATGACCACAACATGTAAAGAGCCGGATCGAACAAACCAATGCAGAAGATGTGGAACAACGGGGCACAAAGCCGCGAGTTGTAAGCAGGAGGAAAAATGTGCTCTCTGCGCTGGAGCGCATGCAGCAGGAAGCGCTAAATGTCCGCGGTACCAAGATGCAGCACGTCGACGAACATGAAAGTATTACAGCTTATTATTAAACATAGTAGAATCGCACAAGATTTTCTTTGGCAAACTGTCGCCAAAAAACATATTGATGTGGTATTGCTGTCTGAGCCATATAAAGCAGAAGAGTCGTACAACGGGGTAAGTGATAACCAGAAGCTGGCACTAATCTGCGTGCTTGGGAACAGAACACCGCAATGCAGAATGAGAGTTATGCGTGCAGGCTTCACATGGGTAAAGCTGCACAGCGTGTACATAGTGAGCTGTTACGCACCATCGAGATGGCCACAGGAACAATTTCCATGCATTAATGGAAATAGAGCTGAGGGGAAAACGCCCAATACTGGTCGCTGGAGATTTTAATGCTTGGTCGCTGGCATGGGTCAACAGTAAAACAAATGCGAGAGGTCCGTTATTGGAATATTTCTTCGCTTCCCTGGATCTGGTGTTATTGAATGAGTATGGAGTTCACACTTTCGAGAACCACAACGGACAGTCAGTGATTGATATCGCTTTCACAGACCGAGCTACTGCGATTAACGTCAAATGGAAACGGGAAGACAAATTATACGCGGATAGCGATCATCTCCCCATCACAATAGATATTAGCGAGACCATTCAAAAGCCAAGCTGCCACAGAGTACAAGCGGAAACATGGAAGACCAGGTCTTTCAACATTAATGGAAATAGAGCTCAGGGGAAAACGCCCAATACTGGTCGCTGGAGATTTTAATGCTTGGTCGCTGGCATGGGTCAACAGTAAAACAAATGCGAGAGGTCGGTTATTGGAATATTTCTTCGCTTCCCTGGATCTGGTGTTATTGAATGAGCATGGAGTTCACACTTTTGAGAACCACAACGGACAGTCAGTGATTGATATCGCTTTCGCAGACCGAGCTACGGCGATTAACGTCAAATGGAAACGGGAAGACAAATTATACGCGCATAGCGATCATCTCCCCATCACAATAGATATTCGCGAGTCCATTCAAAAGCCAAGCTGCCACAGATACAAGCGGAAACATGGAATACCAGGTCTTTCAACATAAAAGTCTTCAACGAAAAATGAAAAATTACCGGTGGCACGTCAGATATTATTGCCGACCAGATAGCGCGTCATATGGAAGCAGTTTGTGATGGGTCGATGCCTAGTGCAAAAAACCTGCCAACAGACAACCGGTGAATTGGTGGTCGAATGAGATAGCTGAGCTGCGCGAAACATGCAATAAAGCAAGAACACGATCTCAAAGAGCGAGGGGAAGACCACTATTCGAAGAACTACGGGCAGAATTTAGAGCACACCGACTGAAGTTAGATAAAGCTATAGAAGCAAGTAAAAAGGGATGCTTTAAAAAAATAAGACAGTCATGTCCAAAGTAAGAGGTCCCCAAGCTCTTAACCAACTTGCCCAGAACTGCTTGAAAAGGTGGTCATCTCACTCTTCCCTCCACAGCAGGAAAGCAGCAGAATTTGTACGGAAGTGGGAGAAAATGATGAGATTCATGCGGTTACGGTGCCAGAAGTATTAAGCACATTGGCGCGAATTAATGACAACAAAGCTTCTGGGCCCGATGGCATACCGAATGCGGCACTTAAAGCGGCGGTGTACTCAAATCCGACCGTGTTTGTAAACCTGTATAATTGGTGCCTGACCGAAGGTACGTTCCCAAAGAGGTGGAAAAAGCAGCGTCTAATATTATTGCTAAAACCAAGAAAGCAGCCGGATCAGCTATCGTCATACAGAGCGCTGTGTATTCTCGATGCCGTTGGGAAGGTATTCGAAAGAATATTAAGCGAAAGATTACGTGAGTATCTGGAGGGGCCAGGAGGTCTCTCAGACAATCAGTTTGGTTTTCGCTGAGCCAAATTTACTGTTGATGCAATAGGGATGGTAGTTGATTTGGCCAAAAAGGCTGTTAATAAACTCAATGGCACCGGAGCGACGAAAAAATGTGCAGTTATAACATTAGACATAAAAAACGCTTTTAATACGGCCAATTGGGCAAATATTTTGAATGCGCTCAGCAGCTTCTCGGACTATTGTTATATAGAGTAGAGTTCAGGCTTGCGGCCGAGACAATCTCGACCCCAGCAGCCCAGAATCCTCGAAAAGCGGATTGCACACGATATGAGGATCTCACTAAAGAGGAAATCCTGGATGTGCCCAAAACTCCGAGCAATAACTGCGATTGAAGAAGCCACAAACTCATTGGGGCGAACTTTGATCGAGTGTTATGATAAGGTGTGCCCAGAACATATGAGAAGAGACGCTAAGACAGTCTCTTGGTAGAACGCCGAACTCTCGAAACTCCGGAAGACTTCCAGGAAATTTCTTAACAGAGCTCTTAAAACTCAGTTGGAAGGAGATTGGACTGTCTATCGAAAGGTGAAGAAGGAATATAAAAGGAAAATAAGATCATCTAAATTGGACTCTTATAGAACCTTCTGCAGTGAACTGGAGGAACGGAAGAGTTCAGCGAGGTTATGCAAATCCCTCCAAAGAGACCGACCTAGGCTAGACTCACTGCTCAAGCCAGATGGTACTTATACGGACTCAAAATCAGAAGTGTACGATGTTATCTTTTCAACATATTTCCCTGGCTCCAGGAATGTTGTTGGTCAAAGCTCTATCGATCAATCTGATCATGTCAATATAATTACCAGCATACCTGATGGGCTTATTGCATCCAGGATAGTTAACGAGAAAACGATGAGGTTCGCCTTCTCATCATTCGAAAACTTCCCGATGGCAAACGCCACAATTGTGAAACATAAGCGTGCGCAAGACATCCTGTAAAGATTCTTTTCAAAGCTTTCATTAGTTGTTCTCCGTCCCGCTTGACCATGATTGGTAATGGCCAGGACTGTCAAAAGGACTGCTTACCATGGATAGAGAAAGCGATGTAGAAGTCAGAGTTGCTCACAAGGCGGTGTGCTCTCTCCCCTACTTTGGTGCTTCGTGGTGGACTCTCTTTTTAATGATCTGCAGGAAATTGGACACATCCAAGCCTACGCAGACGATGTGTGCGGAGTAATCTCAGGACGATCACATGAAGTTATATGCAATAAAATGCAGGTGGGTCTAAATAAGATTGAGTATTGGTGTGAATTGGTGGTCTCTCGGTGAATCCTACAAAAGGTACCTTAGTGGAAGGCCTGTTACTAACCACATAGAAAGGGATAACACTGCAACTGTCTTCTGAGGTTAAATATTTAGGAGTAATCCTTGATATTAAGCTTACCTGGGAGAAGCATGTCGAGCAGAAGGTCTCTCGAACACTAAAAGCCGTCTGGCAGTGTAAGAGAAACTTTGGCAAGACATGGGCACTATCAGATATACCACCAGTTGTCGGAGTGGTGCACACTATTCTCGATTTCGGTGGACAATCGGGCGCCTGTCGTTAGCTTCGGTAGGAAGTATGAAGTTTTGATCCCAGATAGAGATCAATGGTTAAGTCCAAAGAACCTTTTAACGGGATATCAGCACACTTTCTACACCGACGGATCCAAAACCAGTGATAGAAGCGGATCTGGATGGTACTTAGACGAAGACACTAAGTAGTCGAAGTTAGTCGGTCAATGTAAGACAAAACTAAACAGTTTTGCAAAACACAACAAAGTTAGTCTTATTTGGGTGCCTGGACATCAGTTAGCTGATATGTTGGCAAATGAAGGCTTAGCAAGTATGCCACTAGGCCCTGAACCCTTTCTAGGTGTCAATTCCGCATCGATTAAACTATGGATTGACGACTTCATGAGGTCTACCTATAGAGGGCGTTGGTCTGAGTTGAACTCGTGCAGAGTAGCTAAGTGTTTTGTGAAAGAACCAAACAGGAAAACAGCGACCTTTCTCCTAAAACTCAGCAGAAAGGATCTGTAATCACAAGGTACAACGTCTGTGGTCAGCATATGGCTACCATGGGGGTCGTAGACAGCCCGATTTCCATATCCTGTCTAAAAAATGACGACACTGCAGAGCATTTTCTCTGTAGCTGTCTTGTATTTTCCAAAATCAGACTTATCATATTGGGTTGCGATGTACTGAGTATGGATAAAGTTCATACTCTTCCCCTTCCGGATCTCTTAAAATTCATCAATGAATCTAAGAGATTTGTGGAAGAGTGACTTCAAACTAATTTATCCGTCTTACCACCCACTTTTTATCTTTCCCATCTCTATTCTTTCCACTGAAATCTATCCGGGTGTAGTTCAATGGTCTACTGACTGAGTGCGTGGACTTGTCCAACCCTCCACAAATCTAATCTAATCTAATACCTGCCGATTGGAATTTAAGTGCGTTCTGCCCTGTCTCTTGGATTGTGTTGGACTAATATCAACTGATGTGAAATTTCTTTGAATTCGGACAACTCGTTTTTTTTTGTAAATCTTGTATGATTGAGCGCCGAAACTTTATCCAATCGTCTCCTCCATCCCTCATATCGGCTGAGTGCAATTCTGCAAACAGTTCAATGAACTCACCAAACTCTGCGTCGAGTCAAAATAACGTGCCTATAACTCTATATAACTATAATAAACAACAACAATTTTTGTTATATACGTGCGCCCATGTGCATTACACAGTACAGACGTGTTTTTAAAACGTTCTGTAAAAAAAATGCTTATAACAGCCTATATAAAGTATTTAAAACCAAATCGCTAATTAAATCGGTCGTGTTTCACCTTAAGTGCGATTGATTTATTATCTATATTTATATTATTAACAAAATCATCTGAGTAGGAGTCAAATCAACTAAAGTAAACCAAAAGTGCAAAACGATAAGTGTTCGACGTTCGCCGCGGACGCACTGTGTTCGCTCCGCTAGCAACGGGAATAACAACGCACGCACAATTTCCCCGCTTGCAAGTTGAATTAATGCAACCGAAATTGTCACTGTCTCGCAAGTGCAGTCAGAAGGAAAATTGCAAACCAACGAAAAAACTACTGATCGAACTGTGAGTACACCAAACACACAAGGCTCTACTCAATCAAAAGAATCAGAAAATGCGTGGTCGAACCAAAAACATATCTAAACAGATCATCAACCATAGTTCAAGCAGAAAAGCTCTCTCGCGAAAGCTCTACGAAAGCTCTAATTAATAACTGCCCAAGTGAGAGTAAAGCTAAACAGTTGATAATACAGACTGGGTTAGATCGCTACATGAGTAGTCAGTCAAAGCGTAAGCTAAGTCCGCAAAAGCAAACAGCTGATAAACAAAATGCAAAAATTATGAAAATTTATGAAGACGGCTCCCTACACCAGAACAAATTTGCTATACTAGATAACAGTGATGAAAACCCCAGGAGCAACAATACAGGCAGTAAATCTAAGCCGCCCTCAATATGCTTAAGGGAAAAAAATTCAAACATTCCTCTCAACAATTTAGCAAAGTTATTAGGTGCACACAACTTTCATGTAGTCTCTGATATGAAAGGCAAAATCCAAACTTATGAGAAAGCAAATTTTAGGAAGTTAGCAAATAATTTCTATTTGCTTAAGAAACAATTCTACCCATATCAACTTAAAAGCTGTAAGGGCCTTGTAGTAATTCTGAACGGAGTTGAACATAATGTAGATCCGTCCAAAGTAAACGTCGCGCTTGAAGAAGCGGGATTTGAAATAAACTCCATATTTAATATAAAAAACAGGAACAAAGTTCCGCATATATATATATATATATAATATATATATATGTAAGAAAGAAGATATTCCTTCTTTCGGTTGAATTTCATAACGTTTATTTATTCAGAACAATATAATTTACAAATGCAGTGTTTTTTAATTAAGAGTTATGAAAAATAAAGTATCGTTAGCGCACACGACTGATCACGACCGCTTCTTCCTCTTTAATGCCGGTTCGCCGGGGCTGCCTTTTTGATAGAGTTACCACCCTTCACACTCGGTCATCCTGATTAACATCTGACTCAGATGATTCATCTTCGTCGACTTCAAAGTGAGCCCATAGCTTTATGTTATCTACGCTGGTGGATGTAACCTGGGGACCTTTAAAGTCCGCTGCTTTTTCGACGTCGTATCTTCCGTTGCGTTTAACTCGTGTAATTTTGTACGGAGCGATGAATTTGTTGAACACTTTTTTGTTCGAAAATTGCGTGAATTTGATTGCAACTAAATCTCCGTGTTGATACCCATAACAACTTTTGCGTTTTTTGTCAAAATTTCTCTTATAAATTTCTTGTGCTCTCTGAATGTTGACACTCGCCTCTTCCCTCAACTTAGTACGTTCCTCTTGCAATGCAGTAATCAATTCTTCTTCCAACAGCTTTATAATCTCAGTAATCGATCCGGTTCTCATTCTTACTCCAAACATGGTCTCAAATGGTGTGAATTTCGTAGACGAGTGAACGTGTGCATTTATTGCTTTTTGCACCTGTGCTATATGTTTGTACCATTCGTTCGTTCGAAGATAACTTTGCTAGTATCGAGAGAATAACTCGGTTAACCCTCTCAATTTGTCCATTTCCCCTTGGAACCCCTGTTGTAATTTCAATGTGTTCAATATTGCTTGCTTTGCAAAAATCTTTAAATATATTTGCTACGAACGCCGGCCCCTTGTCGCTAACAATTAGCTGTGGATTTTCGATAGCTACAACCCATGATTCCATATGCTTAAGAACTTCATTAGCATCCGTAGACTTTGTTGGGAACAGCACACAAATTTGGAAAAACCATCAACAATAGCGAAAACATATTTATAATTTTTAGCAGTTGCATCTAAAATACCTAGATGGTCGACGTGTATAGTTTCAAGCGGAGAACCACCTTTATCAATGCAATGTAAAAATCGTCTTGTTTGCCTAACTTGTGATTATGAGTTATACAATCAACACAGTTGGCAATGTGCTCTTTAACTTTCTTTTCTAAATGTGGAATGAAAAAATCTTGACGTATGGCATGCATTTCATTGCACCCATATGCCCTACATCGTGCGCTTTTCTAATTATTTCTTTTTCCATACTTCTTGGAACTGCTAGTAAGTCTTGACCATTAATTTGTTTAAACAAGACCCCACCTTTCATTACATAATCTGCATACGGTTTTTGTTGAAGCACTGAAGCAACTGCCTGAAGATGGTCATCCTCTGGTTGCGCTTTACAAATACGCGCACGTATTTCTGACGTAACTAATATGACTGGAAAACGACTCAACCCATCTACATGCTTCATTCTATCGCCTGCACGATGCTCGATGTTGAAAACAAAATCCTGCAAATACATAAGCCATTGAACGACTTCACGTGGAATTTCTTTTTTGGATGCTGTTTGTTTAAAAGCGGCACTGTCGGTAATTAAATCAAATTCAAGGCCCATCAAATAGTGTCGTAGTCTTTTCGTGGCTAAATATGCTGCTTTTACGTCTAAAAAATAACTATGGAGCTTTTCCTCTTGAGGTGATGTCTTTCGACTCCAGAAAAACACTGGATGCCACTTACCATCATGTTGTTGCATTAACGTTGCGCCAAATCCAAACTTAGATGCGTCTACATGCAGTTGGGTTCTTGCATTTTGCTTGTATATTTTCAAAAGAGGCCATTTGGTTAATGATGCTTTCAATTCTTTAATTGCTTGCTGATGTTCAACGTCAATTTTAAATTCGACATCTTTTTTCAATAACTGTGTCAAAGGCTTAGCAATTGTAGCATACCCCTGAATAAATTTTCTAAAATAACCCATAATGCCTAGAAAAGCTTGCACCCCCTTTATGTTTTTAGGCACTGGAAAATTTTTGACAGCTTTGATTTTATCTGCTCCAGGCCAGATATTGCCATTTTCCACTTCATGGCCCAGAAAAATTTGCATTTTGACCATTTAATTTCAAGACCATAATTTTCAGCTTTCTGCAACACCTTTTTTACGTTCTTTAAACATTCGTCTGCTGTCCGTCCGAAAACCACAATATCGTCCACATATATTTCCATAGTGCCTTCGTTTATCAACTGTTGAAAAATTTATGTTACATACCTCACAAAAATCGCTGGTGAGTTACAAAAACCAAATGGAGCTTTGTTAAACTCATATAAACCCTCCTTGGTTACAAACGCAGCATATTTACGGCTACTTTCTTCCACGGGAACGTGAAAAAAATCCATTCTTAAGATCCATCACCGAAAAAAACTTGGCTGCCTGCATTTTTTCCAAAACTTCATCGATTATTGGTACCGGAAAACGATCTTTTAGCACGGCCGCATTCAGTTTGCGATAATCGATGCACATTCGGTAACTTCCATCTCTTTTCTTTGCCCAGACTACTTCACTTGCAACGTTTGAAGAAGATTCGCGGATCACGCCCTGCTGCAACCACTCATCCAACTGCCTTTTTACAACAGCTCGTTCCATAGCCGACAATCGAGTTGGATTTTCATTAAAAGCGATGTGTTCTTCTTTCGGAATTACTTTCAGCTGGATAGGATGCTGAGTCGTCGTCTTCGTAGGTTTGTAGCTTTGAATCAATTTATTAATTTCTTGTTTATACTGTGGCATAACATCTATATCAACTTCACCTTCAACGACGTTGTATAAACAATTGTATTTCTCTTCAGCCTTGGTGAAAAAATAGCCATTCGCATTAAATTCTAATTGAAATTTCTGAATAAAGTCGTAACCAATAATAACCTCAAAACTTATGTCTGCATCTGATACCACGAGTAAAGTGTGCTCTGTCTGCACGTCGTCAACTTTGACATCTGTTATAAGTGCGCCTTTTACTCTTGACAAAGTGTTGCCCAAACCAAATAATTTCGCTGCACTCTTCTGAAGAGCAATGTTACTGAAATAATATTTGTAGAAACATTCTCGCATGAGAGAAACGTCTGCTCCAGTGTCAATTAAACAAGTCGCGGCTTTGTTTCCTATCAGCATCTGCTTACTTCGTTTATTGTCTCCAACTATGCTCATCACTTAATTCTGCTTTGCACAATTTTTCACAATATGTCCACTTCCATTACATTTGAAGCATTTTGTTTCTGCTTTGCATTCTGCTCGTGCTTGCGCAGTCGAACCGCAGTTGAAACAATGTTGCCTACGCGTGTCGTAATTGATGTCGTTCTGCTTCTGCGTATTCCTCTCGTTCTGCTTCTTCATCTGAGTAGTGCTGCTCTGGTTTGGGGTCATCTGTTGTATTAAATCGTACCGCTCCCTAAATTCTTTGTACGTAGTTACGCCAAGAATGATAGAAAGAAGATTGCGCCCATCAGAGCGTACTTGACGTCACGTTTGCTGAGTTGTGCAGTATTGCCAACCATTTGCTCTTCGCAATAAATTTAGTGCTTTGTCTTACCGAAAATGCGAAAATTTTGAAGTTTCGTATTTGTTTCTTTTTTTTTAATTTAAAGCTACCAAAATTTTAGGTTAAAAAAAACTGTAAATTATACAAAAGAAGTTTAAAAAAGGCCACTCTGAGAAGATTTTAGTGCTAATGAAAATTTTTTTACTCTTATAAAATTTGATAATTTGAAAGTGCAAATTAATTTTTGGCTCCATTTAAGGTTATGCAAAAATATTAAATGTCCCTCTCTCAACTCTTCTTAAGATTGAAAACCTTTTTACACATTTTAAAAAGCCTTTGAATTTATTGAATGCGAATTAAAACCATAGAGGTGTAATCGTTTCTTCCGGTCATTAATCCTTAGTGAGACATTAAGAGTTGTATTCATTGTAAAAATAAACAACAAAATATCAGAAAATACTAAAGAAACCATACTGACATTTTTACAAAACGAGTACCTTATCTAGTTACATAACTTCAAATATAGCAAAAAAGTCGTTCCCTTAACAAAAGAGACTCGCTTAACAAAAAAAAAAACTCATAAATTAAATTGTACATAAGCATAACACATTTATTTAAAAAAAACGCACATTTTGTCACGCATACAAAGTTTTACAAAATTATAAACATGACATTTTAATTAGAAAAGCTAGAAAAATGTCATGAAGAAAGAACTAAAACTCCGAGGCAAAAAATAATAAAAATAACAAAAAAAAAATGCTAAATCAAGTTACGAAAATGGTAATTTGGCCATACTGGAGCTAAAATCACGTAACTAGTTGTCAAATTCGCTGAGCGCAAAGTAACGGGACCACGATAGGCGCCACCTCATTATTCTTTCCATCATGTAGTTGCGCTGTACAAAGGGTATTTTAAATCGTCGCGCATTCTCAATCCATTGACGATGTAGCGAATCACTGCTTGCTCTTCAATTGAACCTAAGGCTGCCAGCTTTCACATTTCAAGTACATATTGGTGAAAATTTTCGTCATCTCTTTTACGCCTTTTAGTAAGCTTCTGATGAATGTCAATGCTGCTGAGTTGCTCGTCGAATTCTTCCACTAACGCTTTGCATAGATTTTCGTAGTTTGCCACGCTTATTGTTTCAAGGAATAATTTTGCCGTCCCTGTCATTTTATTTCTTGCGTTTAGGTATTTTTGCTTGTCGGTCAATTCGTATGCGTCCGCGTTCTCGTTAAAGTTTCTTAGCCAATTTCTGATAGGAATTGAAATACCATCATACTCTGGCACTATTTTGGCAAAACTTTCAATTGAAACACTCTTATTGGAATCAATGTATTTTAGCAATTCACGAAGTTCAAGCGATAAATAGTTCAACGCGCCGCCGTTTGCACTCGTTTGGTTTTTTCCTTCGCGTATGCCTGCTGCACTTTCTGGCCATTGCACTTCCTCAACTTCCATATATTGGGCTACTTGTTCTGCCTCTTTTTTCTTTTTTTCTGATTTGGACATTTTTATTGTTCAACTTTTGTCTTTAACTTTGGGATCGACTTTCAACTGCTAAATTTCACTTACAACTGTCTGATTTTTTCCTTTCAACTTATACAATTTTCTGTTTTTCAACTGTTCAACTTTTTTCTAACTGTTCAACTTTTCTTCATCACATTTTCATATAAATATTATAATGTCTCGGCTATTCCACTTTCTTTACATCACGCACGTGATTTCTTACATTGATAATAAGTTCGGCGGTTGAGCCCCCATGTAAGAAAGAAGATATTTCTTCTTTCGGTTGAGTTTCATAACGTTTATTTATTCAGAACAATATATTTTACAAAAGCAGTGTTTTTTAATTAAGAGTTATGAAAAATAAAGTATCGTTAGCGCACACGACTGATCACGACCGCTTCTTCCTCTTTAATGCCGGTTCGCCGGGGCTGCCTTTTGGATAGAGTTACCACCCTTCACATATATATATATATATATATATATATATATATAATTGGTGCTTACACCCGTTTGGGTATTTGGCCGAGCTCCTCCTCCTAGGTTTTCCATTGTCTGTCGAGGGGGACCGCTATTAGAATTCCGCTTTAGACCGCTATTTCTGAATTCCGAATGGTAGTCACGCACCAACCCGCTCGGCTACGGTGGCCACGTTATCTACTGCATCGTAAAATTACAAACTGCCAGGAGTTTGGATACACTCGTAGCTACTGTACTTTACCGAGCATTTGTGTGATATGCGGTGACTTACATTCCACATCCATGTGTAGCAAACCAAAACCAGATGCAAGTGTTAAAAAAATGTAGTAATTGTTGTGAAAACCACACTGGTAATTATAGGAGGAGTCCTTTACTTTTGTCGATAAAACAAAAATAATTGCTGTCAAATAGAAGACCTGTCCCTTCTACATCGGTAACAAATGTAAACTCTTTTAGTCATCAACCATCAATAACACAACCACAAATCCAATTATATGCAAACGTCTTAAAGGCCAGCCCAGATGTGGAAACAAGTAACATGAAAAATGGCGGTATAGAGACTATGCTTTAAACACTCGTGCAAACTCTCAAGCAATTTATGGTTGGACTGCAAAGCATGGCACAGAATTTGGTTAAAAATCAAACCATTTTAATGCAAACTCTTTTAAATAAACCATAATGCACAAAAGCAAAATGTGTCATTGGAACACTAACGGTCTCGCTAAGCATAAGCTCGCAGTCTATAATTTTCTATTATCAAACAACATTGACATTATGCTTACATCCGAAATTCAACTTACAGAGTAAACATTATTTTAGAATTCGGGAATATTTTTTCTATGATACCAAACATCCTAGAAATACTGGTCGTAGTGGCACAGCAATCTTAATAACATACCTCTAAAACACTTTATATTAGAAGGTTTTAGAAAAGAATATATTCAGTCCACTATTATTCAACTGGAAGAATTTTCTGATATGATAACTATCGGCGCTGTGTACTGCCCACCTTCTCACATTATAACCGAGCAATAGCTCAAGGTTTTTTTGCCAAATTCGGGCCAAAGTTTGTAGCTGCAGATGACTTCAATGCTAAATACCACTACTGGGGTTCTAGACCAGTCAACCTAGAAGGAGAAAACTTTCTAGCCCAAGGCCATTTTAAGCCCATCTTTCGCAGCGTGCTTCTGTTGGATTTGTATACATTTTAATATAAAATGGGTTTGTGTTCATTTTCGTGAAAAATGGCACCAATCTATGGGAGCTTGTTAACATCGAGACAATTTGATTGGCTGCCGGCACATGAATGAAACAAACGAATTACAGTTGAAACATAATCTCCATGAAACACGCAGTGAAACAGTTGGCAGTTCTCTCAAACCCAAAACCCGCAAACCATGAGTTTATCTTAGGTGGGAACATATTATTAGGGCAGATAATGCACGAGTTCCATCAGTAATGAGTACGGTGTTTGGCAATAGTCATCTGTCGCTCTACATCCTGAGTTGTGTTTTTTGCACTCTATGCTCAATGACAAAGATAAAGATATTTCTGTGCTTGCGATGGAATAAAAAAATCTGCGCTGTATTATTAGTGATCCAATTTCGGTTACCAACAATAACACTGACACTTTGATTTAGAAATCAAGGCTGTGATCTTCAGTTCCCACTTTATTTACTTCGCTTGATGTTAGTTTGGCTGTGCAACCCTCGGATGGCTGTGCCGTCTCCTGGCACTCGTATGTGTAACGCTGTTAACTTTAATATGGTTAGATTGCTGCTGTCAATGCTTGTCGATACCCTTACGATTGCCTACACCTGTTGAAGCTGATTCGAAATCTGCTATTACTGAATGGACTGCGAAAATGAAATTCTTGCAAGTGTTGCTGAGGCGCCGCATATGCTACGCTTAAAAGCATACTCAACTGACAGATTAAAAAAAAATCTATTTTAAATTGGGCGGATCTGAACGTTTTTATATGTAATATGGTTTTGAATCCAGATTTTTGGCCCACGGATGTTACAAGATTTTCCAAAAGATGATGCGCCTCAACCAGTTACTTCAATGCCTCTTCATCGGTTAAATCTTATACAAATCAACTCAAAACCTATTTTGCAAATGTATCCGGTACTAGCACGAGGTCGAAATACTTCTTTAATATGAGTTCAGGATTGGATTTTGATTTGAGACTCTGATTGAGACCTGGGCAAATGTTGATTTCTTTGACAGCGAATACTTTGACTCCAACCTGTACAATGGTTTTCTAAAGGCAGCCTGTGTGTGGAAATGAATTTGCTTCTATAGACTGGGGGTCCTTATTTACTAATATGACTTTGATCAACATTAAACGTGTTTAAAATTAGGACTCAAACAATTGAAAATAAAGTATGAAATACAAACATCATTGAACATTCTTTTATAGAATTCTTGGGTTCAATAGGGAATTACAGAGTGAATAAGTTCGAAAATTTTAATCCGATATTAAATTAAGTCCCAAATCTTTTTGACGCTTAGTTAAATCCAAAAAAATGTGGTCAAGTATTCGCTCTGAAGTCTACTACATCGTCCTAGTCTATGCGTCGTCCTGCTTAATCTTTGATTTTTTTTGATTTTTTTAGTTCTAACTTCGTTCCATTGTCTGAACCCCTTGAAGACTCTATCTATTCCTGCTTTCACGTACCAAATTAATTTTGGACGAATTTCTTTATCACTTGATGGTGTGCTGAATGCTATTATACACATTAGGTCGACTACGTAAACCGATGTTGATGGTTTATCTTCATTCATTTCTAAAAATTTGTTCCGCCCTTGGTTTACTCACTCATTTTAATAGATATATGGAAATGGGTGTGTTTATCAATCCACGTAAACAAGCCATGAAATTAACCAAGTTACTAACTCATCTATGGGCATAAAACGACCGACGGTTTGTTTACTTATGTACACCGGAGGTTACGGTAATCCCCAATTTTTAATTTCTTGCTGTATAGATAAGTGTTTTTAAGACACTGTCAAAATTAGAATTAAAAAAATAAATAGGGATTCGTGATAGAACAAGAAATTCGCGTACAAATATGTATTAATTCTTATTGGTGAACCCTTTATTTAAAAATCGTGTAAAAAAATACCGTGTCAAACAAGAGCTGGGTGTATATGTGATATATGTATGTATGTATGCTAGGACTTAAAGTGAATATATATACATACATATAGGGTGCGCCATCTTTTATGTCGATCCATCCGATCGACTTCAACATACATGTTTTCGATACGTCAATTCAGTACAATTTCATGCATCGCTTTACACCGAAACAACCGAAATCGACGCTATAAAACCCGAATCGCAGAAAAAAGATCGCAATTTGTGATTCTTAATAAAGATGGCGACTTGATTGATATTGTATTCAAAAAATAGTTTTAATAAATTGTAAATAACCAAACCAAATAAAAATACCTCACTTATACAAATCAGTTGTTTTTTTTTCACAGTTATTCAATGTCTTCATACCGACATAAAAGATGGTGCACAGAAATATTTGCCAATATTTGGTGAAACTTGTCATGTCGAGTATTCAGTCAAAGCGTAAGCAGAGAACGTAAATACATATATAGAGAATTATCACGAACGAATGGGCAGATTATATGTCAAACCCTAATAAGACGCGTCTAAGGAATTTCTATTATTTCAACACGACTGGGGGAAAGTGAACATATTAGAGTTAACATAGCTGAGCGTTGCTTGGTTGGTTAGAGTGGTGATTCTTCCAGAATCCAACTAGCACTTCCGCGCCATTTTGTTGCCATATCCTCGTTACCAACTTGCTTACCAGTTATTTACGGTATGCCTATATGCAGTGTGTGCGGTTCAGGAACCTTATCAGGTTGTTAACATCTAAGCCAGGCAGCTGTTCCAGACTCTCGAATAGCGGTTTACCCAGGGTTAACATTCTGCCCTTCCATAGGGCAGGGCATTCGCAGAGGAAATGGAAGATTGTTTCCTTTTGCTCCGGTTGTTTACAACTGTGACAGTATGTGTTGTGAGGGATGCCCATTTCGGCTGCTTGTTCTCCCACAGATCAAAAGCCCGTTATTACTGCTTTTCAATGTTGACGATTGGTTAAGGTTGTAGGTGGACCATAACATTCTGCTTACTTTGCATTTCGTCTGGTCTCTCCATCTGCTATCTGCGATTCGGAGGAATTTTATGGATGTTGTATTCTTGACTGCTTAGGGTAACTTTGAGGTTTTCAATCAAGGTGGAAAGGCTATTCTTACAGTCAGGAGACCCCTTTTAACTTGCTTA
The DNA here is from genome assembly GCF_027943255.1 of Anastrepha obliqua. Lineage (NCBI taxonomy): Eukaryota > Metazoa > Arthropoda > Insecta > Diptera > Tephritidae > Anastrepha > Anastrepha obliqua. Next base: position 7,158,014 of record NC_072897.1, read on the forward strand.
CAGTGCTTATATCTTTTCACACGAATTAAAAAGATTCGTTTTTTTTCTTATGTTTATTTAATCAAAGTTTATTTAAAACTAGGTATATATCTATACTAATATTATAAAGAGGAAAACTTTGTTTGTTTGTTTGTTTGTTTGGTTGTAATGAATAGGCGTAAAAACTACTGGACCGATTTTAAAAATTCTTTCACCATTCGAAAGCTACATCATCCACAAGTAACATGGATTATATTTTATTTTGGAAATAGGGCTCGAGATATAGGTCAAAACGTGGACCCGGGTAACCTTCGGATGTGTATGTACAATATGGGTATCAAATGAAAGCTGTTGGTAAATGCTTTAGTCCAGAGTATTTTTCATGCCGCTCCGTGACTAGGGTCTCGAGATAGAGACCAAAACGTGGACCCTAGAATGTGTTTGTACAATATGGATATCAAATTGAAGGTGTTGGTGAATGCTTTAGTACAGAGTATTTTTCATGCCGCTCCGTGACTGGGGTCTCGAGATATAGGTCAAAACGTGGACCCGGGTAACCTTTGGTTGTGTATGTAAAATGTGATACCTATTGATGACTAGGGTCTGGAAATATATGCCAAAACGTGGACCCGCCATGTCTTTGCACCGAATTAAACCAAACTTACACACATTGTTAAGTAGGTATTGAAGATGATTTCCGTATAGTTTGAATACCTATTGGTAGATAGGGTCTCGAGATATAGGTCAAAACGTGGACCCGGGTAACCTTCGGACGTGTATGTACAATATGGGTATCAAATGAAAGCTGTGGGTGAATGCTTTATTACAGAGTATTTTTCATGCCGCTCCGTGACTGGGGTCTCGAGATATAGGTCAAAACGTGGACCCGGGTAACCTTTGGTTGTGTATGTACAATATGGGTATCAAATGAAAGCTGTTGATAAGTGCTTTAATACGGGGTAATTTTCATACCTATTGATGACTAGGGTCTGGAAATATATGCCAAAACGTGGACCCGTCGTGTCTTTGCACCGAATTAAACCAAACTTACGCACATTGTTAAGTAAGTATCGAAAATGGGTTTCGTAAAGTTTGGTTGTAATTCGGAGCACTGGCAACGGGTACAGCGTTCTTTTGAACCAGCCATAATGTCGCTTACTTTTTTAACGCTTGGGGCGGAACTGAACTGTCAAATTGACAGTGTCAATATTTCTTTCTGATTTGGATGCCATAAGGAAAAAACGTAAGTGCAACATGTAAAAATTGTTTGTGAATTTTTTTGGAGTGGATTTTGGAACAGTGAATAATTTCTTACGAAATTTGAGAATTTAATGTGAAATCCGAATGAAATTATGTGTTCGTGGAAAAAACCATTTTTTTCGTTTTTTTTTTTTGATAAATATAAATGGATAATGGTTAAAAAAGCTCCAATGCTTAATAAAACATATAAATTGAAACGAAAAATTCATGGATGATCAGGAAAAAAGACGATTGTTTATTCATATGCATTGATTTGAAATTTAAAAACAATCTTCTTTTTTCCTGATTTTCAATTTATCTATACTAATATTATAAAGAGGAAAACTTTGTTTGTTTGTTTGTGTTGATGACGGCAGTGTGACGCGGCTAAATTCCCTTTTAGCAAGCCCTGGTGCAGTACAAAAGACTCCGTTCGTTTAAATTTTAGAAAGGCTGAAAACTTTATTTAACAGCAATAAGTTTACAATTAATAAGTGAAAATATTGTATGTGTCTTACAATTGTTTTTATGCGCGTCCATGCGCTTTCGTCAACGGCTAGAATTGAAAAGAAAGCTTGCTTCTCTTTGACAGTTAAGCTTGCTTCTCTTCGCCAGCTGTTGATTGGCGACTGAGAAAACAGAGAGGTGAAAAATGCGAAACGGGTTGCCAAAGTAACCTTTCGCAACACCCCCCTTCGTAAATCTTATGCGGTTTTATGCATAACGTTTACCCCACGTTTTTCAACCTCGACGTCCAATTTCGCCAACTTTACTATCGGTCGTGTACATAATCCATTTACTGTCTTGACTACTGCGCTACGAGCTTGGCCATCTTTACCAAAATTCATATCTATTACTACTCCTTTCGGCCACGAATTTCTCTTGGAGTTTTCGTCTACGATGACCACCACGTCGTTCAATTTGATTGAGTTTGCTGGTGGCTGATACCACTTTGCACGTCTGGTAAGACAGGGGAGGTACTCCTTAACCCAGCGTCTCCAAAATTGGTCAGCCAACTGGCTAGAAATTTTAAAGTTTTGCCGTAGAGCCGATCCAGAGTTGGTATTATCTGTTAGTTCTCGAATACCACTAGAGTGTCCCGTCAGAAAGTGGTTTGGCGTAAGAGCTTCATCTTCGGCTGAATCAAGCGGCACGTACGTCAGTGGCCTTGAATTTAAAATGTTTTCGATATCGGCTAGAACGGCTCTTAACACCTCCTCTCGCATACCGGAATCTGGTAGAATGTCCATTAGAATCGATTTCGTAGAACGTATCATGCGCTCCCATGACCCTCCCATATGTGGTGAAGCGGGGGGAATAAAAATCCATTCAATTTCAGGGTATTTCCTTTCTATATCATCCGACGATATTCTTTCAATTTCTTTTACTAGAAGTACACTAGCACCGCGAAAATTGGTGCCGTTGTCCGATATAATTCGCTTCGGTACTCCACGGCGACTCACAAATTGTTTAAAAATCAGCAAAAACGACTCGGTAGATAAAGTAGGTGAGATTTCAATGTGAACTGCGCGGGTGGTAAGGCATGTGAATAAAGCACCCCACCGCTTTTCACGCCTGCGGCCAATTACAACGTCCATTGGTCCGAAATAGTCAACCCCTGTAAAGGTGAACGGCCTGGTAAAAGGTGACACACGTTCCATTGGCAGATCTCCCATTTGAGGAGGTTGTGGAGAAGCCCTACGGTTCCGGCAGGTTTGACATTTTGCAGCACATTCTTTTACCAGCCTTCTTAAGGCGGAGATGCAGAACCTTTGCCTCATCTCGTTGACGACGATCTCGTTGTGATGGTGGTGAAATTTCCTGTGATAGAAGTCGACGAGTAGTCGCGTTACGTCGTGCTTGCGTGGCAGGATTATTGGACGCTTGACATTAATGGCAACACACTCAGCAGCATCAATTCTACCTTTTACTCGCAGCAGACCAATCTGGTCTAAGTATGGGGAGAACTTGAAAAGAAAAGATTTTCGATTAATTTCCTCACCATTACGCAGACGACAAATCTCTTCATGGAACACCTCGCTTTGACAATTAAGCATAATTGCAAGCTCTGCTGTCTCTATGTTGTCTGGGTTGAGTAGCTTTTGAAGAAACTGAGAACGTGGCTTTCCCTTCGTAACCAATCGTAGAAAACGTAAAACAAATCGATGCGCACTGCGAAGCTTCTCCCATGTACTAAATCTTTTTACATCCGGGGTTATTTCTGCGTTCGTACCCAATGAGTTGTTAGCAAAATCCATATGCTGTAGAACCTCAACTGTCTCTTCGTCATCATCTGGAAATTGTATAATTGGCCAGCTTGATTCTCGTTCTAGTAGGAATTTAGGTCCACTGAACCAGCGTTGGTTGTCGTCGAATTCTCGGTTGCTGCTCCATTTAGTGCCTTCGTCCGCAATATTCTCACCAGATGGCAGCCACCGCCATTCCCTAATAGCAGAACTCTCGAGGATCTCTCCGATTCTCAGCGCTACGAATTGATGGTATTTTCTTGTGCTCGATCGCAGCCAAAACAACACATTTTTGGAGTCTGTCCAGAATACTCTGCGATTTACTGTAATGGACAGTTCATAGCTAAGAACATTTGCCAGCCTAAGTCCCAAAACAGCAGCTAACAGCTCCTGCCTGGGTATGGAAGTGGGCTTCAATGGCGCAACGCGAGTTTTCGAAGCCAAAAGTGAACAAGATATTTGCGAACCTACTTCTGACAGGATGTAGGCCACCGCAGCGTAGGCTTTTATGCTTGCATCTACAGAAATGTGCAACTGATTATTTTGGTTTTCGCAGGCAAGTGAAAGGCAACGGGGAATTTTAATGCCGTTGATCGCAGGAATGCGTTTTACCCAACGAAACCAGTTGCACCGTTCTTCTTCTTTAATCGGTTCATCCCAACCTACTCCGGAGCGCCAGACATCTTGTAAAATAATTTTTGCCTGTACAATGACAAAACCGAGAACACCCATAAGATCGAAAATCGTCATTATTGTGCGCAAAATTTGTCGCTTCGACACGATCGTATTTTCATTAAAAACTTCCTTTGGAAAATTTTCAATGTATGTTAACTCATCCGAAACTGGCAGCCACCACATCCCTAGTACCTTCTCTATAACGGCTTCTGGCTCTTCAAAACATTTGGCGGCTGGAACGTCGTCAGCATCTAATGAAAATAGTACGTGTTTGGAATTAGATTTCCAGTTTCTCATTTGGAATACGCCCTCCTGATGAACCCAACGAACTTTAGTTGCTAGACGAGCCAATTCATTTTCAGAGTCTGCACTCTGAAGGCAATCGTCAACAAATGTGTTACTAACGATGGCCCGTTCGGCGTCGGGATGAAGATCAGCAAATCGGTGAGCGTTACGATTTTTTATGTAGTTCGCCAAGGAAGGCGAGCACGAAGCGCCGAATGTCATAACCCTCATCACGTAGATATCATAGTCGCGAGACGAGCCATCGTTTCGCCACAACAATTTTTGCGCCACTTGATCTTCTTTTATAATTTTAATCTGGTGGAACATTTCGCGTATATCTCCACAAACTGCGAAACGTCGTTCGCGAAATCGGAGCAGTACCCCCAGTAGAGACTTTAGTAGATCGGGCCCTTTCAGCAACGTATCATTGAGCCCGACACCCTTTACCCTTGCTGCAGCATCCCAAACCAATCGAGTTTTCTTTTTATTGGCATTTAGAACAGTAAATATAGGGAGATACCAAGACCTAGCGCTATATTTTATTTCGTTTTTGTTCAACTTACGTACGTACCCTTTTTCTCATAATCATGTATTTTGTTTATAAGAAATTGACGAATTGACGAATCACGCTTCATTTTGCTTTCTAAGCACGAGAGTCGCCGGATTGCCATAGGTAGCGAATCGGGAAGCTCGACAGCTTCGTGCTTCCAAAGTAACCCGGTTTCCCATCTCTTTTCAGCGGAGATAAAGCGCGTGGTCTTTTCCATGATTTGAAGAGCGCGTTCATCATCTTTAGATATCAACGGCTTAATTGGTGCATATGATCCGATGGCATCAATAGAAAAATATGTTTTCAGTTGCTGGTCCATACGAGCGCCTCTGGTTGCATCACATTCGCAGGTATGCAATATTCTCGGTTGTTCAGCGCAGTTAGTTTTATCGCGCCCATATACACTCCATCCTAGTCGGCACTTTGCGGCAATAAGGTTGGATCCCCTATCTTCTCTTATTTCGATAGGGATTCCTATTTTAGCGTTATCCAAACCTATCAATATTCGCGCTCTTGCTTTATTATAGGGTCGAATCGGCAGACCCTTAATGTGTGCGTGCTTACTAATCGTAGAGCTGAACAGCGACTGCTGAGGAAGTAGTAGATTAGCAACGGTTCGAACGTTTCGAAGCCTGTATTTTTGAGAGGGTAATGTAATCGGTGAAACACAGAGACTAACAAATTTGGAATTTGCCTCATTTTGAGTAATTTCGCCCGTTCAACGCAAGCATAACGATTCAACTGGCCCATCTAAATCAAGCTCGTTCGCCAATTGAGACTCAATTAGCGTACAGGAGGCTCCTTCGTCGATAAGGGCGAATGTACGTATTGCTTTGGTACCACTATGTAAAATAACCTCCACATACCTGAAAAGCGCCCTTTGCGTTTCTTTATCAGCTGCTGTGCCCAACTCGTGGTATAATGTTGCTTGTTGTTGTTTTCCAATCGCCAACGAAGTTCCATTGTGAAGCAGTGGATGGTGAGCCATTCTACAATCATCTACCCCACAGCACCTTTTCGAATTACATCGACGAATGAAATGACTTTTGAAGCAGCGTAAACAGAGTTTATTTTCCCGTACAAATTTCCATCTGTCACTTTGCGATAGGGCACGAAACTCATAGCAATCGGACAGCGTATGGCTCGCACCGCATTTCAGGCAATTCATCGACTTTTCACTCTGCTCGTTATTTTTCGCAACCACATCGTGAATCATTATTATGCCCTTTAGTAATCCGCGATTTCCCTTTTTTGCTTCGACGTTGCTATTACACGATGCTATCGCCGATATCTGGATGGAAGTGACCTGGCTAGCGCACATGGCTAGACCGAAAAGCCAATCATCGAATGCAGCAATGTCAGCGCGTCTCAGGGACATACATTGCTGGCCCCAACTCAACCTTTGGTTACATGGCAGTTTAGCTACCAGCTCGTTTAATAGCACTGGATCATTTAGATAATCGTTTAGACCTACCGACTGCATTGTAGCGCGATAATTTTGTACCGCTAATGAAAATGTTACTAAGGTTTCTAATTTGTCTGGCTTTACAGATGGTTCCTCCCTTAACCTACGCAGCATTACTTGGTGAATTACGTCTGGTCTACCATACAGCATGCGGAGTGTATTAATGGCCAATCCAACCGTAGACGGCACCATAAGCCTACCACGAACTGCCTCTAATGCTTCTGCAACCTAATAAGGTTTTGTTGGTCCATGAATCCGCACCGTATGGTAGACTGCTCGTAGTTAGTAATAAATACGGGCCAGTCTTCAGGTCTACCTGTAAAGGTTGGCAGATCTTTCGAAAGCACTTGACGACTAGCTATATGTGCCGCAATCAAATTTAGGTCGGCTGTCGTAGAGTAACTATACGGATTAGTAACGGTCGGATACCCTCCACAAGGCATATTTAGGTTAGGGTTAACATTTGGGTGTGAAAATCCTGAAGCAACCGATGTTGGCAAACTGTGGAAATTGTGCATTGATGTATATGCAGAAAAGGGTTGAGATGAAGATATAGCTGAGACTGTATTGCTGTTCGTAGTCGAAGTATACGGAAATGTCATCACGTTAGCAAGGTTAGGGACGACATTGAACGAGGTCGATGGAATGTGTGTTCCCGTTATACCTGCAGTGTGGTTGCATTGCAGTTCTATAGGTTGTGGAACGCCACATGCGTATGGCTGTGCTGTACTGTAGAAGTGTGTAGTCCTAATCCCGGAGGTGCCTGAAGTGCAGAGGGGTGCAAATGGTACAGTTTGACGAACAGGTGTAGATGCGTGTCGATCAGGCGCGGTGTCGGCAGTAGGCGTTTCGGTGCCAATTGTCACAGCATGGCCAGTTTTGTCAGCCTCATCTAATAAACCCTCGACTGCGCTTATTGTATCAGCATCCGCGTTTCCCCTTGGCGATGCAGCTTTAGAAACATTCTCCATTTTTACCGCTTATTAAACGAAAATTTCTTTAAAAGTTAATTTTTTCAGAATGTTGATGACGGCAGTGTGACGCGGCTAAATTCCCTTTTAGCAAGCCCTGGTGCAGTACAAAAGACTCCGTTCGTTTAAATTTTAGAAAGGCTGAAAACTTTATTTAACATCAATAAGTTTACAATTAATAAGTGAAAATATTGTATGTGTCTTACAATTGTTTTTATGCGCGTCCATGCGCTTTCGTCAACGGCTAGAATTGAAAAGAAAGCTTGCTTCTCTTTGACAGTTAAGCTTGCTTCTCTTCGCCAGCTGTTGATTGGCGAGTGAGAAAACAGAGAGGTGAAAAATGCGAAACGGGTTGCCAAAGTAACCTTTCGCAACAGTTTGGTTGTAATGAATAGGCTCAAAAACTACTGGACCGATTTTAAAAATTCTTTCACCATTCGAAAGCTACATCATCCACAAGTAACATGGGTTATATTTTATTTTGGAAATAGGGCTCGAGATATAGGTCAAAACGTGGACCCGGGTAACCTTCGGATGTGTATGTACAATATGGGTATCAAATGAAAGCTGTTGGTAAATGCTTTAGTCCAGAGTATTTTTCATGCCGCTCCGTGACTAGGGTCTCGAGATAGAGACCAAAACGTGGACCCTAGGATGTGTTTGTACAATATGGATATCAAATTGAAGCTGTTGGTGAATGCTTTAGTACAGAGTATTTTTCATGCCGCTCCGTAACTGGAGTCTCGAGATATAGGTCAAAACGTGGACCCGGGTAACCTTTGGTTGTGTATGTACAATATGGGTATCAAATGAAAGCTGTTGATAAGTGCTTTAATACGGGGTAATTTTCATACCTATTGATGACTAGGGTCTGGAAATATATGCCATAACGTGGACCCGCCGTGTCTTGCACCGAATTAAACCAAACTTACACACATTGTTAAGGAGGTATTGAAGATGGTTTCCGTATAGTTTGGATACCTATTGGTAGATAGGGTCTCGAGATGTAGGTCAAAACGTGGACCCGGGTAACCTTCGGACGTGTATGTACAATATGGGTATCAAATGAAAGCTGTGGGTGAATGCTTTATTACAGAGTATTTTTCATGCCGCTCCGTGACTGGGGTCTAGAGATATAGGTCAAAACGTGGACCCGGGTAACCTTTGGTTGTGTATGTACAATATGGGTATCAAATGAAAGCTGTGGGTGAATGCTTTATTACAGAGTATTTTTCATGCCGCTCCGTGACTGGGGTCTAGAGATATAGGTCAAAACGTGGACCCGGGTAACCTTTGGTTGTGTATGTACAATATGGGTATCAAATGAAAGCCGTGGGTGAATGCTTTATTACAGAGTATTTTTCATGCCGCTCCGTGACTGGGGTCTCGAGATAGAGACCAAACCGTGAACCTTAGAATGTGTTTGTACAATATGGATATCAAATGAAAGCTGTTGATAAGTGCTTTAATGCGGGGTAATTTTCATACCTATTGATGACTAGGGTCTGGAAATATATGCCATAACGTGGACCCGCCGTGTCTTGCACCGAATTAAACCAAACTTACACACATTGTTAAGGAGGTATTGAAGATGGTTTCCGTATAGTTTGGATACCTATTGGTAGATAGGGTCTCGAGATGTAGGTCAAAACGTGGACCCGGGTAACCTTCGGACGTGTATGTACAATATGGGTATCAAATGAAAGCTGTGGGTGAATGCTTTAGTACAGAGTATTTTTCATGCCGCTCCGTGACTGGGGTCTCGAGATAGAGACCAAAACGTGAACCTTAGAATGTGTTTGTACAATATGGATATCAAATGAAAGCTGTTGATAAGTGCTTTAATGCGGGGTAATTTTCATACCTATTGATGACTAGGGTCTCGAAATATATGCTAAAACGTGGACCCGCCGTGTCTTTGAACCGAATTAAACCGAACTTACACACATTGTTAAGGAGGTATTGAAGATGGTTTCCGTATAGTTTGGATACCTATTGGTAGATAGCGTCTCGAGATATAGGTCAAAACGTGGACCCGGGTAACCTTCGGATGTATATGTACAATATGGGTATCAAATGAAAGCTGTGGGTGAATGCTTTATTACAGAGTATTTTTCATGCCGCTCCGTGACTGGGGTCTCGAGATATAGGTCAAAACGTGGACCCGGGTAACCTTTGGTTGTGTATGTACAATATGGGTATCAAATGAAAGCTGTTGATAAGTGCTTTAATACGGGGTAATTTTCATACCTATTGATGACTAGGGTCTCGAAATATATGCCAAAACGTGGACCCGTCGTGTCTTTGCACCGAATTAAACCAAACTTACGCACACTGTTAAGTAAGTATCGAAAATGGGTTTCGTAAAGTTTGGTTGTAATTCGGAGCACTGGCAACGGGTACAGCGTTCTTTTGAACCAGCCATAATGTCGCTTACTTTTTTAACGCTTGGGGCGGAACTGAACTGTCAAATTGACAGTGTCAATATTTCTTTCTGATTTGGATGCCATAAGGAAAAAACGTAAGTGCAACATGTAAAAATTGTTTGTGAATTTTTTTGGAGTGGATTTTGGAACAGTGAATAATTTCTTACGAAATTTGAGAATTTAATGTGAAATCCGAATGAAATTATGTGTTCGTGGAAAAAAAATTTTTTTTCGTTTTTTTTTTGATAAATATAAATGGATAATGGTTAAAAAAAGCTCCAATGCTTAATAAAACATATAAATTGAAACGAAAAATTCATGGATGATCAGGAAAAAAGACGATTGTTTATTCATATGCGTTGATTTGAAATTTAAAAACAATCTTCTTTTTTCCTGATTTTCAATTTATATTTAATATTTACTCAAAAACAAATAGAAAAACAAAAAATATTGTTTATGCCAAAGCGCTTGAATAAAGAATAAAGAAATAAATAATATGAAATTCATATATTTTCTGTTCTAAACCATATCTATTCTATTTTAGTGTGCCCAGCGAAGGGGGCCGGGTTTGCTAGTAACTAATAAACGTAGATATATAAATGTATGTATATAGATATCTAGTTGCAGGGCTACCAGCTCGCTGACAGTCGTGGAATTGGCCCCGATTCCATAGCTTTCAGAATTGGTTTTACTTGAGTAGTCATCGTCGAGTTCAGGACAGATTCCACACCAGGGTTTAAGTTTGCTAGATGCGTAAACAGAAGAATTAAAGGCGTTCCCGATACATCTCCTATTAGATAGCGATCGTTGTTTAAAACCCTTCCGATACGACACGGGCCACGATTCTTTGGCTCTAATTTTCGCGACTCACCAGTAGCGGTTATTTCGTTCTCGATAACGACTAAATCATCGTTACGATATAATAGAGGAAGTGAATGTTTTTTGTCAAAACGCTTCCTCTATTTTTGTCGCTTACACTCGATATTGCCAGAAGCTAGATTACGTTTATCGTCTATCGGAATTTTCTCAGCGGTTTCGCTTACGTCGTCGTGTACGGCAGCTACTGACTGATTGCGTACAATATTGTGCAAATTGAACTATAACCGCTCATTTGGACTATAACCGGTTGTTTTATACTTTTGCAAGTTAATGATAAATTGCAAACCCGAATGCGTCGAAAATTGCTAATACGTAACAATTTCCCTTCTTACTACGAACGAACGGACCGAGGTCATCAATGTGAATCACGTGGAAAGGTATCGGCTCTACCGGATCGAAGTGCATTGCACTTTCTACCTTTCCGCCACCTACCATTTTGCGAATACGAACTATAGTATTTTCTAATGCGTGGTGACCCATTTTGTCATGGCATAGTTGACGGACGTAGGGACGACAAATTTGAGTCCATCGTCTTCTTGACGATAAAGGCGATGATTCTGGATACGAAAATACTTCTTAATTTCTGGGTCTCGTTGTGATTTTTATTTGCCTTGAAGTATGCTGATAACTTCACGTAGTTTTATATCTTGGATCTGCATGGTGTAAGGCCAATCGTTGACGTCGGACGTTATTTCGAATTTTGAACCGGCTGGCTCTACATTTTCAGTGGGCTTGTTAGGTACTTTACTCATCGCATCTACTTAAGCAAGTCTGCTATCGGAAAGATGTACGGCTTTGAAGTCGAATTCTTATATTTTCAACCACCATCGAGAAATTGTAGGCTTGAGTTTTTTGTTAGCACGCACTTTGGCAACTGCTGAACAGTCAGTCACTAAGCGAAATTTCTTGCCCAGTAGGTATATGCGAGATCGTTCAAGCACTTCAACAACGGCGAGAGCTTCCAACTCAAAAGAGTGATAACGACTCTCTGTATCTGTACAGTGACGACTGTAGTACATTGTTGGTTGCCATGTCTTATATTACGTTTCCACCAAAAGCAAACACCGTGTGTGCAGGAGTTGTGTTTGGGAGAACTGTCAACTGTTTCCACCGAAAGTTTGGGAGAAACTGTGTTTGAACTGTCTTTTGTTGACATTGTGAAATAAGAATTATAAAAATTGCCAGAGTAATAGGGACAAGTTTTTCAAAGATATTTTCCGAATGGAAAGATCCTGCTTTGAAAAATTGTGCAGCAAACTTGAAAAAATAGCCAAAAGAAAAACGAACTATCGAAACCCGATTTCACTAAAAAAGCGCGTGGCAATTGCTCTGTATGCAGAAAAAAACTGCAGGCATTCGAGGTCAATCTCTATTTAGCACATTACTGCCGCCTTGATTTAAAAACTTGGTATCTTTTCTTTATTGAAAATAATTTGTTTATATCGTTAATCTGGAAAAAGCGAATTTAATTATGCATAGACTGATGGATACGAACTTTAAATCAGACGGCAGACTATTATCCTTTTAAATTTGGTGTTCATCTGGTTGCCCGATTGGCCACTTGATCCTGCTTCCACTCTTATGATACAATTTTCTAGAATTCGTGATCTGAGCATCCATTGAGTGTATGAGCCATATTGTAAAAAAAATCGCCACAACTGCTCGTACACATATGTAGCGTATAAAAATAATTACTCTTATTTTCATATTAATTAGCTTTTTTATTTTTACTCATTATTAATGTCTTATTTTATTATGTTTATTCTTTTGGTTCCATTTCTTCCATATGAAACTATGTCATTCCTAAATGGTTAGCAAACAATAATTATGCTTTTATGTCTAGAATGAAACATAAAAATTCGCTTCTTATTGCTCGTTACATGACATACCATACCATATATCTCTTCATTTATTGTATAATCATTTGGCTTTTGAAGAATGCCACAATCTCTGTGCAAAGCGCAATGGTATGCCCATTTTAAGCAGCTGTGAGTGGCCATTCAATTTGAGATTTGGTCTGTAATGTAACACTGCCTCCCAGCAAATTTCACTTAATAATGGTATGGTCATCCACATTTTATAAAGGTCATTGCACCGTCGTATACGTTTTTCATCATATTCAATACCACCGAATATGTACGTACAACCATTTTGACTGTGCGCTGCGGCATGGAAGTACAAAGCTTTTGGTAGAGAGGCCGTTTTTATAAGTGTCCATTGCTTAGTAGTAAAATTTAATCTCCATATATCTGAAAAATATACTTGATCGGCCTGCAAATGGAAAAGGGATATCCAACTTCAAATATAATTTAATAATACTAAATTTAATTATTACGCACCTGCAAGCCTCCCGTAATGAATGCTTCGACCTCACCATTCGATTTCGTGTGCTGTACGCAGGAAAAGCACTTTCGTGGGTTTGGATATCCGGAATTTTGTCGCTCGATTGTTAGATTTGTTTGTGATGTTCGATCGGGTAATGTGACGAAATATTCCCATCGGTTTGTAATTAAATTAAATGCAGGGATGCGTTGTAAATCATACACTAAATTCGATGTACCACCACCCAGCACATATATGTATTGCCCATCGTAGACAACTTCGTGACGATAACGACCCTCTGGATCTTCGCGTATATCTGGACGACAGATATATACGCATTCCCACACTCGTGTGCGCAAATTTAAGCGATCCAGATCACAAGAGTAATCATAGCCAGTTGTTCCCCCAACCGTATATAAATAATGTTCGTGTAAAACTATTCCCGGTCCATATTGCGGAATTGGCGCATCACCAGTAGCCTCTATTCGCTTAACACTCGGTTTTTTACCTGTTGTTTGATATATATAACAGTCGTTTGAGCAAGATTCACCAAATGGATAGCCGGTGCGTCAATCAAATGTCATATTGACAAATTGCAATCATTGTTGCCATGTTTCGATAAGAATGCAATAATAAATGAGGAAAATGAGCAACATTGCCACCACTTAATAATTATATTAGACGCAAACCCAACAAAACACGCTTTGAAAAGTGGGTTTAGGTATGGAGTTGTGTTTTAATTTTGTATGGGATTTGACAGGTGTTTTGTTTGGTGTTTGCGCTAAGAACACGATAGCGGCAGAGAACCCAAACTCCGGCTGCGGTGGAAACTTAGTATTACCGTCGTACGATTGCATCAGTACGCCTGCGAGGCCGACACTATGTACTAGCGTCGGTGTGAACCTTATGCTGCGCGGATTTGCCGTAGAGAGCCAACACTGGAGTGGTTGTCAAAAGTTTGATAATTCTTTCAAACGCTGTCTGCTGTAGCTCAGTTCAGAAAAATTATTTTGTTGGGATTTGCGTGAAAGTGTTGTCAATGGATTTGTTATCAAGGAGCAATCAGGAACAAATTTTCTGAAGAAGCCCATGAGACCTAAGAATCGTCTTAGATCTGTGATATTCTTGCGCACTTGAAAATCCTGGATTGCTGATACCTTGCGATTTCCAGGCGTTATACCGTTCTTGGCAATGACGTGACCGAGATTTTCAATTTTAGCTTGAAAAAATTTGCATTTGTAGATTCGGAGTGTCAAACGACTTTTTTCTATATTAGAAAAACCAAAAAGTTCTCGAGACGCTGTAAACCTTCCTCAATAATGCGACTTGGTATAATGACGTCCTCCAAATATGCCAAGACTTCCCCCGGTTTCATTTCGACCAATCTATCAGCCGGAGCATTGACCAACCCAAAAGGCATTCTGTTGAATTCGTAGTGGCCTTCGTTGGTAACAAATGCCGTAAACTGCTTTGAATGTTCGTCGAGCTCTATTTGGTAATATCCCATTCGTAGGTCTAATATTGAAAAATATTTATTACCTGGTAGCAGGGCGAAATGTTCATCCATCACTGGCATCGGATATAATGTTTTTTCTCGTTACTTTATTCAAACATCTATAGTCTACAGAAAATCGATGCTCACCATTTTGTTTTTCAACGAAAACGATGGGTCAGGCATATGAGAACCCTGATGGTCTTATAATTTCGTTTTCGAGTATATCTTTTATAATATCTACCACGATCGGACGCTTGCAGAAAGGTAGACGACATGGTTTTATATCCACCGGAGTTTGTGAATTTAGTTAACTTTTCATTTTCAATATATTACACCGACCGAGATCAGAAACCTTTTCAGAGAACACTTCGCGATATGAGTTGAGTAACTGTTTGAGTCTCAGATGCTTGCGAATGTTCAAAACTTTTTCAATACGACAACGTCCATTTTCTATAACCATTTGGCTTCCGTGTTTGCACAAACTATCAGTTTCTAGCAGAATATTCTCACTTAACAAATTATCTTTTACAATCAAAGGGTAACTTTCGATTTTCATACAGTCTTCTTCAATTATCATCTCAATTTCCTCCTTACACAAGATTTTGCCTGCACCAAAACCATTTAATGTAATTTAGCACGGAGTAGGTATGCTGAACCCTCTTGCAAAGCTTTCTTTCACAAGAGTGCGACTACTCCCCGAATCTACAAAAGAATTTGTCAATAGCCCATTTACTTTAATTTGTATTACATTTACATCTAAGTTGGTGTTTACCGGCTCGTGGTTCTGATTAATAGATTTCACTATATTATTCGACTTTTCCGGACAATTTTCAGTTAAATGATTAGTGCGTTGACATTTTGCATAACAACTTTTCTTCTGCGGTTCTGAGAAATCTAATCGAAACAAATTTTAAACAATTGATAATAAATTCGATAGTAAAATTCTTGCGGCGATTCTGTCATATTTCTTTTCATTTGCGACATTTTTATACGCACATCATTAATACTTTGCATACATGAAAAATCATTAACCAACCGATTTGAAAACTCAGGCCATGAAGTAATACAACTTGCAGTGAATGAATATACTGTTTCGCTGGTCCTTCCATATTCTGTTGCACGGGGCACAGTAAAACATTATCATCAATGCTGTATACATTCCGCGCCCTTTCGACCTGTTGTACGAATTGAATCGGTTTTAATGAAACATTTTCAGGGGGTTAAACGATGGTAACAGTTCTATGATATCGCGAACATTATACAAAGGGCGTGATTGCCAAACTTGTTGATGAGGAATACACAGGACGCGTAGTTTAGCTCCGACGATGCATATAATTAACACTCGGTTGAAAAATTGGTTGCGTATAACCGACGGTAGTATTCACTGGCAATGAGTACGTACAGTACAACGACAGATACTGAGCACGAAACTGGTGGAGACTGTATATTTGGAATTTGATTATTAACGGAACCAAATCCAAATATTTGTATTGGCGCTGGCTGATGCGCATGCGAAAATGGTGACTGCAGCGGTGTTCGTGTTACTATGTACAAATGTATGCCACGATTGGCAAACGCTGTACGTAGAACGAAATGATTGTAACGGGAAAATAAACCAAGTAGAGCTGGCAAATACACTTTGGACGAGTTCTCCTAAGCCTTTTTATACTAAGAAAGTTCTGGGAGATAAGTGACACGATGAACAAGACAATCGTTGAAAACAATGTTGCTTACATCTAGCAGCGCAAAGAATTGATGAATGGAATATGATTTTCTAGGCATGGCGAACAATACCCTTCATAATTTGGCACACTTTGCCAATTTGCGAGGAGAGGCGATTGGGTGGCCACCAATTTTGCCGTAAAGCGGCTGGATGGCTAGCCAATCCTCCCCATGATATGGTGGTCAAACCGCCACTTAAGCCTCATTCCCGCGGCAAGGAGACCAACATGATGAGGAAGCTACATAACCTAAAAGTCATAAACCAAGCTTAGATATATGGTAAACAAACTGCTTCGACACATTAGTGATTGTTGACGCGGATTGCTTGAAGAAAAACACAACCGTTTCGTTTCAATAGATTCTTATATTTAATTTAACAACTAGCGCGGTTGCATTTATATGCATTCCCTAATGCGGTAAGTTATGCGGTAAAAACATAAGCGGTAAAATATGCGGTAATTGCGGGATGAATAACAAAAGCAGTAAATAAAATCTAAGTTCAAAGACCTCTAATTAAACAGCACTATGTACCTACGCAAGTACGTACGTGTAAGAACTAAGGTTATAGCAGAAAATAGAATATAACAAAAGCGGTTAAGTGTTTACATTGCTGACATTAACCCTTAAGTAATATTATAAAATTAAAACTTAAATTAAATGCATAGACGGACTCAACATACCGCCGCCCTTGAACTATCTCAATAAGTTCAATATAGAAAGTTAGAAATTATAGCAAGGAGTAATATGAAAAGCTTGATAACATTAATGATGAATTAGTAGTTTCTTCGTGAAACAAGTCTCCTTTCGTTGGTAAAGGGCAGAGCTTTACTATGGGCCGAACTAATTCGCCATGCGGTGTTTTCAGCGTAACCACTCTCACGCGTCCATCGGCGCCAGGGTGGCATTTAATAACACGTGCCAGCGTCCACTTCGTCGGAGACTGCAAATACATCACCTTCTTCGATGTTGCGTGAAGGGCGAAGCCACTTGGTACGACCTTGCGAGCTGACGAGATATTCGTCTCTCCAACGGCGCCAGAAATGCTGTCTCATGGCAGAGATCGCTTGCCACCGCTGACGTAGATTTCCACGGAGCCCTTTACCCTCAGGCTCCGGGATAGATTTAAGCGGTTCACCGACAATGAAGTGGCCAGGCGTAAGTACCTCTACATCACCAGCGGCTGCAGAATTGTCACAGAGTGGGCGGGAGTTGACGCAGGCTTCTACTTCTGTCAGCAGCGTGTTGAACTCTTCGTAGGACAGAAGAATTTCGCTCACAACACGTTTCAGATGATATTTGACTCTTTTTATGCCAATCTCCCAGTACCCCCCCATATGAGGCGCGGACGGAGGGTTGAAACGCCATTCGCTGTTAGAGTCTGCAAAAAACGAATGGAGTTTGGTATAAGCCATACACCTTTCAAACGCAATTCGAAGCTCCTTCTCGGCCCCGACGAAATTCGTCCCATTGTCAGAAGAAATGACCTTGCAAAAACCTCTGCGGCTTACAAATCTTTTAAAGGCATTGAGGAGGCTCGATGTTGATAGATTTCCGACAAACTCTAAATGCATCGCCCCGGTGCACATGCAAATAAAAACGCAAATATAACCCTTGGTGGCCTTCGCTCCTCTCCCATGAGTGAACTTGTAAGAGTATGGTCCAGCAAAATCGACAGCAGCGTGGATGAAACAGCGTGTGTAGGTGGTTCGGATCGCAGGTAAATCCCCCATTGATTGTGCGGCGAGATTGCGGTTGAGACAGGTGCACTTTACGCATTTGCGATATGTGCTACGAATTAGGCTGCGGGCGCCAATAACCCAATATCGACGCTGCAGGATGGTTTGCATGA
This sequence comes from Anastrepha obliqua, assembly GCF_027943255.1. Taxonomy (NCBI): domain Eukaryota; kingdom Metazoa; phylum Arthropoda; class Insecta; order Diptera; family Tephritidae; genus Anastrepha; species Anastrepha obliqua. The sequence continues at coordinate 7,176,117 of NC_072897.1, forward strand.
TGCGGGGGGAATTCGTAAATATCGCGAGTGATCAGTTTCGCAAGTGGGCAGTTTTTTGGCAGGATAATCGGATGTCTTACGTCAGCAGCTACTTCAGCGTTCTTGATCCTACCTCCTACTCGCAAGACGTTTTTCCCATCGAGATATGGCTGCAATGTCAAAATGCTAACATTCAGGCGGTAAAACTTCTTGGATATTAGCAACGCGATTGGCAACGAAAGTTATCCACTTACTAGGATCCGCCTGAAGCCATGCCAATGTAATAGTTGAGTTCGTCCAAGCATAGATCGCATAGCGGAGATCACCCCAGCTATGTAACACGCTTCGCGCCAATTTAGCAGCAAGATGTGCAGCACACAATTGTAAGCGTGGCAGGGTTGTTGTTTTAAGTGGTGCTACCTTAGTCTTCGACGAGATCAGCACAACAGTAATACTGCCGTCGTTGTGTAATGTGCGCGCGTACATTACGGCAGCGTAGGTGCGTTCGGAAGCGTCAGCAAAAATATGTAGCTCTGTGAACGACTCACCTGCTCCTGAGCCAAACCTTTAAACTTGATAGCAGTAGTAATTCCGAGCGATGTTGTCGCCACTGTGCTGCCATGCAGTCAGGAATAACGTCATCCCAACCGACACTCATATGCCAGATCTCCTGAAACCACATCTTTGATCTTATGGTCGCTGGAGCGAGCAGACCCAGTGGGTCGAAAAGCGTGCTAGCCTCAGACAAGAATGTTCTCTTCGTTAAAATAGTGGGTGGTTGATTCAGATTAACTGAGAACGTGAAGTAGTCCTCCTCTGTATTCCATATCAGGCCCAAGGCATGGACATCTTTACTATCGACTAGGTAGTGTGATATATTTTCCGATGCATTCGAAACATTTTCAGAAAGTTCCGCACAATTAGACGCCCATTTTCGAAGTTCGAAGCCCCCTTCTTTCTGTATTTCGGAGACGTTTCGTTGTAAACATAGCAGCTCTTCTTTAAAAGACGTACCAGTGAGGAGATCATTCATGTAAAAGTCCTTATGGATGATGGCAGCAGCCTTCTCACAAATGTGTGACAAATATTTTGGGGTTTGTTGCAGCGATTTAATGGCTAAGTAGGACGCAGCGGCAACACCATAAGTAACGCGACGCCAGATAATGCGTTGTAGATCGAGGTTTTTCGTGGACATGCATATTTGGCGGTACGTTTTCGCGATATCCGCGGTTACTACGTAGCGATGCGTTCTGAAATGTGTTAAAATTTAATATAAATCAGGTTGCAATTGGGGTCCAACAAATAACCGTTGGTGGTGGTGCAAGTTCCAAGTGCTTCATGTCGATGAGTTCTTGCATGAACTCATTGTAGCGTTGGCGTAGGTCGTCATCTCGCGCAAGTCTTTTTTCGATGCTTAGTAGACTTCGAACAGCATAACTTCGTGATGCTCCCAAGGGTACGTCAAATTTCAGCGGCAGCTCTACTATAAATCGACCGTCAGGTGACCTTCTGTGCGTTTTCTTGAAAAGCTCTTCACAATAGCGTTCTTCGTAGGTGAGGTGGGCCTTTTTCGGTGCTTCTTCTAACTCCCAAAGTCTAGTGAGCGCTCGATCTAAATGAACTTCACAATGCAGAGACTGTAAGCGAAGCGAAGTGGATTCTGATCCATCGACATTTCCAAACAACGTCCAACCGAAAACCGTTCGTTGAGCCATGGGCGTACCGGGTGGACCTTTACGAATCTCCGAGCTGAGGAGCTGTCTCATGACGTCCATTCCGACCAAGGTATCGATACGCCCGGGTTTCATGAAGTGTTGCTCGGCTAAAAATAGATCTTGTATGTGCGGCCACGCCGAAACTTTCAAGGGCAGTGTTGGCAAATCGCTTGTGATTTTAGGCAGAATCAATGCGTCAACAGTAAAGCATTGGGCTGAAAAATAAGATGATAATGAAAGTAATACTTCACCTCTAGAGCGTATCCCTTGGGAGGAACCAATCCCAGAAATCAATATTGCGGACCCTTTTCGCGGTAGTCCCAAGCGTTGTACACATGACTCGGTTACGAAGGAAGCATGCGAACCAGAATCAAACAGCAAGCGAGCGGGTTGCCAATGACCAGAGCAATCGCGTACCTTGACTAAGGCGGTCGCCAACAGCACAGTTCTTTCTCTTGAATGAGGCTGGTTGGGATTGGCATTCAAATATAAAGATGTACAGGCAGCAGCGGTGTCTGTGGAAGGACCGTTAGCGGAGGAAACGGTTGCGTTCGTTTGATGCATGACGTCTGCGGCGGGGAAAGAAAGGCCTAAGAGAGGCGCTGTTGACGAAATGAGCAACGGTTGTAGCGTTAGTTGTAGCGGCAGTATTATGCAACAGCATGTGATGGCGTTGATGGCAAATCCTGCATGCAGATGTGCTGTTACACTTTGCCTTATAATGGCATGAACTCAAGCAGTTCATACACACGCGAGTTACATCACTTAACCATTCTACTCCAAAAGAAAATACAATTGAAGTGGACTGGTCATCGTAACTCGATACCCAACCAAATAAGTGCCATTGCACTAACGCATTTCGCAAGCGACACAATTAGCTTGCAAAGAAATGAGTGCAACGACACTTATGCAAATAATTTACGAAATTTAGAATAAGCAATATTCGTATTTCGTTGATTCACCAAATATTGTATTATAGGTGAATCAACTATTAGCAATAGGTATAATAAGAAAATATTATAAATACTAGCTGTAAGCATATCAAAATTGTAATTGAAAAATACCATTTAATCAATAAAGACGCGTTTCGACGCCGGTTGATTTTTTTTAAGCCACGACTTTCGCAATGGCTTATTTGGCGCAGTCGAAAGGGAATCAATTCCGGAGAATTGATTATAGAACGGGACGAGTCCTGAAGGACCGTTATAACAATTCAACACGGTACACTTAAAATACCGTCGCGGAAATCAAACTTAAGTTGTACACCGCCGTGAATAAATTCCGAAGAATTTATCACTAACCCAGTCGAATCCTTAAGGATTGTAAAAAAAAAAAATTGAAATCTAACTTAAAATATACACCGCCGTGAAATCAATTCCGAAGAATTGATTGAAAGAGCTAGTGAAGAATTAGTGATTAAAAGAACTATCGGCATCCTTAAGGACCGAAAAAGAAAAAAAGAAAATTCCTGACTAAAGTCAAGAATTAGTAATTAAAAGAACTATCGGCATCCTTAAGGACCGAAAAATAAAATTCCTGACTAAAGTCAAGAATTAGTGATTAAAAGAACTATCGGCATCCTTAAGGACCGAAAAAAAAAAGAAAAATTAAATTCCTGACTAAAGTCAAGAATTAGTGATTAAAATAACTATCGGCATCCTTAAGGACCGAAAAATAAAATTCCTGACTAAAGTCAAGAATTAGTGATTAAAAGAACTATCGGCATCCTTAAGGACCGAAAAAAAAAAAGAAAAATTAAATTCCTGACTAAAGTCAAGAATTAGTGATTAAAATAACTATCGGCATCCTTAAGGACCGAAAAGAAAAAAAAAAATTAAATTCCTGACTAAAGTCAAGCATTAGTCATTAAAATAACTATCGGCATCCTTAAGGACCGAAAAATAATAGTGAACAGTCACAGTGATCAAAAGAAACTAAAAAGACGATTAAATTGGTCCTTCATATTTAAACAAAAGGAAAAGTTTATAAAAATGAACGACCAACCACAACCAGCAATAGCGGTAACCGAACTCATTAAGGAGGCGTCCCGCATTAAAGAGTTCAGAGGCGACAGATCTTATGACTTATCGGCGTTTATACGGGAAGTTGAAATCATCCTTCCGCTATTTAGTCAAAATCTACCGCTGCAAGAATTCATATTCCAGCGTCACATCAGGACGAAGATCCAGGGACAGGCATTAAACACTATCAGAACACTGGGACAATCACCTACTTGGGACGATATAAAAAAGGAGCTGATCAGGAATTTCGGCGTGAAAGAAACATACCACAATCTCTACCACCAGGCGATCACAACGAAAAATTATAATGTAAGTGATTATTTTTCTAATTTAAGAAACATTTTAGACAAACTTAACACAAAATATGAACAGGACGAAAACAAACCAGTAGAGTTCGCACCAGAAGTTAATGAATCCATAATATTAAAAACATTCCTTAATGGGATAGATCCAAATCTAGCTAGTATAGTTTATAGTAGGAATAAAAGGACACTAAGGGAATCTTACTATACACTCGAAGAAACTGGCATGCTTAAGAAATATGACTATAGGAACAATAGGTCAAATAGATCGACACAAAACTATCCTCGACAAGGATCCGGACAAAACACAACGAGTTACGGACCAACTACTAGTTCCGACACATCAGGACAGTTTAAGCAGAATAAACCTGCTTCTGGACAATTTCATAGAAATTCGCAACAAAGTAGGCGATTTCCAAATAACACAACAAGTAGGGGTTCAGGACAGTACAAGTCGAATCAGACCGAACCCATGGAAGTGGATAACATAGAAACCACTAACGAAGAAAGTGAACAATTTTCGGTTTCCTGTCCATACTACAACCTCTTCTTCTTCTTAATTGGCGCGATAACCGCTTACGCGATTTTGGCCGAGTTTAACAAAGCGCGCCAGTCGTTTCTTTCTCGTGCTAACCGGCGCCAGTTGGACACACCAAGTGAAGCCAAGTCCTTCTCCACCTGATCTTTCCAACGCAGAGGAGGCCTTCCTCTTCCTCTGCTACCACCAGCTGGTACCGCATCGAATACTTTTAAAGCCGGAGCGTTTGTATCCATTCGGACGACATGACCCAGCCAACGAAGCCGCTGGATCTTTATTCGCTGCGCTATGTCTATGTCGCCGTAAAGCTCATACAGCTCATCGTTCCATCGTCTGCGATATTCGCCATTGCCAACGTGCAAAGGTCCAAAAATCTTACGCAGAATCTTTCTCTCGAACACTCCAAGCGTCGCTTCATCGGATGTTGTCATCGTCCAAGCTTCTGCGCTATACGTTAGGACGGGCATGATGAGAGTCTAGTAGAGTGTTAGTTTTGTTCGTCGAGAGAGGACTTTACTGCTCAATTGCCTACTTAGTCCAAAGTAGCACTTGTTGGCAAGAGAGATTCTACGTTGGATTTCAAGGCTGACATTGTTATCGGTGTTAATGCTGGTTCCTAAATAAACGAAGTCTTTTACAACCTCGAAATTATAACTGTCTACAGTGACGTGGGTGCCGATACGCGAGTGCGCCGACTGTTTGTTTGAAGACAGGAGGTACTTCGTTTTGTCCTCGTTCACCACCAAACCCATTCGCTTTGCCTCTTTATCCAGTTTGGAGAAGGCAGAACTAACAGCGCGGTTGTTAAGGCCGATGATATCAATATCATCGGCATACGCCAACAATTGTACGCTCTTATAAAATATTGTGCCTGAGCGATTAAGTTCTGCGGCTCGTACGATGCTCTCCAACATCAGGTTAAAGAAGTCACACGACAGTGAGTCACCCTGTCTGAAACCTCGTTTGGTATCAAACGGCTCGGAGAGGTCCTTCCCAATTCTGACGACGCTACTGGTGTTGAGCAACGTCATCTTACATAGCCGTATTAGTTTTGCGGGGATACCAAATTCAGACATAGCGGCATACAGGTAACTCCTTTCCGTACTGTCGAATGCAGCTTTGAAGTCAACGAAAAGATGGTGTGTGTCGATTCTCCTTTCATGGGTCTTTTCCAAGATTTGGCGTATTGTGAATATTTGGTCGATGGTAGACTTTCCAGGTCTGAAGCCACACTGATAAGGTCCAATCAGTTGGTTGACGGTGGGCTTCAGCCTTTCACACAATACGCTCGCTAGGACCTTATAGGCGATATTTAGAAGACTAATCCCGCGGTAATTGGCACAAATTGCAGGATCGCCCTTCTTATGGATTGGGCAGAGCACACTTAAATTCCAATCGGCAGGCATGCTTTCATCCGACCATATTCTGCATAGGAGCTGATGCATGCACCTTACCAGCTCCTCGCCGCCATGTTTGAATAGCTCAGCCGGCAGTCCGTCGGCGCCCGCGGCTTTGTTGTTCTTTAGCCGTGCTATTGCTATTCTCACCTCGTCATGGTCGGGTAACGGAACGACAACTCCGTCGTCATCGATTGGGGTATCGGGATCTTCACATTCTCTATGACATGCGCAGCTGTCACTGTTTAACAGGTTCGAGAAGTGTTCCCTCCATAATTTAAGATTGCTCTGTACGTCAGTCACCAGATCGCCGTCTTTGTTCTTACAGGAAAACGCCCCGGTCTTAAAACCTTCTGTAAGCCGCCGAACTTTCTGGTAAAATTTTCGGGCGTTGTTCCTGTTGGCCAGCATCTCAAGCTCTTCGCACTCACGTATTTCGGCCTCTCGTTTCTTCTGTCGGATAATACGTCTCTCTTCCTTTCTCAGCTCTCTGTAGCGATCCCACATGGCTCGCGTTGCGCCCGATCGCAGCGTGGCTCTATAGGCGGCATCTTTTCTTTCTGCGGCAGCATGACATTCCTCGTCGTACCAATTGTTTTTTCGGGCTCGCCGGAATCCGATTTCTTCTTCGGCGGCGGTACGTAGGGAACGAGAAATGTTGCTCCATTGCTCGCGCATGCCGGTTTGTTGGGCAGTGCTCTCCGAGAGCAGGAGTGAGAGTCGAGTGGCGAATCTTCTGGCTGTCTGTTGTGATTGCAGCTTTTCGATGTCGAACATTCTTTGCGCAGGTAGATGTACGTTTTTTGCTGCACAGAGGCGGGTGCGCAGCTTGGCTGCAACAAGGTAATGATCCGAGTCGATGTTGGGTTCTCGGATCGTACGTACATCTAATACACTAGAAGCGTGTCGTACATCTATCACAACATGATCGAACTACAACCTACCGGTAGTTAAATTGACAATAGGAAAAAACGAAATGACGTGCCTTATTGATACAGGCTCTAACACTTCTCTTCTCGGAGAAGACAAACTCCAAAACTATAAACGACAAAGACTCACGAAGCCTCTCAATTTTAAGACATTGGACGGAAATGTAAGAGTGGATACAGAGATTATCACACCACTCCCAACTGAATTCAACGAAAAGAATTTAATGAGTTGGAAGTTGACAAACTTGAAGAACAAAAAATTCGACGGAATACTTGGACAAAACATTTTAAAGCCAATGGAGGCAATAATTAACCTAAAAGATGGATACATGGAAATCCACAATACAAGGACGAAGTTCATCGATTCATGCCCACACAGTTACGGAGACATACACACACTGGAAACTACACAAATAGACAGTACAATTATACAAAAGCTTTCACGTGAAGATATGAACGAAGAGGTAAAAAGTCTATTACAAACAATAGTAGACGAAAATGGCGACCTATTTTTTCAGGAAGGACAAAAACTCTCTCACACACATGAAATAAGACACGAAATCGTCACAACTATTGACAGACCAGTATATTCTAAAATATATCGATACCCTCAAATTCATGAAGAGGAAATAAATAAGCAAATGAAGGAAATGCTAGAGCACGGCATCATTAAAGAAAGCTGTTCTCCTTATAACTCACCATTGTGGATCGTCCCCAAAAAAGTGGACAAATCAGGTAAAAAGAAATGGCGCATCGTTATAGACTATAGAGCCCTTAACGAGATCACTGTAAGCGATAAATTTCCTATACCCAACATAGAAAACATATTAGAAAAATTGGGAAGAGCCCAATATTTTACAACATTAGATCTGGCCAAAGGTTTCCACCAGATCCTTATAAAAGAGGAAGACAGGGCGAAAACCGCATTCTCTACTCCACTAGGACACTACGAGTTTGTTCGTATGCCCTTTGGACTAAAAAATGCTCCTGCCACCTTCCAAAGACTTATGAATTCAGTCTTGAGAGACTATATCAATAAAATTTGCGTTGTTTACTTAGACGACATTCTTATATTTAGCACTACAGCCCAAGAACACATGGACAGTATCAAGAAAATTTTTGATAGACTACGAAAACATAACCTACGAGTTCAAATTGATAAGAGTAATTTTTTCGCTACAACCACAGAATATTTAGGGCACATCCTGACTACAGAAGGTGCAAAACCAAAACCCACCAAAGTGGAGGCAATCCAAAAGCTCAAGCTGCCGCAAACAGCAAAACAGGTTAAATCATTTCTGGGAGCAACTGGATACTACCGCAAATTCATAAAGAATTACGCTAAAATAACTCAAGCTATGACTAAATACCTAAAAAAGGATACAAAAGTCAACGTCCACAATACACAGTACATGGACGCCTTTTATAAATTGAAGAGATTACTCATATCCCCACCGATACTTAAGTACCCGGATTTCGGAAAAAAATTTGAAATTGCTACAGACCCAAGCGATTACGCTATAGGTGCCGCATTAACGCAAGCAGGTCATCCCATATGCTACGCAAGTAGAACTTTGAATGAGCACGAAAAAAAATACTCAACCACAGAAAAGGAACTTCTCGCCATAGTATGGGCAGTCAATTATTTTAGGCCCTATGTTTACGGCAGGAAATTTGACTTATTAACAGACCACCAACCACTAAAGTGGCTACAAACAAAATACAGAGGAAAGGACATAAATCCAAGACTACAAAGATGGATACTGAAATTAGGCGAATATGACATCAACATCGGTTACATTAAAGGTAAAGAAAATACCCTTGCCGATTTCCTAAGTAGAATTAATAGCGAAACAGGTGACATCTACCTAACAAATGAGGACACACAAATCGAGGATAACTTAGACAATCTGAGTACCTCTGCAACCATACACTCTCAAGAAGAGGACCTTAATGATCATTTCCCAATTCTAGATACAGTAGTCAATCGTTTCCACACACAAATAATATTAGTTGAGCACAAATATAGAGAGATTGAAATTATTGGAAATAAAAGAAAGATATATATTTGCCTAGACGATATAAATAGCGGTTTTATTTCAGATATATTCAGACGATTTCTCAAATCAGGAAAAGTCGGAATTTTCTCAGAGCTTTCTGACAGTAATTACAATACTGTACAGCAAAAACTAATAGAATTATTTAATGGAAATATAAAATTTTTCAAATGCTCTTACCATGCTACAGACATGCAGAACGAAGATGAGACATTTAGGTATATAAAAAATTATCACTTCACCGAAAGTGGCCATTCAGGCATAAATGAAAATTACGAAGGACTGAAAAAACTCATATATCACAAAAATTTAAAACAATTAATTCAAAAATTTATAAATAACTGTGATATATGTTGTCAAACAAAATATGATAGAAAACCTATCAAACCGAAATTTCATCTGACCGAAACACCAAAGGATACTAACGAAATAGTACATCTTGATACGTACACAATTAAGAAGCATAACTTTATGACTTTTATCGACAAATTTTCTAAATTCGCAGTAGCTATCCTCTTAGAAGACAGAAATAGCATTACACTTGTTGAAAACCTACGGATGTATTTTGCAATGAGAGGAAAACCTAAACTCTTTATAACTGATAATGAATTCAATTGCGTGAATGTAAAAGACTTTTTAAGAGAAGAAGGGGTTGAAGTCCATTTTACTAAACCGAATAGTCATACAGGGAACTCAGATATTGAACGACTTCATAACACGATAGGAGAAAAATTTAGAATTATGGAACTCCAATCACCAACTCTATCAACGAGAGAGAAAATGTACAAATGTATTCAAACCTACAACAATAATATCCATTCCACACTGAAAGAAAGACCTTCAGATATAGCATCTGGTAAAATTGACAAAGGGATAATCCATGACCGAATAAAAGAAGCTAAAGAAAGAGTTATTAACAAGATTAATAACAAAAGAGAGGTTTTTAACGACGAAAGAAGTACAGGACACGTAAAAAATTATAGAGCACTTAGACATAAACACGAACCTAGATATCGAAAGCTACCACTTCAAAACACTCATGCAAGTAACATTAAAAGACCAGGAAAATTTGCAGGTACTCTTGACATCAATGATGTTAATAACACTGATAATAGGATCGACCGCAACGATAATAACTGAAGACATCAAAAGTGAAGACGGGTTTGCTGAAATAAAACTCGACAACATACAGGTGATCACAGATTTTGACATCATCCTCCACATAATCAAACCAAAGGAAATAGAAAATATTATTGACGCACTTGAGAATTTAGCAAAAGACTCGAAACTGACCGAAAAGGGTCAAATTCTAACACAGGAATTTGCAATACTACGAAGCAAACTTTACACATTACTACCTCACAGACAGAAAAGAGGAGTAATTAACATATTAGGTACAACAATGAAATGGCTATATGGAAGTATGGACGACGACGATAGACAAAATATAGAAGAACATTTTAAAGTTATTGACACGAATAACCATATTGCCATAGACACCTTAAATAAGAATATAAAGATAAATGATAACTTTAACAAAACATTCCAAAATATTCAGAAAGCTATAGAATCAGATAGAAGACAAATCTCTTTAAAATTAAATTCAGTACAACATCAAAATCAAGACATACATAAAGAACTTCTACATCTTGACATTCTTTTGAGAATTAGATCGCTTAGCAATAGTATAGAGCACATCCAAAATAACTTAGCATCAGCTAGACTAAACTTAATGTCCAGCAACATTCTTACCCCTGAGGAAATAAATACATACAATATAGATATATATAAACTAGAAAACATAGAATTAGGAGCAGCAACCGCCGCAGATAATATTATATTTTCATTAAAAATCCCAACAAATACAACTATAGCAAAACATATATTCATAACTCCATGTGCAAACAAGAACTCGGAAGAATTACAATTCAAAAGCGAACATCTTTTGGAAATAAATAAAACAAGATTCACTTTTTCAAGAAATTTATATCAAAAAAACCTAAAAGTCTCAAAATCATGTGTAATAAAGAAAAATTGTAAGAAAATCAAAAATTATCAAGAAGAAATTTTGGAAATCGAAAAAGGCTTAATAATTGTAAAAAATTCAAAAGGAATTGAAATAAAAAGTACATGTAACGAAAGAACTTTAAATTCCATAGGAACTCAACTTATTTTATTCAATGATTGTGAACTTTATGTAAAAAACGAAACTTATAAAAATTTAAATAAATCATTTACACAAAAATATGTAATACGTCACCTTGAATCAAATATAAATAACACACAACTCGAACCTACATTTGACGAATTAATTATCAACCAAATTGAAAACGCTCAAAAAATCGAAGAACTAACCTTCCACAAAAAATCATATCAAATTAATATTTGGCTAACAATTTCATTCATCGCACTAAGCACATTAGCTTTATCTGTAATTTTTATTCATTTCACAAATAAGCACAAAGCCATTGAACTTAACGTAAATGCAAAAACCCAGGAGTGTTTTCAATCTAAGGAAAGGGGAGTTACGTCACTTAACCATTCTACTCCAAAAGAAAATACAATTGAAGTGGACTGGTCATCGTAACTCGATACCCAACCAAATAAGTGCCATTGCACTAACGCATTTCGCAAGCGACACAATTAGCTTGCAAAGAAATGAGTGCAACGACACTTATGCAAATAATTTACGAAATTTAGAATAAGCAATATTCGTATTTCGTTGATTCACCAAATATTGTATTATAGGTGAATCAACTATTAGCAATAGGTATAATAAGGAAATATTATAAATACTATCTGTAAGCATATCAAAATTGTAATTGAAAAATACCATTTAATCAATAAAGACGCGTTTCGACGCCGGTTGATTTTTTTTAAGCCACGACTTTCGCATTGGCTTATTTCGCGCGATTCTCTCACAAATTTCGATTTACCGTTTGCGTCAAGGTCCCGAAATTTTTCACAACTGTATATTTTGTGTGGCCCGTTACAAAATGTACAGCCCGTGCTGTTCTGATCTTGCACTGCGTGAAACACATTCGTAGACTTACACATCGACGCGGTTTTACCCTTAGCTGGCAATAATACCGTTGACGATGATAGCATTGATAGAGAACGACATCTAACTTCTAAAAACGTGGACAGCTGTTCGAATGACGGAGGCTGGTCAGTGACGAGTGATAGCTCCCATTGCTTTCGTGTCTCGAAGTCTAATTTATTGACTAGTTCGTACACTAGCCAATCGTCCCAAAATTCCACTGGGCGTCCCAAAGCCTTAAGCTCGCGTATATGTTGCTGGAAGGCGTCGATCACTCCCTTAATTGCGTCGGCGGTATCACTAGTTGCCCTCTTTACGTTGGCCATAGCTCTAAAATGTCCTTCAACTATAACGCGCATGACCTTATAATTAACATCACATATTTTAAACCCACTTATGATTTTTAACGCGTCACCCCTTAAACAACTACGAAGATAGTGAAGTTTTTGATCGTTTGACAATGCGGTATTACAGTCGACCAGGGCAGAAAATGCGTCAAAAAAACCGATCCACTCAGTGGAGTCCCCAGAGAATTTAGGCAGCTCCATCTTTGGCAGCCGTATTGCTGCAGACACAGGCGTTGACACGGAGGCATGTTGCGCTTCGGCACGACACTTCTGTACGTGATTGAAATTTGCTAAAGCCGTAGAGTACCACGTCTCAGTTTGGATTCACACACTTTCTTCAATATCTACATTGTCACTTCCACACGAAATTTCGACCGCATGTTGAGCGCTATTAAAGCGAGTCCACTGTTCACTGAGCAGTTGCATATAACTTTGTATGCTTTCTGCATCCATCGTAAAGGCATCGCCCATACTCTTAGCCATATACCCCTTAATGGCGTTAAGTGCAGAGTCGCGTGTTTTTACCGAGCTCGACATTTTTCTTGTCCTTGTACATTTGAAGGACGATATTCGCACTGCTATCACGCACAAACACAACGCACTGGAGCTTTTCCTTTTTTGTTTTTTTTTTTACCTTGTTATTTAACACTAATTAATCGCGATAAGATACTTTCATTTAATTAGCCGAAATCGATTGGTAGAAGGACCAAAAAAATGCTAATTAATTGCGATATGTAGTACTTGTATGTACCTTAGCCAAAATCTATTGGCTAAACTTTAAATGTTCGCGGGATTGACTTATCCGCTCGAAGGACCATAAAATGTTGACGCGGATTGCTTGAAGAAAAACACAACCGTTTCGTTTCAATAGATTCTTATATTTAATTTAACAACTAGCGCGGTTGCATTTATATGCATTCCCTAAAGCGGTAAGTTATGCGGTAAAAACATAAGCGGTTAATAACAAAAGCAGTAAATAAAATCTAGGTTCAAAGACCTCTAATTAAACAGCACTATGTACCTACGCATGTACATATGTGTAAGAACTAAGGATAAAGCAGAAAATAGAATATAACAAAAGCGGTTAAGTGTTTACATTGCTGACCTTAACCCTTAAGTAATATTATAAAATTAAAACTTAAATTAACCCTAGAACACACACCCAGAAAATACCACGTAAACACACACCCGGGATACGTTTGTACTTGGGACCTTATTTTGCGGTTTTTTTAATGCTTATTCAACCGATTTCTATGATTTTTTGTTTGAAATGTATATTTTAATATATAACAAGTATTTTGTCTTTTGTTTCATTCGAATATTCCTACTGGTTCCAGCGATATGGGCAAATAAAGTCAGGACATGCAACAGTGGATTTTTGTTTTTGTTGTTGTCCTGATAAATGCAAAACAAAATAATATAATTTATAATAATATACTTGTAGAGTAACAACGAATACACATTTTGGTTTTTATTTCATTGAAATATTCTACCTGGTTCAAAAGATATGTGCAAAAATGTCGCGCAAGGTATGGGTACGTAGGTAGCAAATACACTGGTATAACTGGTTTTTGTATTTTATATGCAGCTGCAAGGGTTGTTTTCACACGAGGTGTTGTTATAAATGCTGCCTGTTGATATTTTCATTATTGTTTTGGTGCTCAAAAGTGTAAGAAGTGAAAATATAAGTGAAAATAAATATAACTGAAACTATAAATAACTGGATACGAAATGACTTCAAGAAGAAACGAATATTTATCAAGTGCAGCATATAGAAGGTAAAAAATGTAAAATAAGCAACAATGTAGACATATACTAATTTTTTTTTATTATGCAGGCTAACTGAGGAACAGCGAGAATCATATATACAATCTTTATTTGATGAAATTTGTGACGATGACGCTCCCTATGACTTTGACTCAGAAGATGAAGAAGAAATTCAATTCAATGACATTGAAATTGCTGATGACGATGCTGAAGTTTCGCAAAGTGCCGCAGAAGTATTACCTGATTATGCGGGCTATGAGGATGATGAAGAAGAAGAAGTAGAAGAAAATAATGAATTACCTGCTAGTGGCGAAAAATTTGTTGCACGTGATGGTACTGAGTGGATGAAAGAACCAAATGTAAGTCGTCAGGTACTCAGACAAAATATTATAAGAGAACGTTCTGGACCAGCTAGATGCACTGAAATGTTGTCAATAGAGCAAACATTCAAATGTTTCATGAACGTTGAAATGGCTGATATAATTATGCGCCACACAAATAAGTTAGCAAAAGAAACTTATAATGCTTACAACAATGCGCATCCAAACACAACTCCTAAGTCATGGACGCCTGTGTCAATAACAGAGCTGTATGCATTTTTTGGCATACTTATTATGACTGGTGCGAACCATAGCAATGGAGAACATGTTCGAGATTTATGGAGCGTCAAAAACTATCCTTTAATCGCGCCACAATGGGAGTCAACCGTTTCTGTTCGATATTGCGGTTCCTAAGATTTGACGATAAAAACACTCGTGCAACACGCTTACTAACTGATAAAGCAGCACCGATCAGTGAGTTGTGGACGATGATGAACAATAATCTTGCTGCATATTACAAGCCCAGCTCATGCTTGACGATTGATGAACAATTATTTCCTTACCGTGGACGCACACGGTTTACGCAGTACACACCGTCAAAACCTGCTAAATATGGTGTCAAGGTTTGGTGGATTTGCGATGCCACAAATGCATATCCACTACATGGACAAATATATACTGGCCAAGCAGAAACAGGTAGGGAAACGAACCAAGGCGAACGAGTGGTGAAGGATTTGTCTGCCAAATACCAAGGAAGTGGCCGAAACATTACAATGGACAATTTTTTTACGACCTTGCCAATTGCAGAACTGCTTCTCACCTGGAAACTCACGATCGTTGGAACTTTGCGCAAAAACAAATCATATATTCCTCAAGAAATGAAGCAGAACAAAAACAGGACAATTGGTTCAACGACATTTGGCTTCAAAAATAATGTGACAATGTGCTCTTATGTTCCCAAAAAAAATAAAGCAGTAATTTTGCTTTCGACCATGCATAATGATGCTGAAATAGCTGACAGTGGGAAACCTGAAATAATTGAATATTATAATCGTACCAAAGGTGGTGTTGATCGAATGGACCAAATGTTTGCGGAATATCCAACACAAAGACAAACAAAACGATGTTCTTCAACATGTTGGACATTACAGCTCTTGCAGCCTACATTGTCTACGATTTGAATAACCCTATGTTGCCTTGGAGAACAAACAACAAGCGTAAGCAGATCCTGCGCAGCTTGACTGAAGCATTGTGTATGCCCATTATTGAAGCCAGAGCCATAAATCGTCAAGTGACGCGAAATTTTTCGACTAAAATTGCTATTGAAGCATATTTCAACCGACCGCTGGAATCAATGGTGTCAACAGCAGCTCCAACATCTGCCGCAGCGCGCACGCCAAAACCTGCGTCCGGATCTTGCTATTTATGTTACGCACAAGAGGAAAAACGCCGTAGAAAAACCAGAAAGCTGTGCGCCAAATGTAAGAAGCCAATGTGTCTTGAACATTCGGTCACATCAACAAATTGCTCTATTTGTCATGATTTTCCTTAGATATAAGATGCATTTTTATAATTTTTATAATAAAAGTCAATAATATAATGTGTGAAATAAATATTTTTAATTTTTCAAATAAAAAAAAATATAAAAAATGTTTTTTTTTGATTATTATGAGGATTTTTACTATTGGGGTACAAACGTATCCCGGGTGTGTGTTTACCTATATAATATGTTTGGAAGGCTGTAGCTCCTGAACCAATGGTTCGATCTGGTTCAAATTTTGAATTTGAACTCAAAACTAAATAATCTTTCTAAATCCGAAGTTAGCGGTATAGAGGTATAGCGGTTCAAAAGTTACAGCACTTCAAAGTTGAAGTGGATACATTTGTACCCGGGTGTGTGTTCTAGGGTTAAATGCATAGACGGACGCAACAGTGATTTTGTTTTGGTATCACATACTTTTGGTTTTGAGAATGTCTGATTTTGTGCCGAATAATCGTCATTTGCGGGAAGTGTTGATTTGCCTCTTTCATTCGAAAAAAACGGCGGCCGAAGCGCATCAAGAGCTACAAAGAGTGTATGAAGATGCTGCTTTAAGTGAAGCAATGTGCCGAGATTGATTCCGTCGCTTTAAAGACGGTGATTTTAATATTGACGACCGTCCGCGTTAAGGAAAGCCAAAAACCTTCGAAGACGCTGAATTGGAGGCATTGCTCAATGAGGATCCGTATCAAACGCAAGAAGAGCTTGCTTCAGTATTAGAAGTTACCGGCCAATCGATTTCCAAGCGATAGCATGTTTTGGGAATGATTCAGAAACAGGGGACTTGGGTTCCTTATGAGTTAAAACCAGTGGACGTTGAAGGTCGTTTTCTGCCTGTGAACAACTGCTCAAGCGGCAAAAAAGGAAGAGGTTTCCTGATCGCATCGTGACGGGTGATGAAAAATGGATTCATAACAGCAATCCAAAGAAAGGAAAATCATGAAGACTGCCCGGTCAGACTTCTACGTCGTCGCCTCGGCCGCATATTCACGCTGCGAAGGTTATGCTATGTATTTGGTGTTAAAACCAAACGAAACCATCAACGGTGATCGGCATCGACTTCAATTGAAGCGATTGAGTCGAGCACTGCGCGAGAAGCGCCCGCAATACGCGGAGAGGCATGAAAAAGTGATTCTACAGCATGACAACACTCGGCTTCACGTTGCCAAACCCTTGAAAACCTACCTGGAAACACTGAAATGGGGAGTCCTACCCCACCCGCCATATTCTCCAGATATTGCTCCGATATATTATTCCCAGTTCCGATCGATGGCACATGGTTTAGCTGACCAGCAGTTCCATTCGTATGAAGACAACACAAAAATGGCTTGATCCGTGGATAGCCTCAAAAGATGAACAGTTTCACCGCTACGTTATACGAGATTTACCAGAAAGATGGGAAAAAGTAGTAGCCAGCGATGGACATTACTTTCAATGATTCACTTGTAACTATTGTTTTAAAATAAAGTTGTATTTTCTTCAAAAAGCAGCGAGAACTTAGTTGCGCACTTAATATATAAAAAACATATAAAACGAATGTATATATATAAACTTTCTCTAGTGTTGGCGACCGTCTCCGTTTTCGTTCTGTGCGACTCTCCTCTATTTGTCAGAAGATATCTTCGTCGACCGACGCTGCAATTCGGATATGGCGGTGCCACATTGCACACTAGCTAGTTGCAAGGCTACCAGCTCGCTGGCACTACTTTGTTCCACCACCATAGAGGTTGTTGTAGCTGAATTCAGTGCTTGGATTGAAGTTTGACTCATCTCATGAAGCACTCATCGTTGCCGTTTTTTTAGTATGTTAGTTATATTGATATTACCCATAGCTTTGATGATCCTGCTTTCTAGCATAGAGATGATCCAGTTGCTGATACATTTATCCCCCCCTAAGTCTATTAACGCCCTTTGAACAGCATCAGTGCTTTGAGGTAAGCGTGTTGTGTTGTTTATATACTGGAGTTCTCCAGCGAACTTCTAATATGAATATCTAAAAGCCGTTCAAAAGTTTTTGAAAGGAAGGACGAGAGACTGATTGGCCTAAAGTCCTTCGCTGATTCGCTGATCTGGCCTCTTGAGCCCAGAGGCCATTGAATGATCTTTGGACAAAATACTGCTAAGCCTCGCAGAATCTCCGGTAGATTCGATAGAAGAACATAAATCTCTCCTGCTCGCTTTCTTGGCGGCCCTGATTACCTTCTTGTATTGTCTCCGGCTTTCTCTGTACAATTGCCAATTACTTGTCGAGTAGCTGAGATTAAAATTTGATCTGACTTCTTCGCTTAGTTTTGAGAGCTCATTGCTCGACCGCGGAGGATAGGATTTTTTACTATGATTAATTGGACACGACGTTTTGTAGGCCCTACTAAATGTGTCCTCCAATGTTGTAACCCAACTCTCAATATTTTCTGTGAGAGTAATTTGATGGATCAAAATCCTTCCTATTCTGTTTCCTACTACATTTTTGAACCGTTTCCAATTTGTTGTAAGTGGGTTACGATATGGTAGGGGTGGGTCTACCTCAAGATCTAGGTGATAGAGGATCCAGCTATGGTACGAAAAATACTTTTTGCTTGAGACTCTCCAATTACTTTCCCTCACTGAAGTTTTGTCAGACAATAATGTTATATTTTTTACTTCCGCCCATCCTCTAAGGCATTCCGTGCTTGGAAAGGTGAAAGTCGGGTATTACCCCTGTTACATACTGTTAGGTTAGTATTAATGATAAATTCAAATAAGGACTCACCTCGATCGTTCGTTTCGGTACTCCCACATAAGGTATGCCTCGCATTGGCGTCAAATCCTAATAGAAGGATATTGTTTTTGTTGTCAAGCGCAATCCTATGAGGCTCGTTAGACGGTGCTAGTTAGTCGTGTCCCATATACTTAGATGCAGGCAATTTTGATTCTAACGCTGTCAGCAGCCTCCATTTCGATGACCGTCACATCCGATGAGCTATAGGATGGGATTAAAAATATGTGTAGATGGTTTTTGCTACATCACATGCCTTGGGGTTACACTGGGTCCGCTTATAGTACAAGTTGTAGATTTTGAGAGAGAATCCGCTTTCCTCAGTACTCCGCACTCTGGGTTTCTGTATCAGTGCGCTGCCTACGTGCTCCTCCGATAGGAAAACGGTTTGTTTGTCCGTGGTAGTTCTGGAGTGGTGCAGATTGATATGAAAAACCTTGAGACCTATATTTATTAATCGCTTTTAGGGGCGTCAAGCCGTTAGCGCCGTCGTTTTTGATAGAACCAGCGTTTTCCAGTTGCATGCACATGAGCAACTCATTAGCGTCGTCTTCCTCGTCCTGCTCATCCTCCTGATTTACAGAACGGAAGATGCACTTTTCTAGTGGATGAATACTTTCCTCCGACATTTAGAGAAGGAAGCACACACTGTTCTTTTGCGGAACCTCTGCTTTGATGATACTCCAGTCATCCATCGGAACAGTGCGGTTGTGTGCTTGCAAATATGGGATTAGCTATTTAGCTTCGAACTCCACGTTCAGTATCAAGATAGGAGCCCTTGGTCGTCGTGGAAGCACGCTGGCTACGATTACTTTTAGCCTCAAATCTTCTTAATCGCTCTGAATTTTGCTAACAGTTTTTTTTAGGAAATCAAAAGAGAACTGATCTTCACATTTGATCACCCTGTGTCCACGAACCACCTCCATTGAATCAAAACCTGGCACTCGAGCCTCTGGGCTTGTCATGACGTGATCAACGGCAATGCGAGACAGCCGTGCCTTAATTTTGGCGGTTCGCTAGTTCGTCCACCAGCGCCGTTTGCAGGTGTTCCCGTGACCTCATTAAACGCGCGTTTGGCTGGTTTGGGCGTCAAAGCAATGTGTGACATCTAATACTTTTTTGCAGTTTTACCGCCCTCGTCCTGAGAACGATTGCGTTTTACGGCTTCTGCATTCTGGGTGACATGGAACGCCAGCTACTCATCGACCACCTTTTGGCACCTTGCCTTATTGGCCGCGTCCTTGGAATGAGTTTTGCCTTCGGCCTCATTTTTGTTTATTCTACCGTCGACAACAGAATTAAATATAGCGTTTGCATTGAAATGTAAAATGCCATGATTTGGTTAAGGCAAAATAGAATAACAGCATGCTTATTTGCCGTCGGTATTTTGCTTGCGAAAATTGATTATTTATTGCGAGATTAATAAATTAATTCTAAGTATATAAGTCTGCATGCATGAATGTGAAATTTGAAGCATCGAATTAGCCAAATTGTACATATTGAGTTTAAGTGTGTTATCAATAGCGCAGTACAATGGACTTAATGTTGTCTAAGTACTGTACTTTCTCGTTGTCCCGACAAAAAAAAATGGAGCATGAAAATTATTTCAAATTATCCAAATAAAAAATTAAATTAATTAACTTTGTAAACCATTCATTTACATCAAGGGTAAGTATTCAAAAACATGTTGCACTTTTTAAACTATTATGTATATTCATATACTACAAAGTTTAGAATACATACAACATCTACTATGCATATTTATGTGAGCATAAAAAAATCTTTACCTAGATAAAAAATTCAAAAGTAAATAGACAAACTTATACAAACTAATTCCCAACAAATGTATGCAAAAAACTCATCTAAGCCGGACGCGTTTATATCAACTAAACCTCCTACCGTAAATGTACCGAACCTATCCCGGTATAACCGTTAAGTATATCGTCTTTAAGGCGGTTGTACAGTGGGCTCTACGTCTGTTACTCTTCACATGAAGTCCGTCAAAAGTTGAATGTACTTTAATCCTCCCCTAGTTTTGTTTATTCCCGAAGGAAACCACCCCAGTTGGGCCTGTCCACCACCTCCCCCCGTACTTGTAACACTTCGACTTTAGGGTCTGTTTCTTTGTCAAGTATCGTCTGTTTAGCTGTCGCTTACCTCGTGTATGTCGTGTGTTTAAATATATAATATGTTGCATATCACTAATTGTGGACGAAATTTTATCTCACGCATACTTTGAAAACATCATCTCAAGAATTGTGTTAGGTAGAAGTTAAGCTCACCATAGCTTCAAAATAGCCATTTTTCGATGTTTGGTATTAGCGTATAGGTCCACCTTCCTTTTGTGGAGTTTTCCCAACGCTCTTGCCACTTGAGTAAGGATATAGCCTTCTCCGTTTTCATTATCGTTGCTATGTTAGTTCTACCCTGCTCTTTTAGCATCTCTTCTGCTAATATATCGATGGGCGTAATGACTGCGATCACCATTACAGCTTCATCCGAGTTGGTATCGTATGCGCTTATCTTCTACAGGCCTTTACCTCTAGTTATTTTGCCCATGCTGGTGCCGTATATAGCAGAATTGATATGATGACCCTAGTTAGTAGCCTGCGTTTGCTGATATGTGGTCCCGCCCTACATTCCGGAGCATTCGAGAGAGTGCACCGAGCGTTCTTGATGTTTTGCGGATTACATACTCGGCATGTGTCCCAAAACTGAGCCGATCTTCAACACCTAAATATTTCAGCTGGCGAGAAGATTTAAGTGTATGTATGACTGTACTGAAGGAGGCTGTCTCAGGTTTTTTACGACTACTTATAAGGACCGCTTCGGTTTTCTCCGCTGCAATGGATAAACCAACACTACCCAGCAAGCTTGTTACTGTTGCAATAGCAGTATGTGCATTTTCGCAGGTTACGTATATTCAAATTTCGACTTTTTTGTGGCGATATATTGGTCACTCACTCATGCCGACGAGTTCGGATATTTTGAATGTTCAGCTGATTGTTGACAGCTGCTTTGCTTACACGTATTTCGGCTCTCCTTCGACTTTTACCTATTCAAAAAGACGGATCAAAGAATCTGTATCAAATTTTGTGTCAAAAATTAAGTGCGCGGATGCATTCCGAATGTTGACTGCGTCATACGGAGAAGATACTTTGGACCAAAGCAACGTTTATTGGTGGTACAAAATGTTCTCAGAAGGCCGAGAAGATGTGAACGACGAAAAGCTGTCGGACGCCCGAGTACTTCAACAACAGATGAAAAAATTGATGATGTGAAGAAAATCGACATATCGACTGGCTCGCGCCATTCGATTTTTTTTAATGATTTGGGCATGAGACGCGTCGCCGCAAAATTCGTACCAAAACTGCTCAATTTCGACCAAAAGCAGCGTCGCATGAACATTGCTAATGAGATGTTGGATTCTGTCCCCGACGACCTAAATTTGCTCCAGAGGGTCATAACTGACGAATCGTGGGTGTATGGTTATGCCGTGGAAACCAAAGCTCAATCATCTACTAAATGGAAGCTTCCGCACGAACACCAAGACCGAAAAAGCGAGCCAAGCTCGGTCGCATGTAAAAGTTTTGCTTACCGTTTTCTTCGATTGCAGGGGCGCTGGGCATCATGAGTTCTTGCCACAGGGTAAAGCGGTCAATAAGGAATATGGTCTGCAAGTTATGCGCAATTTACGCGAAGAAATCCGCCAGACCCGCCCGGATTTATGGAAGAACAAAAATTGGCTCTTGCATCACGATAACGCCCCTGCTCACACATCATTGCTTGTGCGTGACTTTTTGGCGAAAAACAACACACTAATGATGCCACAGCCACCGTATTCTCCAGATCTGGCCCCCCGCGACTTTGTTCCCGAAACTGAAGAGGACCATGAAAGGACGACGCTACGCTACGATTGACGAGATAAAGACGGCATCGAAGGAATGACTTTTTGAAGTGCTTCGAAGATTGGACAAAACGTTGGCACAAGTTCATAATATCTTAAGGGGATTATCTTGAAGGGGACAAAATAGATATTAATGAATAAATAAATAATTTTTGAAAAAACACAAAATTCGCGATACTTTTTTGAACACACCTCGTATGACATGTTGTCTGTTTTGCGGAGGGGAAACAGGGTCCGAACTATTTTATTTAGCAAGTGTAGCATTTTACTTCCGGTGCCTTAGCAATTTTTGACATCACTACTTTGTATGCGTTACCCCAAACGAAGCTCTTCCCCGCATCGGTATCCATGCCCATATTGCTGTTTTTTTTGGGCCAAATTTGCCAGCTAATTATTGCGCGAAGGAATCTCGTAAGGCTCTGAAACTATTGTCACGTCAACCTTCATGTCTAAAATCGTCTGGTGTGTCCATATAGCAAAAATCTGTACAGATTCCAAACGGTGTAGGAGATGAGGAATTGAAGGACATGTGGCAAAGTACTGTGTGCCAAAATGACTTCTGTGTCAGCGGATGAAGGAAGAGTCATATATCTGGTAGTTCAAAGCAATAGCCAAAGCAATAATATGAAGATAATTCAACTAAATTTAAATCACTGTAGGGCGGCCCAAGATATAGTGATGCGTTTACATTTATGTATGCACCTATGAATATAGATGTTGGACAATGTACACTTTATTCCTCTACATACATACGTATGTCGCCCACAGCTAAAATTATAATTCATGCGACTTACAAGAACAAGCTGTTATTTGTGCAGCCGTAGCGGCCATGATTCCAGTGGTCATGGCGCTGAACAGTCTACAACATTGTATAAGACAACAAAAACAAATTTATTTATTTATTTATTTACTTCAGTCTACAGAAAATGTTCTTACAGACTAATTCACTTAATTCAATATGGTAAACAGATCAAGCTTAACTTTTACAATATTATCATTAAAGTTAATGATGTTACAATAGTTGTTACACAATCTCGCAGATTGCACAAGAGGTTCATTAAATGCATAATTAGTGGTATTATTAGAAATGTTGAATTAACGATTAATTCTTAGACTATAAAAAGAAATATGGCTTTGAAATTGGCTTAATAACTCCTTACAATCGATATTACCAATAATGATATTATATTATAGACAAAGATTATTGAGAAGTATATTCGCCTATCATGTAATGACTGTAAGCCAAGTAATTTACGGCGATTTATATAAGGGGCAGAATAATCTTGCCAGCCCATTTTAAACAACGCTATTTTTGTGAAAATCATTTGTAAATTTTGGATTTTCCTCGAATGAACCTCATAGTATAGGTTCCATATTAATGAATAGTACTCAATGCGAGATCGTACTAAGGCAACATAAAGAGATTTCAACGTTTGAGGGTCTTTAAAATCAGTGGAATTTCTTCTGATGAAATCAACCATTGCAAGTGCTTTAGATATCACATAATCAATATGTTTAGTGAATGAAAGTTTAGTATCAAAAATAATACCAAGATCTTTCATTTCCCACTTCCTCCTTAGGATACAGTTATTTAAGTTGTAGTTAACAGAAAAGTAATTTGGCTTCCTTCTAAATATTTGTTAAACTAAAACATTTATTGACATTCAGAAATAAATGAGCACCATTTTTGAAAGGCAACGAGATCCGATTGTAAGTTTTGACTATCTTTTAAGTCAGTGGTCGCCAACCCGTCGGTCGCGAGCTACCGGTAGCTCGCAAAGGCAATTCTGGTAGCTCACGCTGCTCACGTTGCAGGAAATCCAAAAGTCTGAAAATCAAACCAGTATTAGCAAATTTCAGAAATTTTCATAATAAATAGATAAACAGCGGCAACACTGCGGTAAGCGATTTCGCGCCGACAAACACGACGCGAAGTCGCGTCTCCGTTCTAGGATCGACTGGAACCGATTAGCGTGTTCGAGAATTTTTTGGCTTTATATATACGCAATGTACGTCGACATTGCGCTCAGTTTAATACTGAACGGCATTATCAACGTTCTGCGTGCAGCGGTTGGGTTAGAGTTCGAAACATTATGGCAAGCAGTAGTAAGAAAGCGAAGACATACCATTTCCATTCGGAATGGGAAGAACAATACTTCTTCACAGAAGTTAAAGGCAAAAGTGTTTGTTTGTTATGTAATACATCTGTGTCAGTTCCTAAATAAGGAAATATTGAGAGGCATCATAAAACTGTACATTCGAATTTTGAGAAGGCATTCCCGTTAAATTCTGCCACCAGAAAAGAAAAACTGAAACATTTAAAAATCCAGTTAATTGGACAACAGTCAATATTTTTGAAAACAATGGACAAAAATAAGGCTGCAACTGAAGCATCTTACCGTGTTTCCCAGATAATTGCACAAAAGAAAAAACATTAAGAAGACGGGGAAATCATAAAACAAGCATTTTCGGAAGCTGCAGATTCTTTATTCGCCAACTTTAGAAATAAAGAAGGAAATAGTGTCTGTATAAAATCTATGCAACTTTCTGCTAATACAGTGATGAGGCGAGTAGAAGTAATGAGCAATGATATTTTTTTACAGTTAAGAAGTGACTTAGATAACTGTATTTATTTTTCACTGCAACTGGATGAATCAACAGATGTAGTTGACACCTCACAGATGGCCATATTTGTCAGGATGGCTTTTAGTGATTTTACAATTAAAGAAGATCTTTTGAAGTTTATTCCACTCAAAGGACATATTACTGGGCTAGAGCTGTTTTCTCATTTAAAAAATCTCATCTCTTCTGAGAAAATTCCAATATCAAAAATGGTAGGCCTGACAACTGACGGTGCTCCAGCTATGGTGGGTTGTGATAAGGGGCTCGTGGCGCTATGTCATAAGGATGAAAGTTTTCCACAATTTCTTAGTTACCACTGTATTATACATCAGCAAGCATTATGTGGAAATTTTCTAAAATTGAACAACGTCATGAAACTGGTGGTGAAAATTGTGAACAAGATTAGAGCTCAAGCGTTACAAAGGAGATTATTTAAAACCTTGGCTGATGAAATTGACTGTCAATACGGAGAGCTACTTCTTCACTCTGAAGTGCGATGGTTAAGCAGAGGACGAGTGCTCAAACGTTTCAATTATGTCCTGCCTGCTATACTCCAATTTTTCAAAGAACGCGATGAACCGATTCCTGAACTGGAAAATTCGACTTAGCTCAGAGATTTTGGTTTTCTTGTGGACATTACATAGAAATTAAATGAGCTTAACTTGCAGCTTCAAGGCAGGGATAAAGAAATAGCGGAAATGATTTCTGATATAAATGCATTTATTACAAAACTTGAATTTTGGGAACAAACCCTAAAAAACCGCGATACTAAGCATTTTCCTATTCTTTCCGAAAATATCATATGGAAATAATTAGTTTCTAACTTGAAGGAAAACTTCAAAAATCGTTTGAAGGATTGCAGCAAAATTGCTTTAGTGACGCAATTTGTTGTGTGAATCTTCTTTTTCCAATATGAAATTTATTAAAAATAAATACCGCAATCGGCTTACAGATATACATTTGGATAACTGTATTCGAAAGACTGTATCAAATTATACTGCAAATATTAAAAAAATTAGCGATGAGTCAGAATGTCAACCTTCTCATTAAATATGCTCTTTTTATCTGCCCATATTTTATTTATATAATAATGTACTATTACTGTTTTGTTGTTTTTTTAAGTCGCTTGTGATTTGCCATTATGACTGTTAAAAATTTTGTTACGATTGATAGGTGTGAACTTGGATGTAGTTATGCATAAGTATAAGCACTATAAGTCATAAGTTTATTATAGGTATATAGAACGTATATTAGTAAAATAAATACATGTATTGTATGTCGAATATAACTGTGTATTATTTAACTTATGTTGGCTTGTGCAAGTAGCTCGCTGTTTATTTCAAAATCTTGAAAGTAGCTCAACACATTGAAAAGGTTGGCGACCACTGTTTTAAGTTATGTACTTCTTAGAGGAGTTTCATATCGTCCGCAGACATTAAACAGTTTGAAAAGTTTGGGTAAGCCATTTAGAAAAGTAGTAAGCAGCAATGGCCCGCAATGAGTTCTTTGCGGTACATTAGACCATGCAATGACTATGACTTTAGACACAATGGGTCCAATTTTCACTAATAGACTCCTACCTTTTAAAAAACTGGCAAGAACTTTAAGAGATTTCCTCCAATCCGATTGTGTTCCAACTTATAAAAGTGCAATGTAATATAACCTGATTTATATGATCAAATAACTTAATTTGTATTATTTAATCGAATAACTTAGCAACAGAGCTCTGCTTGACAATAGGCCTATAGTTACAGACGTCATTCCGGTCACCTGATTTATAGTCTGGTTCAATCCAGCAAAGTTTCCACGAATCGATAAAAGTTCCACTGTTTGAACACATTTTGAATATCACTGAAAGAGGATGAGCTGGTAAATCTGTTTTAAAAAGGTGTGGTGAAAATCCCTCACTATCTGACCTAGCGCTTACCTTAAGTTAAGAAATCGCTAGAAGCACATCATCGTTACTAATCTCAAAGGAGTTGATAGTTTGCAAAGGTGAAGCTGGTAGGGTAGGAAATAACGTGGTGTTATATAAATTATACAGTTTCTGAAAAAATTGAGCAAATAAGGCACATGAACTTTGGGTATTATCAGAAACATTTCCATCATTTTCTAGACTAGCCGGAAAACCCGTAGTTTTTCTTTTGGTTTTAATGTAATGCCAGAAACTCGATGGATTTGATTTTAGTCATGTTTCAATAGAAAACATATATTCCGTGAATAAAGAATTGTGAAAGGAGTTGAACTCCTTCCTCAACTTAAGAAATTGTGCATAGTCGTCTTTTGAATTACTAGCCTTAGACTTTTTAAAAGCTTTCTTTTTTCTGTTTTTAAGTTCACTAACCTAGGATTTAACCATGTTGGTTTATTGCTGGTTTTTTACAGGAACAATCTTTATTTGAAAGTTTTCGACATAAAATCTCATAGGAATCAGGAGGATCACTTGCTGAATTCAAAAAGCTCCAATCGGTTTTATCAAAGAAACTCCTAATGCCCTTATAATCAGCTTTTAAATAATTGGCTTCTACCACATCAACAGCTGTTTGGGTATCAAAATTATAAAATTTAAAATTAATACATAAAGCTTTGTGAAGAAAAGTATTCTTTGAAATTGGAGTGACACATTCCGCGCAAGTAATCTTCAAATCGTTGGAAGCAAACACAAGGTCTAAAACTTAACCATTGTTGCTTAAAATAGAGTTACATTACATTAGACTTTGGGAAAGTATAGTACTTATAACTAAAATATCGACATCCGATTTGATATTAATTGGTAACAAACTTTTACTATGGTAAGACAAGTTCTACACCTTTACTGCATAAGTCCGCTCGAATCGCAAGTAGCACTCCACCACCTTTTTGAAGACCAGCTATAAAATATTCGTCTGAGCAGAAGTTGTCATTCAGCCACTTCTCAGTTATGGCAATAATGTCATAATCGTGTAAAGACGCATTACGATAAAACTGCGTAGATTTACATTTTGATAGTACAGCGAAGAACTTATTGATAATTCATTGGCAGGAGACAGAGTGTAAGGTAGTCACTTTTTTGCTTACTCACTCTTGAAAAAACTTTATGGACCGTACTTTTACGCCAGCTAGCCAGAGCTCTGAACTTAGTACTTATGCGATTGCTTAGATACATAGGCGATAATACAGGGTGGCGCACGAATCGTGCTACAAAAACAAAACGTAATAACTGTTTTTCTAATCAATGTATTTAACTTTTTGTTTTTTTATTGTATAGATAATTCAATTTTATTTTATGTAACTAATTAGTTTTGAAAATAATAGAACGTAAATGACCTCCATGCTCATTCACGCATATGCGACACCTGATGAGAAAATTGTTCATTGCGCACTGAAGGGTTGAAGTCGGGATCGCCTCAATTATTGTTGTGATGGACTGCTTCAATTCAGTCAAATTACTTGGTTTTGCTTTATACACCTCTTGTTTGAGATAACCCCATAAAAAAAAATCTGGTGCAGTGAGGTCAGGTGACCTGGCTATATGTGCAGTAGCTCCATCTTGCTGGAACCAAATGCTGTTAAAAGGGATACGTCTTCGCCGCAGTTCTGGATAAAAAAACTCCTTCAACATGTTTAAATAACGGTCCCCATTTACAGTCGCTGTTACACCGTTTTCTTCGAAGAAGTATGGCCCGACAATGCACCTTGATGAAACTGCGCACCACACTGTGACTCGTTCTGGGTGCAGTTCCATCTCATGGAGTATTTGCGGATTTGATTGACTCCATATACGGCAATTTTGCTTGTTTACATTGCCGTTTAGATCAAAATGGGCCTCATCAGACATAAACAAGCAATTTATGAAGTTGTTGTCTTCTTCGGCCATTTCAATAATTTTTTGGCAAAATTCCAGGCGAATAGGCAAATCCAGAGGGTTTAATTTGCTTGTGATTTGAACTTTGTACGGAAACAAGTTTAAGTCATCATGAACTATCCGCTGCAATGACCGTCTGCTAACTCCAATTTGCGCCGACAAGTTACGAGTCGAAACTCTTGGATTTGCCTGAATTGACGATGCTACAGCCGCGATTGTGGCTTCGACCCGAACATGGGGATCTCGATGGTACGGTCTGCATGCGATGCTTCCAGATTCAGCAAACATGTTCACCAGCCTCATAATGCTCCATTTTTTGTAAATCTAAATACTAATCTGCAAAATAAAAAAAAAAATCCGATTACTCACACAGAAAAAAAGTTATTACGTTTTGTTTTTGTAGCACGATTCGTGCGCCACCCTGTATTATTTGTTGTTACAGATGGTTTAAATGAAGATACGTGCAACTAAAGGGTTTTTCAATTGGCGCGGGTCGATTTTGGCGCCCTGTGGCAGCCATTTTGTTTTGGTGACATCTGTCAAATCTTTTGTTTATTATTCAGTTGTTTATGCCAAATCATCATGGCAACGTACACGATTGAACAGCACGTTCAAATGATAAAACTTTATTATCAAAATGAGTGTTCATTAACGCAAACGTTGCGCGCATTGCGCCCATTTTTCGGTAGACGTGGTGGCCCTTCAAAGTCGACTCTTCATCGTTTGGTGGCCAAATTTGAGACGACCGGGTCAGTAAACAATCAGCCAACACCCGTACGTTCACGGAACTCAAGATCAGCCAAGAACATTGCCGCGGTCCGTGAAAGTGTACAGCAGAACCCGAGGCAGTCTATTCCTCGCCGTGCTCAAGAACTTGGCCTTTCGCAGACTTCAACTTGGCGAATTTTGCGTCGGGACTTGGGCCTACACCCGAACAAGATCCAACTGACCCAGGAGCTCAAAGTTTATGACCATAGACAACGCTATTTGTTGGCTGACTGGGCTTCGAATCGTTTGGAAGAGAACCCCAGTTTTGGGCGAAAAATCATCTTTAGTGACGAGGCGCATTTTTGGATGAATGGCTGTGTTAACAAGCAAAATTGCCGTATATGGGACGACACCAATCCACACGAGGTTCACCAGGTGATAATGCATCCTCAAAAAGTTACCGTTTGGTGTGGATTTTGGGCCAGCGGCGTCATTGGTCCGTACTTTTTTGAAAACGACGTTGGTGAGGCGGTCACCGTCAACAGCGAGCGCTACACAACGATGATAACCAATTTTTTATGGCCCATATTGAACCATACGGACCTAGACGACATTTGGTTCCAGCAGGACGGCGCTACGTGCCACACAGCAAACGCCACGATTGACATTCTCAACATCGACCCGCCCTTATTGAATAACCCTTTATTTTATTCTGTGCGCAACATTTAATTCTTCATTCGAGCTCGACCCAACAACGATTTTACGAGTATACGCTTGCACTTTTGGCTTATTCGAAGTACCGATAGCATGAAGAGGTGCAGAGTTAGAAAGAAGAAAATGAAGAAATTCATTCATAAGTTTCTATAAAATCTATATCTGTATCTAATATATAAAAAATCACTGATGACCATCTGAAAATAGTCAATATTGTAATATTTCTTATAAAAACGTTATCCTTTCGGTCTCCTTGCCCCGTGTTATGGAGATTAACTCACTACGAACTAAGAGGGTAGCTCCATTTAGGAATGGGGTATCCACCCATACACGCAACGGCGGAATTGGTAGCCATCCAATTACTATGCGGAGACTACCGCACCGACAACCTGGCAGCAGGTATAAAATGCATTAATTTTTCGTAATGTGGCGGCTAACAAAGGATTTTTCTGCCCGAGGTAACTCACTTTTGGGAAAGCCTCCCGTCGATCAATCGACGGCTCGGGAATCGGATGTGCAGGTCCGAACCTCACATCCCCTTATGAACTGACACCCAGGGTTCCGGAGGAAGCGCACTACTAGTGGTGAAAAATGGCACATTAGCTATGTCAACGGAGAGCCGACTGTGTGTGAGCGATATACCGCCGTCGAAAAGATCCGAAGCAACTGAACAAGTTATGGAGGATGTGGAGATGGTGGACAATCTCTCAGTAAACTCAGATGGATCTCTGGTAACCAGTAAGTCTTTGACAACGGCCAACCTGGTGCAAATCAGGTAAGTACCGGTGAAAAGACTGAAGTTATTGGAGATTCGAATGCAGGTGCTGGTCTATCCGCAAGGCAGATCAAATGAAGGAAACTGAGAACGAAGAAAGCCGAAGCATTAGCGGAGGTAAGTACTCAAGCTCCGTCAACTTCCTAACCTGTAACCAGAAATCCGCTATCATTTCGGAGGCGGATTCCCACCTGGTACTGGGTATCGATCTTGGGTCTCTCAAGGTGCTGATGTCGAAGTACAGATGCCGTCCTCACCTACATCTGGGGCGAATCTATTTTCGTGTCCAGGACAAGGTGGAGGACAAAGTGTAAATATACTCAGTCTCATGACTAAAGTAATATTTACGCAGATAAACCTGCAGCATAGCAAAGCGTCTCCCGCTCTCCTGTGCCGTAGGCATGCAAAACTGCAAAAAAACCCACACATAATACTAACACAAGAACTATGGTTATGTCACAAGCATAGGTGTAGGTGCTATGTCGTGGTGACAATTCCACTAGCTTACACCAAAAATGGTCCTAGACCAAAAGACGTTTTTTAAACTAATTTCAGGTCGCTGAAACCAAAACGGAATTTTATTTTTTTTTTTTAAAGAACGGTTTCCGAGATATTCCCAAAAAACCTGTTTTTTGGGCAATAGTGCAGTTATTACCTGCAATCTCGAAAACAGTGCGCGCCATTTCTTTGAAGTGCATAAATTTCGAAAGGCACACATATAACCTACGTGGCAATATATAATTCGTGTAAATGGAACTCGCAGTTTTCGCAACACAACTATTGAAAGTTAAAAAAAAAAGTATTTTTCACGTTTTTTACTAGATTATCAAAGTTTATTAACTTTTTTCTGGAATAAAATTTTTATATCGACATAAGATAGGTTCTCTGAAAGAAAATTTTGTCACCTACATTTTAAGCCTAAGGTTGTCTGAATCGACGAAAAATTGTAGAAGTTATGACCCATAAAGTCAACACGTGTGATTTTGCAGCTTTTGACTTGGCTATGTTTGAGGTCGAAAATACGCTTTTACTCTCAAACTTCTTCTTTTATGTTGCACGGAATCTTCACGAAGTTGCATCCAGCAGTAGTTGCTCATCATTCCTTGATCCCCAAAGCATTCTAACGCTTTTCAATCGTAGCAATATCTTGATGAAATCGCTCGCTTTGTTCATCACTTTCAGCCCCCAAATTCGGAGGAATAAAATCAAAATGACTGTGAATTAGGTGCATTTTTAACGACAAGCGAGCACCTGTTAACAAAAACAAAGTTAATTGTAAATTTTCCAATAATTTTCTAATCAATTTATATGATAAATATATTTTGGAGTATGTACGTTTTACAATACTAATCAATAGTTTTAAAGTATTTCATCATTTTGTGACTCAATTGATGGTCGTTGTTGCTCCTGTTGTTTCCCAAGATCCATGAACAACTTTTTAGAAAGCTTTCCAAGCTTTAGCTTCGGAACTGTCAAGGTATTGCTGAAATTCTGTGTCCGTAAACAATTTCTTTATCTGTGGACCGACGAATATACCCGCTATGATTTTCTCTGTTAACAATCTTGGGAACTTGGTTTTCAAGTATTTAAGGGCTGTGTTTTCCGATTTTTTGCCAAAGCTTTCACAAAATTCTTCATTAGCCCTCTGTCGTCGTGCACAAATTTATACTTGCAGAAATATGGCGAGACCGAAAAATATAGACAGACGTACAATGGTCATACCTAGCTCTTATTTAGCTGGAATTGGTATTCTGCGACATATATATATATACATATATATTATATATATATTTATTTATATGAAATAAATATTGTTTTTAATTATAGTGAGCCTAAGAACAGTAATTTTGCGTGACACAATACGCAGGCTGGCATGATTTACTTTTGTTCGAAACCGTATTGTATACATCAAAAGGATATACGACAGACGATGAAATTGTTTTCATTCTCATAATGCGTTATAACTTCTACAATATTTCGTCGATTCAGACAAACTTAGGCTTAAAATGTAGGTGAAAAAATTGTCTTTCAGAAAACTTATCTTATGTCGATATAAAAAAAATTTTTGTTCCAGAAAAAAGTTAATAAACTTTAATACTTTAGTTAAAAACGTCAAAAATGCCTTTTTTTAACCCTCAACAGCTGTTTTGCAAAAACTACGACTTCATTGACACGAATTATATATTTCCATGTAGGTTATATGTGTGCCTTTCGAAATTTATGCACTTCAAAGAAATGGCGCGCACTGTTTTCGAGATTGCAGGTAATAACTGCACCATTGCCCAAAAAACAGGTTTTTTGGGAATATCTCGGAAACCGTTCTTTGAAAAAAAAAATTTAAATAAATTCATTTTTGGTTTCAGTGACCTTAAATTAGTCTAAAAAACGCTTTTTGGTCGAAGACCATTTTTGAAAGTGAAAATTCGTAAACTAGTGTTATGCGAGCAAGCATTATCATGCCAAGGTTGATCGAACACACGATGTTAAAAGAACCATGCTCCAGAGATATCGTTGTTGCAAAAATAAAGTACTGGAAGAGTGGGAACAGTGACGGAGCTATTATATATAAAGGGTGAGTTTTTAAGAGCTATAGGAAAGTTTATCAGAAAAGCTCACGTAAAATTCAGAAAAATGCATGAAATTTTTATTTAAATCGATAGTACAGTCCATATAATTTAAAGTTTGAATTGATTATTTCATGCAAATGTTGACCGCGATTCCGCTTTAAATGGCCCATCCGCTTAGTCTACTTTTGGCATACTCTTTCCTATGTTTCGGCCGGTATCTCACATATAAATGCTTTAATGTTGCCTTCCAATGCGTTAATTGAAGCAAGCTTGTCTGAATAGACATGAACTTTAACATAACCCTACAAAAAATAGTCTAAAGGCGTTTTATCGCACGATCTGGGTGGCCAATTGACAGGTCCCGAACGTGAAATAAAATGTTCACCGAACTCGCCTCTCAACAAGTCCATTGTTACGCGTGCTGTGTTGCATGTGGCACCGTCTTGCTGAAACCACATGTCATGCAAGTCAAGCTCTTGCATTTTGCGCAAAAAAAGTTGGATATCACTTCACGGTAGCGCTCACCATTCACAGTAACGTTACGATTCGCAGCATCTTTGAAGAAGTACGGTCCAATGATATCTCCAGCCCATAAACTGCACCAAACTGTGACCTTTTCTGGATACATTTGTAGCTCTTGCAATTCTTCTGGCTAATCTTCACTCCAAAATCCACAATTCTGCTTATTTACGTACCCATTCATCCAAAAATGAGATTCGTCGCTGAACACACTTCTTCGATAAAAGAGTGGATCTTCGGCCAACTTTCCAAGAGCCCATTCACCAAAAATTCTGCGTTGCGGCAGGTCCTTCAACTTGAATTCTTGAACCAGCTGTGTTTTGAAAAGCTTCACCTTTCACAAAATTTTCCACATTGTTGAGTAACAGAAGCCCAATTGCTGCGAACGGCGACGAATCGATAATTGATGGTCATCATTAACACAGCTGCGATATTTTCTTCATTTCGTTTGGTTCTAAATTTAGTCACAATAGCTCGAATAGCCGCTTCAGTTGGTCAATTAAACTGACCATAAAATGGAAGAAGCTCGCGATAAACTTTCTTAACAGAACACGCATTTTTATAATAAAATTCAATGATTTGCAAGCGTTGTTCGTTTGTAAGACAATTCATGGTTAAATTATAGACCAAACTGAAGATGTTTGACAGTGGAACGAAACACGAAACGTGCGTCAGCTGTTTAAAAAGATAGAAGCTAAAAAATCACCCTTTATTTTAATAATAGAATATTATTAATATAAATAAACTATTTTGGCAGATTAGTGCAATAAATTTAGAATTTATTTATGTAATTTATATTACAAATAGTACTTGATTTTTATGGAAATAAAAATGTTGGTAGATTAATTTTGGTAATATGTGTTTTAGTAGCTTTTTTAACTCTTTTGGAACGTAAAGTACTAGGTTATATTCAGATTCGTAAGGGTCCTAATAAAATTGGTTTAATAGGAATTCCTCAGCCTTTTTGTGGTGCAATTCAGCCTTATTGTAAACTTCGCGTGAATGCAATTCTTAATGGAAAAATTCCCACATTTGTTCTGTTCTCATTTTCGAAAAATTACCCTAACCGTCAACAAATTTTTTTCCACGTGAATGTATAGAATTTGTTCGCAAAACTGAAAGTGGGGAACAACACTCGATAAAATGTAAGGATTGTTTATTGCTTATTAAACTTAGTTAAGAATTATTTTATATCACATTAGGTCTATAAACAAAACTCAGTTGACTTTCTTGGTAAACACTATGGCCGAAAATCCTCAAATAGGAAAGGGCTTCCAAAAAAAAAATAAAGATAAAGTGCTGGCTTTTTGGAAGAAATTGAACAATTCCCTCAATAGCATGGGCCCACCGTCAAAATCAATCTCCGAATGGAAAAAGGTGACTATCAATGCAATGTGGCTATGGAATGTGCCATAATTTATACAGCCATTGCTTACAGGTTTGGATTGATCAAAAACGATACGTACGAAACAAGGCTGTCGAAAATACCAAAAATAGAAAAAAGACCGGTGGAGAACCTTGCAAGCAACATGTTTTTTCTGTATTAGAACAGTCAATTTTGGATATAACTGCATCAGTAGCAGCTGCGGAAGGTGTCGAAGATGGAAGCCTTTTGGTTTGAATGCAACGAAATCAACTAGTAAGCAACGTGAAAATAACAGTAGTGATGAAGACAACAGCTCTAGTGAGGACTCTGAAGTGGAATGTAGTTGCATGGACAATAGCTTGGACGAAAACAGCACCGAAACTGCCGGTGACACGCAAAGGGAAAGTGCTTTGCCTGCACAAAAAACCAGCCAACAAACTCGCAAAAAAATTAACCCTTTGGAGCTATTAAACATTGAACTAGATGTTCAAAAAGAAATGAATGACAACGTCAGAAAGGGCTTGGAAATCCAGCGTCATCACTATACTGAAATAGAAGGCCTCTTAAAGGAATTAAACCAAGGCCTCGAAAACTTTCAAAATATTCAAAACAGTTTACTAAAGGAAACAAAACGCCACAATTCGGA
The DNA here is from genome assembly GCF_027943255.1 of Anastrepha obliqua. Taxonomy (NCBI): domain Eukaryota; kingdom Metazoa; phylum Arthropoda; class Insecta; order Diptera; family Tephritidae; genus Anastrepha; species Anastrepha obliqua. The sequence continues at coordinate 7,212,492 of NC_072897.1, forward strand.
ACTTGAACGGCTCAGAAAAATTTAAGTTGACCGTAAACTCATACTTATAAACAGCCAAATCGAGGTTCAAAATTTGAAAATACTAGCTGCAAAGAAAAGCTTAGGCATTAGTTAGAATGTTTCGAACGTTTTTGTAAAAAAAATGAATTTTATGTACTTTATTTTTTCAAATTGGTAAAGCAAGATTAACAAAAAAGCCGCTTTTCAGCTAATACGAATCAGACATTTCTTTGAAGAGTGTCATTCAATTATAAAAACATTTTGTCATAAATTTAACTAAGGCAATTGCCTATATTTGCTCTAATACGTTTAGCCTCATTGAGGTATGATGAATGCGATTCAGATTCTTCAAACTGCACTTGTTCAGAAATTTCCGGTCCAGAAGCTATATTTGAAATAAAAGGTGTGTCATCGCACCGATACTTTAAGCATATATTGTGCAACGCGCAACAGACATTAGTAATTTGAGCTGCTTTCTTAGGCGAATAATGTAGCTCCCTGGCTCCTAGTACACACCTCCATCTATTTTTTAAGACGCCATTGGTCCTTTTCACAATGTTACGTCCACGTGCATGAACCTCATTAAATTTGCTTTCTGTGGAGCCCTCTTCCGCTGATCTGTGGGGTGTTAGCAACCAAGGCTCCAGTGGATATCCAGCGTCGCCTATGAACAAAATTTGATTTTGGGACTTACAGATTTCATAAAAATTTTACCTAGCAGCCAAACATTTCTAGTGCCTAGCGAGTAATCCTGCTCTATTGAAACCCTCAATTCACTTGTATTCCAAATTAATGAGTCATGGCAGGCTCCAGCGTGTGTAGCATCAACGTATCTTATTGCCATTTTGTTATCACATACCTGCAGATAAAATTATTAACATGCGTAAAAGCATACACAAATTTTACCAATCTACCAGCAAAACATTCATACTATAGTAACTCTTTCTGTTATAAAATAAGTGTTTATTATTCCTAGGGCCTATAATTCTAACGTGTGTGCCATCTATGCAGCCAATAATGCCTGGGATAATAAATTGGTGATGAAAATTCAAAGCAATTTCGCGCATTTCGTCTTTAGTAGGCCATTTTATCCACTGATTGCAAAGGCACTCCTCAAAAACATTCAATACTTCAGACAAGACGTGGCTAAAACTTGACTGCGATAAGCCAACATCCACTTGCCTCCCTACTCCTTTTTGGTATGCTCCTTCACCAAAAAATCTTACATCCAACAAATATTTGAACGCCGGCTTATTTATTCTATAAAATTGGTGAAAGCTATGTATAAATAGTTAAAACGCGATTATTTATTTGGTTTACGAGTATAATTATTTGCATGTTTACCTTGCATTGGGTAATTCAAGGCGATTACACTTGTCGCGTAATATCCTCCTGGACACTCGTTCAGCCAATTGCTGACTGGTATTAGTTTCTTCTTCAATTAAACAAAGGCAAGTAAGCACTAATCATTACAATTTTAATATTTAACGCAAAAATAAAAATGTTTGACTACACAACAGCAATTATTTCTGCAAAAATTTGTAAACAAAACATGAGTGATGTTCACAATAGCATATTCGAAATTCGAATAAAAGGATTGATTCACATGAAATGAACGATACGAATTTTTTGCTCATGGGAAATAAAAAATTCATGGGATTGATTTATTCACAAGAAGTTTACAATAAGGCTGATTAAGTTATTTACTAAGGAACAAACTTATCCTTATTTATCAAATTATATTTCTTATTATTTTTCTCCTATTTTTTCGTTATTTATTTCTTTAATTGTTGGATTATGTAATCCTTTATTTGTAATTTTCTTTTAATTTAGGAATCTTATTTTTTTTGTGTTGTACTAGATTGATAGTTGCTGGTTAATCTTCTAATTCTAATTATGCCTTATTAGGAGGCTTACGGGCTGTTGCTCACACTATTTCGTATGAAGTTGGCATAACTTTATTTTTATTATCTTTTGTAACGCGTTTTTCAGTAAGAGCGCTTCAACTTTTGAACTTTTTTGAATAAAACACAAACGGTTTGACTTTTTTAACTAATTTTTTTTTTTTATTATCGAGTTTGAACATATACATTTAAGTATGAAATTCGATTTCTTTTGCATGACCACCGCGTGCACGTTTTACGAAGTCCAATCGTTGAACCCAATTTTCGATCACTCTTTTGCATAAATCGGCCGAAATTCCAGCAATTTAGCGTTCAATATTGGCTCTGAGCTCACAAATCGTCGCCGGCTTTTTACTGTAGACCAATGACTTCACATAACCCCAAAGAAAATAGTCTAGAGGCGTCAAATCACACGAGCGCGGCGGCCATTCGACCGGTCCATTTCTGGAAATAATGCGCTCATCGAACTAACTCTTCAACAAATCAATTGTAGCGTGTGCTGTGTGGCTTGTGGCCCCGTCCTGTTGAAACCACATGTCGTCTAAGTCCATACCATACTATTGCGGCCAAAAATAATCGTTTATCATGTCGCGGTATCGATTTCCATTCACAGTAACGTGGCGATCGTTCTCGTCAAAGAAAAAATATGGGCCAATTACGCCGCCGGCATGTAAATCGCACCAAACAGTGATTTTTTCGGGATGTAACGGTGCCTCATGAATCACGTGTGGATTGCTTTCTGCCCAGTAACGCATATTTTGCTTGTTGCCAAAGCCATTGAGCCAAAAGTGAGCTTTATCACTGAAGATGATTTTTTGGAAAAAAGTAGTCTTAAAGAAGCAGCAACAGAACGATTATTTTCATAAAAAATTTGCACGAATGTAGCGGGAGCAGGCTTCTTCTTCTTAATTGGCGCGATAACCGCTTACGCGATTTTGGCCGAGTTTAACAAAGCGCGCCAGTCGTTTCTTTCTCGTGCTAACCGGCGCCAGTTGGACACACCAAGTGAAGCCAAGTCCTTCTCCACCTGATCTTTCCAACGCAGTGGAGGCCGCCCTCTTCCTCTGCTACCACCAGCTGGTACCGCATCGAATACTTTCAAAGCCGGAGCGTTTGTATCCATTCGGACGACATGACCCAGCCAACGTAGCCGCTAAATTTTTATTCGCTGCGCTATGTCTATGTCGTCGTAAAGTTCATACAGCTCATCGTTCCATCGTCTACGATATTCGCCGTTATCAACGTGCAAAGGTCAAAAATCTTACGCAGAATCTTTCTCTCGAACACTCCAAGCGTCGCTTCATCGGATGTTGTCATCGTCCAAGCTTCTGCGCCATACGTTAGGACGGGCATGATGAGAGTCTTGTAGAGTGTTAGTTTTGTTCGTCGAGAGAGGACTTTACTACTCAGTTGCCTACTTAGTCCAAAGTAGCACTTGTTGGCAAGAGAGATTCTACGTTGGATTTCAAGGCTGACATTGTTATCGGTGTTAATGCTGGTTCCTAAATAGACGAAGTCTTTTACAACCTCGAAATTATAACTGTCTACAGTGACGTGGGTGCCGATACGCGAGTGCGCCGACTGTTTGTTTGAAGACAGAAGGTACTTCATTTTGTCCTCGTTCACCACCAAACCCATTCGCTTTGCCTCTTTATCCAGTTTGGAGAAGGCAGAACTAACAGCGCGGTTGTTAAGGCCGATAATGTCAATATCATCGGCATACGCCAGCAATTGTACGCTCTTATAAAAAATTGTGCCTGAGCGATTAAGTTCTGCGGCTCGTACGATGCTCTCCAACATCAGGTTAAAGAAGTCACACGACAGCGAGTCACCCTGTCTGAAACCTCGTTTGGTATCAAACGGCTCGGAGAGGTCCTTCCCAATTCTGACGGCGCTACTGGTGTTGAGCAACGTCATCTTACATAGCCGTATTAGTTTTGTGGGGATACCAAATTCAGACATCGCGGCATACAGGTAACTCCTTTCCGTACTGTCGAATGCAGCTTTGAAATCGACGAAAAGGTGGTGTGTGTCGATTCTCCTTTCATGGGTCTTTTCCAAGATTTGGCGTATTGAGAATATTTGGTCGATGGTAGACTTTCCAGGTCTGAAGCCACACTGATAAGGTCCAATCAGTTGGTTGACGGTGGGCTTCAGCCTTTCACACAATACGCTCGCTAGAACCTTATAGGCGATATTTAGAAGACTAATCCCGCGGTAATTGGCACAAATTGCAGGATCGCCCTTCTTATGGATTGGGCAGAGCACACTTAACTTCCATTGTTCGTGGATGCCGGTTTGTTGGGCAGTGCTCTCCGAGAGCAGGAGTGAGAGTCGAGTGGCGAATCTTCTGGCTGTCTGTTGTGATTGCAGCTTTTCGATGTCGAACATTCTTTGCGTAGGTAGATGCACGTTTTTTGCTGCACAGAGGCGGGTGCGCAGTTTGGCTGCAACAAGGTAGTGATCCGAGTCAATGTTGGGTCCTCGGATCGTACGTACATCTAATACACTAGAAGCGTGTCTTCCATCTATCACAACATGATCGATCTGGTTTCGTGTTTTTCGATCAGGAGACAGCCAGGTGGCTTGGTGAATCTTCTTATGCTGGAATCTGGTGCTGCAGACTACCATGTTTCGGGCCCCGGCGAAGTCGATCAGCCTCTGTCCGTTACCGGATGTTTCGTTGTGCAGGCTGAATTTTCCGACTGTGGGACCAAAAATTCCCTCCTTGCCCACCCTGGCGTTGAAGTCGCCAAGCACGATTTTTATGTCGTGGCGGGGGCAGCGCTCATAGGAACGTTCCAGGCGCTCGTAGAAAGAATCTTTGGTCGCATCGTCCTTCTCTTCCGTCGGGGCGTGGGCGCAAATTAGCGATATGTTAAAAAAACGTGCTTTGATGCGGATTGTTGCGAGACGCTCGTCCACCGGAGTGAACGACAGTACTTGGCGACGAAGTCTCTCTCCCACAACAAATCCGACACCGAATTTGCGCTCCTTTACATGGCAGCTGTAGTAGACGTCGCAAGGCCCTATGGTTTTCTTTCCTTGCCCCGTCCATCGCATCTCTTGGATGGCAGTGATGTCAGCCTTTACTCTCACGAGGACATCAACCAGCCGGGCAGAGGCACCTTCCCCATTAAGGGACCGGACATTCCAGGTGCATGCCCTCAAATCATAGTCCTTAGTTCGTTTGCAGGGGTCGTCATCAGTATAGGGAGGTCTCATCCGAGGCTTTTTTAAAGTTTTCATTGGGGGGGATTTTTAAGTGGCGGGTCCCAAACCCAACGCACAACCAGCTATCCTGGAATGTTTCGCCTTCTCACTTTAGCTCACTCCCGAACGGGTGTTCGGAAGCTACCCAGAGGATACGTGGGCTAATCCCGGCCGTTGTGAGCTGCTTGAACCATATGCAGAAGAATCGTCCTGGCCATTCCCAAGTGAATGGCGATCAGTAACTTTCCCCACTTGCGTGGACTTCTACACATGGAACCATTCTCCAGGAGCAGGCTACAGTGGTCGTAATGCCACTGCCAAACACACACATAACGCTCTTCATCGCGGAGGTGCGTTGTCCACGAAGACTGGGACCACGAAAGCGTCGAGAGCACAAACATTGCTGAGGAAGAGGCTCTTCTGTGTTCTCCGGCTGGGATGCTGCTTCAGATAGTAAGAACAGGCCGAGGATCAAGCCTGATAGAGAGAAGCTGAATGCCAAAGCTCGATACAAGGCCGCGGTCAAAGTTTGTGACTGATTTGGCAGCAAGTCCAACCTGACGAAGCAAGAGGAGGAACGGTTGGCTTGGGCCAGAGAGAAGATCACAAATGGTCGGGCCTTCTACGCAGCAAAACCAATGTTCGCAGCCTCCAATCCGAAGTATTTGAACAAAATCGAAGAAGAGCTGGCCATCAAGAGGCAGCGTTCTGCGGATAGCGAGGCCTCAGTGCCATTGAAAAAGCAGAAGCACAGGCACGAGATGGCTTAACCGAAAAATGGAGACGAAAGACCTACGACGTCGAAAGCAGCAGCAGCGGCCAGTGAAATTGCCAAAAGGCACCTCATAGTGGCACTTACTGACCGTAGTGACCAGCTGGGGTGAATGTCGCAGGAACGGTTGAAGGTAGTGGAAATGAAGCTACTGGAAACCCTGTTTACGAAAATGGACGCAGAGCCGAACGCATCCATGCCAGCATTCGGCGGAGCAGGGTGGTTCAGCGGCGTCAAAATTATAAAATGTAAGGATGACTCCACGGTCACATGTCTAAAGGAAGCAGTACAAACGCTTCAAGGCCTGTGGGAGGGGCATCACTAGAAATTGTGAAAGCGCAACCCAGCAGATGACAGCCACACAACGCTCGCTGCGGGGGAGGTAGAAAAGGATCTCAGTATAGAAGAGATCCTGGAAACCTCTCTCAATATAAAGGAAGTGGAGATAAACCTCCACAAAAGTAAGAACGCCTCAGCCGAGCTCCTGCTCAACATAGAGGAAGTCGGCTACAATGTGGCTCTAGTCCAGGAACCATGTATCGCATCGGGCAACATAGTCTCCGGTCTAAAGTCACACAACTACAACACATACATCCCAATTGCAAAAAAAAGGTAAGAACAGCGATAATGGGTAGTACAGTCTGGGGTAGTACAGACATAAACGACCGAGGTGAGTCACTATTTAACTATATTCTTAACATATGTGGGACCAGCCTCGAAGAATGTACTTGATTTAACACTCTACACAAGCAAGCATGTTATGGTACAGGAATGGGAAGTGTTGAGTAGGCCCTCTCTGATCACAGATACATAAGCATTCAGGTTATATTCCGGGACTTGTATAGGGATATACTATCAAAAAAAGTCAAGTCACACGTCGCACTTGAGAAAGGGGTTGAAGTGTTTGCAACTACTCTTGTCAAAGCCTTTAAAAGATCCCGCCCTTCAACACGTAATAGACGCAAGGTGAAGCCTCCTTGGTGGAACAAGGAATTAGGAGCACAAAGGCGTAGGGTACATGAATTCTATAGGTTAGCCAAAGTTGCTGACAATGAGTTCTGTTTGAAAGAGTATAAAGATCTGCTAAAATTATACAAGAAAGAGATACGTTAAACCAAGAGAGAATCTTGGAAAGACTCCTGTAGCAGCATGGAAGACACTAATGATGTGGCTAGACTTAGGTAACTGTTATCCAAGAATCCGTCTATACCAAGAACAATACGAAAAATTAACGGGGAGTGGGCTGACAGCTGTGAGGTCTCTCTAGAAGACCTAGTCAGCACACATTTTTCAGGGTGTGCGGACACTGTAGATCTCGAACCTAGAGGAGATATTGTGCAAGAAATCCCGACGAACGTAATTACGACCAACAAGATAGAATGGTCGATACAAAGTTTCGACCGATGTAAATCTCCAAGACTGGATGGATTCTTCCCAGCCATGCGCCAAAAGGTAAGCCATCTTGTGGTACCATGGTTAAGAACGATATTCAGGGGATGCCTGAGGTTCAGCTACGTTCCTGTATTGTGGAGAGAAGCGAGAGTTGTGTTTATTCCAAAAGCGGGAAAAAGCAACCCTCTCTACTCAAAGGAATACAGACCCATTAGACTGACCTCATTTTTCCTGAAAATATTAGAGAAGATTCTAGACACATACATTAGAGACACAATTGCGCCGTGCGAATTATCTAAGGCGCAGCATGCTTACTAAAGCAGATCTACTGAAACTGCACTTCCCTCACTTGTACTAAACATAGAAAAGGCGTTAGAATATATGCTGCTCTAGGAGTATTTCTAGATATATACGTGACAAAAGATGCTATTTTAAAAAGCATAGAGTTACTTAATGTGCAACCCGCGGTTTATCTATGGATAAGGGCTATTAGCTAGCAGAAAGATAAGAGCGGAGTGGAACTATGCAAGCGTCACCAAATATGCATGAAGAGGTACTCTGCAAGGTGGGGTACTATAGCCACTATTATGGTTACTTGTAGCAAATGAAATGCTCAAGAAACTTGACGGAGGGGCACCAAAACTAGTGGCATATGCCGACGACATAGCTATAGTAGTTACGGGAAAGTAGCTGGACACCATCAGTAATGTGATGAACAACACACTCAAGACGGTACACCAATGGACAGCTCGCGCAGGGCTAGGGATAAACGCGGGAAAAACGGACATGGTCTTTTTTACCAGGAAGTACAAGGTCCCGGCGAGGAACCTCCCGAAGCTAGGCAACAACGAACTACTTCTTAAAGATCATGCGAGGTACCTCGGGATAATACTGGGCAGAAAATTGCTGTAGAAGCACAACGTTTTAGGAGAGGGTGAAAAATGCCAATAATGCATTGTATGCATGTAAAAGAATGCTGGGCGTTATTTGGGGTCTATCACCCTCTCTGATGCACTGGTGCTGCACGGCAGTAGTTAGACCGATATTGCTATCGAACGTGTCCCCAGGTGGCGGATAGGGGAACGCTCAGCAGATATGCAGGGTAGGGGGGAAATAAAATACCACTCGCGGACCAAAACAGGCAACCCAAAAAATTCCAGAAGCGTCTGACTCATATTGAGCGGCTCTCTGGTCAGCGTCTGTTCTCCACGTAAGGAGTGGCTGTACTAATCGCTAAACGCGAACAACGGCTGGGGCTTTGAATCTCTGTTACCTGAGTATGCGGAGTGAAATCTTGCAAAATGGGTTTCAGAAGGGTTCACAGCCTCTTCCGCCCCTTTCAAACATGGCAGGTCTCACAAAGCGCTCAAAGCGCGTAGTCTTCAGTGACCACGTAGGTTGGGTTGAGATGGCTCCCCATTAATTCCGGCTTGAATTCGGCCAAAGTCAACCCTCGCATGGCCCTCCCTGTTTACATTGATAACTATGGGACTTACGGTAACTACGTACACGCGCGGAGATAGCGGATGTAAGTTGGGGCCCATATAGCATGAACAAATTTATCATTACAAACAAAAACTCAAAAACCCTCAATGATGGGACGCACGTACCCGATGTAAACAGAAATGTTCACTCGCCGACAGGTGAAGCTGCAAACGCATTTAAGAGGAGCTCTGTGATTAGACGGTCTCCTCCCCAAGCAGCAGCAACTATAGAAAATACAAAGGAGAATGAATCACCCATGCCCACCGGTAGTCAGCGTCGCGGAAACAGAATAACAGCGTAATCAAGTAGTATCATCGGTGTCTTGGTCGGGACGCCAACATCACATCTCGACAAAAATGATTCTACAGAACAGCCACAACAGAAAGAAAAACAGAAGACGGACAATGAAGTGCAAGGCATTGCCACAGCGCCCAAACCAAATGCGTTGTATGAGCTTGTCGAACGCTTAGGCAATGAGATAGATGACCTCCTATCATACGTCGAACCACGCAAAAATGTCCATGGTGACATTAGGAGCATGTGCAGCATTATAAAGCGCACCCATACCGACGTGATCACAAAGCTTGAAGCCGAAGAGCGCAAGGCTCTGACAATTTCTGTCCCAGTACAGAAAGCAGCAAGCGTAGCCCTAAGAGGCGCGGTTCTGTCAGCAAAAAGGCTGAGAGAAAAGGTTAGCCCGAAAGCCACTGCAGCGCAGGCAACAACCAAGTCCCCATCTGCGAAAAAAAGAAAGAATGACAGCAATAATCTTCTTTCTCAAAATACGGAAACTATGGGGTCAAACGATGAGTGGACAAAAGTACGGAAAAAACCTTCAAGGAAAAGAAATGGTGGCAAATCCATCCGAACTAGGTCAGATGCGATCGTAATCGAGAAAAAGTCAAAGGATGTGACACATGCGGACATGCTACGAAAGGTAAAAAATAGCGTAGAATTCAAGGATCTTGGTGAAAAGGTGAAAACCATGCGACCAACCCAAAAAGGAGGACTGCTTATTGAGCTCAAGAGAAGCAAGGACGTCGAAACAGCAAGCTATCACACAGCTTCTGAAAATTCTCTAAAGGATGTCGCTACCGTGAATTTAAAAACTCACACCATTACAATTCAATGCAAAGGACTTATCCCTGGCCTGACCACGAACGAAGAGGTTTTAAGCGCAATCGCAGAACAGGCACAAGTGAAAAAGCCAGATGAAAGCTCAATTAAGAGTAGGCGCAACATCCATGGGGGCGCAGAATCGGTCTACATATTACTCCACGCAGATGACGCCAAAAAGGTACTGACGCTTGGAAACGTTAAAGTGGGATGGATTCGCAGTCGCGTCACAGAAGTTATATCGCCAAAAAGATGCTATAAATGCTGGGCGTATGACCATATTTCGAATGCATGCAGGGAACAGGACCGCACGAAACTATGTAGGCGGTGCGGCATAGAAGGGCATCAAGCTGCATCATGCACAAACGCTGCAAAATGCGCATTATGCGAGGGCCCACACGCGGCCGGAAGTGGGAAATGTCCCCGCTATCAAGAGGCGGTGCCCAAAATAAAAACATGAAGGTACTCCAACTGAGTACCAACCACTGCCGAGAAGCCCATGACCTACTTTGGCAAAACGCTGCAGAAAACAATATAGATGTGGTGCTAATATCGGAACCCTTCAAAAATACTGACCCTGATAACTGGGTAGTAGATTCGGGGAAGCAGACGGCGATTTGGGTGATGAGTGATAAACTTCCCCAATCCAAGATTATCACCCCTAGTAGCGGATATACATGGCTGAAACTAGAGGGCATCTACTACGTAAGCTGCTATGCACCACCGAGTTGGTCACTTGAGGCGTTTTAGCGCATGATGACTGCTATAGAAGTTGAGCTAAGAGGTAAGCGCCCAATACTCATCACAGGAGATTTCAACGCATGGTCAAGAACGTGGGGGAGCGCATACACAACTCAAAGAGGGCGGTTAGTGGAAGAAACCTTCGCGGACCTTGTCTTGCTAAACACCCCCGGAATATACACGTTTGATTGTAGCAGAGGGCGCTCCATAATTGACTTAGCCTTTGCAGACTGTGTAACGGTGAGAAGTATCAAATGGAGAGTAGACGAATCTATATACACGCATAGTGATCATCTAGCTATAGTTATTGAAATAGGCGGGGAGACGCAGCAGTTTGTGAAATCAAAGTGGCAGCAAAAATGGAAACGAACGGCACTCGACCCCATAGCGTTTAAATCTGTTTGGGAGAACGCCTCCCTTTCCTGCGAGGGTGCAGAAAGTATGGCGGAACAAATGGCCGCACATATATTGTATATTATATTATATTATTATATCTTATTACATCTTATTATACTATATTGTTCAAACCATAAGATTAATATTTGTCCTGTGTGGCAACATTGCATATGAAATGTCATCCACTACTTTGTACATTTTTGAGTTTATAAGTTTTAATTAAACCTTTGAGACAATCAGCTGCGCGTTTAATTTAAGAAAACTGATTCTCTGTAACATATATTATATTATATTATATTACATTATATTAAATATATTATTGTATATTATATTATATTATATTATATTATATTATATTATATTATATTATATTATATTATATTATATTATATTATATTATATTATATTATATTATATTATATTATATTATATTATATTATATTATATTATATTATATTATATTATATTATATTATATTATATTATATTATATTATATTATATTATATTATATTATATTATATTCTATTATATTATATTATATTATATTATATTATATTATATTATATTATATTATATTATATTATATTATATTATATTATATTATATTATATTATATTATATTATATTATATTATATTATATTATATTATATTATATTATATTATATTATATTATATTATATTATATTATATTATATTATATTATATTATATTATATTATATTATATTATATTATATTATATTATATTATATTATATTATATTATATTATATTATATTATATTATATTATATTATATTATATTATATTATATTATATTATATTATATTATATTATATTATTATATTATATTATATTATATTATATTATATTATATTATATTATATTACATTATATTATATTATATTATATTATATTATATTATATTATATTATATTATATTATATTATATTATATTATATATTATTATATTATATTATTATTATATTATATTAAATTATATTATCATCATCATCAT